>NC_030829.1:57930328-58304825 GCF_001704415.2 Capra hircus | reverse complement strand
CAGCTCCTGCATTTGCCCACAGCCCCCCAGCCCCAACTCCCCCACACAGCCCCTCATCCTACACACACACACACACACACACACACACACACACTCTGTTGGTCCACCTCCACCCGCAGCCCCATGCGCCGAATCAGGAGAAAAGCAAAAGCCGCCAGGGACATGTGACGAAGGCGAAGAAAAGTGGAGCGAGGCGCACAGTCACAGAAGGCCAGGAGAGAGCCCAGAGCGCGGGGGCAGAGCGGGAGAGAGGCCGGGAGGCCAGAGGAGGTCAGAGAGACGCAGGGAGGAGACAGGACCAGACCAAGAGGACGCGAGAGGCCCGGAAGAGACACAGGCGGAGAGAAGAGCCGGAGTTGGAGACTCAGACAAAGACAAGGAGAGGTGGAGACTCAGGGAGGCGGCCAGGGCAGGGCACCGAGTGACCCAGCGCGGATTCCCGGACGGAGACCCCAGAACCCAGAGGAGGGCGGAGCCGGGGGGACGGGGGCGCGGGGGCCCGCGGCGCCGCCCCCTCCAGCTGGACCCAGGGCCAGCCTAGCCCCGGGGCCCCGTACCTTTGGGCCGTCGCCTCACCACGCCCAGCCGCCACTTGAGCGACACGGCCAGCATCGCGCCGCCTGCCCTGGGCCCGGAGCCCTGCTGCCCGGCCGCCGACGCGGCTCCGCGCTCCTCCGCGCTCTTCTGCGCGGCTCGCGCTTCTGGCAAAGGCTGGGCGCTCCCTGCTCCGCCCTCCCCGGTTGCTAAAATAGATAATCCTCCCCGGAGCCGGCAGCGGTGCCATCAGTGAGGTCCTTCCTCCCCCGCAGCCCGGCCTGGGGAATGCGGTTCCTAGGGGGGCGGGGTTGGGGGGGACCCCCGACATCGGAGCAAACCTCCACCGCCCCACCGGCTCCTCTTATCCTCCCAAAGCATGAACAAGGACTGACTGCCGCCCGTCACCCCATCCATCTTGCCGCTGCCTCCTCCTCACCCTTACCTCTAACCCCTCTGCCTGACCCCTGACCCCTACCAGTTCTCCCGGCCTGTAACTCAGGTGGGCACCACTTTGTGCCTCGCTCTCTCCATCTATAAGTGCAGGGAAGGCCCTTCGTCAGGGGCGGGGAAGGGTTCTGAGGGTTAAATGAACTAACCCATTCAAGCTCGGAGAGGGGCACAGTACTGCTGAGTAATTAAAAATGCTCGCCGTGATTATCCACCCTCTGTTTCTCAGTCCGCCTACTGTTTCTACAACAGACGAGTGCGGAACAGCCTCTCTGCACCAGGGGTCGGGCTGGTGAAACTGGGCGGGCACAGCCTCTGCCCTTTGTGGTCTGGTGGGGGCAGAGGGCACGCGTGGATGGGCACACGGAATTATTCGTGGTCACCACCGTGCACACGGCGTGGGGAGGGGGTTGCAGGAGGCCTGGTGGGTGGGGGTCAGGGGTCCAGTGGCGCACTGCTGGGGCAGCCAGGGCCTCTGTGCCTTCTGGCTGCTGTTGCAGGGAGTGGCTGGGGGATCCCGAGGGAAGGAGGGCCCTTGGGTGAAACTGGGGAGCTGGTAGCTTGGTCCTGCTTGCCTGTGGAACCTGCTGAGAGGTGGGTCACGGGGCAGAAATGCTCCTCGGCCATGCTGCTGTGGCAGCCCGGGCCTGGAGAAGGTGGTTGCCAGCCGTCGCGCCAGGCCCGGCTCGGGCAGTGTTCCGAGCCTTGCCAGGGTTCCCGGCCGCCTCTGGGATGTCCAGATGGGACCTGCTGGGAGCCACATGCCTGACTCCCCCACGGGGAGAGGGGCTCTGACGCCTCCTGTCACTCGGGGGCTTCTACCGCTGGGCTGGCAGGATGGAGGGACCCGGGGACCACCCCACCCTGCCCCCCTGAGCACAAGGGAGGGAACCTGGGGTCAGGGTGGCCCAGCTAGAGGCAGCCCCCTCCCCAGAAAAGGACCCCAGCAAAACCTGCAGGCCCCGGGACCGTGTGGGAGGAGGAGCCCCCCGCCCCCGGATTTTGCTGGGCAGGGGTGTTTGAGCTACTCGACGTCTGGGTAACAGAGAAGCTTTGGCACTGAGATAGCTGCATGCTAACTGCACACCCCGTATCATGCTCGAGGCCTGTGCCCGCACTGTCCTAAGCTCTCTGACATCAGAGGCCTTTTCAGTCATCACAGCTGCCCCCTCGGCACACGGCGGAGGAGTCAGGGCCGCTTCCCCACCGACACACGTGCAGGAGGCGGCGGGCCCACCTCACCCCCCGTTTCTCCACATCCTCACCCCAACAGTCACTTCCGGTGCTCGGCCTGCCCGGGGGCTGTGACGGATGCCAAATGTTCCCCAAAACCCAGCGCGGCCCTGTCGCAGGGACCGTATAGTTCAGCGGAAGAGAAAGCTCGAGCATCGTGGGAGTGGAGCGGATGCGCTCTGCGGGCCTGTCCAGGGGATCTGACGTCCTTGGAGATCAGGGAGGGCTTCCTGGAGGAAGGGCTGTTTGAGCAGGAGGAGCTGTTGACCCAGTGGCAGTGGGAAGCAGAGAGTGTGTCTGGCAGAGGCCCTGCAGGTGGAGGGGAGGTTGGGTTGGGATGAGGCTGTGTGGCTGTGGCGAGAAGAGGCCCGGGAGGGGCAGGGACCCAGCCCAGGGCAGCGGTGTTACCCTCAGCACGAAGACTGGGGCCTTTCCCCAGGGGCAGGGGGCGGCCCTGCCGGTGTGAGGCAGGAGCTGGTACAGTCTTACTTGGGTCCTGGAACGCTTCTTCCGGGTGCAGGGGCAGAACGTGGGGCCTTCAGCGTCTGGGGTTCTCCAGGGTCCCCCAGAGTCCCCGGGTTGTGGGTCCAGGCAGCAGAGAGACCTGCCCAGCCTCTGCCTGGTCCCTGGACGATCGCCGCAGACTGTGGCCTCTGCTGTCCTCTCCAGTCCGGGCGTGTGGGAGATTTAAACTCGCGCTGGGTCTGAGAGGTCCCCGAGCACGGTCGGGGGACCCGAGGGAACCAGGCTGGAAACTTGGACAGCTGAGCCCATGTCCTGTGCGGGAGTGCCTGGCTCCCGGAGCGGCCTGGAGAGGGGGCGTCCCCCCGCCCCCATGCCGAGCTCACAGGCAGGCCAGGTGGCCCTGCCCCAGCCCACACTGCTGGGAGCAGACCAGGGACCCAGGCGCCCCCCGGCCCCTGCCCGTCCACGCTGAGTCCCCGGGCGAAGCTCAGCCTCGCTCCTCGTGTGACCGGAGGCCTGGGATGCCACCTTTCTGAGCCCCAGGTTCCTCACTGACCCCGCACAGCTGGGGCCGGCCCCCGCTCCCTCTTGTTCAGTCACTCAGTCGTATTCAACCCTTCGTGATTCCTTGGACTGCAGCACACCAGGCTTCCCTGTCCTTCGCCGTCTCCCGGAGTTTGCTCAAACTCCTGTCTCTTGAGTCGACGATGCCGCCAGCCGTCTCATCCTCGGTCGCCCCCTTCTCCTCTGTCTGCCGTTGGGCTGAGGGTGCACGCGAGTGCCACGGGTCAGCGTCTTTCTGCAAAGCACCTTCGTAAGTGCTCGGATTTTGTTGCACACGTTTAGAAGACGTCTTGTGAACGCGAGCTTCCTGGCTTTTGTTGGAAATCGGCTTCTGTGGGCCCACCAGGCCCCTGTGTCCTGGGGCAGCCGCCAAGGGATCTGAGAAGGGGCTGCCTGCCCGTCGGGGTGCAGGGGGGGAGCTGGACTGTCCTGGGCTGGTTCCCCTTGGTTTCGTCCCTGGCCCAGCCCCAGTTGGCAGCTGGGTGGTGGGTGGGTCCTCTGCAGGGGGTGCCTGTCAGGGCACTGAGAGGCCCTGTGTGGTGACCTTGGGCGGGTCTCAGTGGCCCTTCTGTTCCATGGAAGAGGAACTGGCATCCTGAGAGTGGAGGGGATTTTCTAGAGGGCATAGTAGAGCTGAGCAGGGGGCCCTCGTCTCCCAGGCGAGGGGTGGGCTCCCAGCGCCCATGGGGCACCAGGGGCAGGAAGGGGTCCCCGGCTTTGGCTGCCCCCAGAGCCTATGCCACTTGGAGGAAAAGGGCTCATTTCACAGCCGCTCCCCATAGTGAAGGTCTGGCCTGAGGGGGGTTTCTTGGCTTTAGGAAAACGGTTTCCTTCCTTCCTGCCTCCCTCCCTCCCTTCCTTCCTAGACAGCTTTATGAGACATTGTTCATGCACCATTAAGCCCTCCCATTTAAAGCATACAATTCAGTAGGTTTTGTCAGGGTTGTGAAAACATCATCAGAATCAAATTCTGGAACACTCTCATCACCCCAGAAAGAAACCCCATACCAGTAGCAGCCACCTCCGGCTCCCTCTTCCCAGGCCCCAGCAGACTCTGGTCTAGTCGCCATCTCTATGGATTGCGTGTGCTGGACATTCCTGGACGTGGAATCACAGAGTAGGTGGCCTTTGGGGACTGCCCCCGGGTAGTTACTCAGCGTGACGCTGCGGCGTTTCCTCCGTGTTGCAGCGTGGATCAGGGCTGCGCTCCTCGTGGCGGGCGTTCCAGCGTGGGGATGGGCCACGTCTTTGTCTGTGCGCTGCCAGGTGATGAACAGTTGGCACCTTTTGGCTGCTGTGAGTGCCACTGCTCGTGGTGTTCATTACGTACCTTTGAGTGGCTGTGTGTTTTCACATCTTTGGGGGATGTACCCAGGATGTCATCTTGCTGGGTCATCTGGTAACTCTGTGTAACTGTCATGGAACACGGAACTGCTAACCCACAGCGGCTGCCCCACTGTCTTTGCCAGCACTTGTTATTGTCTGTATTTTTTTAAAATATGTATTTAGTTTTTATTTTTGACTGTACTGGGTTTTAGTTGTAGCATATGGGACCTGGTTCCCCAACCGGGAATTGAGCCCCAGCCCCCTGCGTTGGGAGCTCAGAGTCTTAACCACTGGACCACCAGACACCTGTATGTCTCTTTGAATGTGATGTGCTGAAGTCTTGGGTGATATCTCACTGCGGGTTTCACTGGCGTTTCCCTGCAAGCTGGTGACGTTGAGCTCCTTTTCTCGAGTTTAGACAGCCCTGAACACGCAAGCGCGCGTTCCGTTAGCCATCAAAGCGATGCCATCGTCCCTGTCACGTGGTTTCTGGAAGATTCCACCGCCTACTCATAGGAGAAGGGGCACGAAGGAGGCCACCAGTGTTGTTCTGAGAGTAACCGTGACCCCGTGGGTCCCCGGCTCCGTCTCAGGGACCCCGGGGCGTAGGAGCACGCCTGGGAACCACAGGTCGACGACGCCACGTGTGTTAGGCGTGTGCAGTAGCTTTCACAGATACAGCGTCGTGCGCGGACCTTTCTGTCCCCTGCGTTCCTCCGTGGACAGCCCACCCTGGGGCGCTCCCTGTCGGCACGTGGGGAGCAGCTCTGCCCTCTGCTCGCTCCCTGTCGGCACGTGGGGAGCAGCTCTGCTCTCTGCTCACCCCCGCAGTTGCTCACTATCCCTGCTGGTGGATGCTCAGTTCTCTCCATTGCCCCAGTGAACGTCTTCCTGTCCTGGCAGGAAGTTGCCGGGTCCCTGTCCACGTGGGTTTCTCTCTTTACTCTTGGTGAGCCATTTAGCTTCTGAGACCCTCTCAGAAGCGTGCACGCGTGCGTGCTCCCAGCCACTCAGTCGTGTCCGACTCTGCCGTTTGCTACTCCAGGGCATCTTCCCAACCCAGGGGTTGACCTTGTGTCCCTTGTCTCCCTGTGTCCCCGGCCTTGGCAGGCGGGTTCTTCCCGCCGCGCCCCCTGGGCAGCCTCAGAAACTTGCAGCTCAGTGATACGTCTCAGAGGTGAACGCCCGCGTGCCCAGCACCCGGATCATGAGGCATCTTCCTGAGATGCAGGGTCCCCTCGTCTGTGCCCGTCCCCAGAACCGCTGCCCTGACTGCAAGCCGCTCTGGGAGCTTTGTGAACGGGGCTGTGTAGTCCACTCTCTGGGGTGGCGACTTGCGCTCAGCACAGCACGTTCATGCCCACATGTTGTGGGCGCCGCGGTTCGTCCTTTTTGTGGCTGAGAGCCGCTCCATGGTGAGGACAGACCCTGGTCGGTGGTTCCTTCTCCTGAAGGGCTGTGGGCTTGTTTCCGGTGTGGACCCTTCGGAGAAGGGCTGCTGTGCGCACGCCACTCCTGTTTTAATGACTGCCTGCACACTTTTCTCCAGGGAGGCACCAGCCAGCTGCCATGGGCTCTGCTAGAGAGACCACGGGGTGTGTACGTCTAATCGGTGCCTGCCAACTCCCCTCCACGAATGGTACCAGACAGTACTCACACCTGCCGTGTACCAGAATGCCTGTTTCCTAGGATACTGAGTCAGCAAATATTTATGAGTGCCTCCTGCACAATTCTAGGTGCCAGAGAGACAGCTGAGATCAAACTGAATGAAGTTGGCACCCCTCGCGGGCCCTCCACCCTGTGGGAGGGGGTGCCCACAGCCATCCGTGAGAACACGTCAGATCTGTGTCAGATGCTGAAGAGCGCCAAGGAGAGCGCTGAGCAGGGCTGCGAGATGCTTGCACCTCGGCCGGAGGGACGTGTCCCCCAGGACCGTTGGTGTGCAGGTGCGCTCCTCTCTCCCCTGCTTTGGCCGAGGGCCCCCCGGGAGGTCTGCCAGCCCTGCGTGGGGTGCGGGGTGATCTCTCTGCCGTCTCGCCAAACCGATGGTGGTCCTTCCTGCGGGGGACGTGCCTCAGTCAAGGCACAAATGGGTGCATGGTCTTTCGCCTCCGCGGAACCTCTGCGGTGCACCGGACACGTTTCTTCCGGCTCCCAAGACCATGGTTCGGCCAGGCTCGCTGCCCCAGGCTGGGAGTGGCCGCTGGGAGGGGCTGCTCTGGGAGCAGTTGTTTCAGGACAGCCCCTACCAGGCCACCTGCCGCCGCCCAACACGCCCGATCCCGTCGTGGAAACAGGGCTCCCAGGGAAAGATGAGATGCACATGGGGACTCTTGGACCGGGCTCGGAACCGGCTCAGCCACTGCTTTCTCCGCGTCTGCTGCCCGCTGGGCAGGACGCTGGCCTGAGGTCGAGGGTCCCTCTTGATGGACGTTACAGGGGGTTTGGGGAAGAAAGGAAGCACATTGGGTGGTCATTGCAGTGAATCTACCCCAGGCCTCTGCTCTGGGAACCTCATCTCAGCCCCCAGACAGCCTTCCAGCGAGTCCCTTCCCACCAGGGGACACAGCCCGCGGCCCAGCAGCGAGCAGTGGTGGGCCAGCTGCAAATCCAGGTCCTTCTGATCCTTGGGGGTCCCTGGCCTGGTCCCCAAGGCTGCAGCTGCCCTCCCCGGCGCTGGCTGTGTGACCTCAGGCACATCGCTTCACTGCCCCGGGCCTCGACTTTCTCATCTCTTCAGTGGGCTTCCTGAGGGCTCCCTGCTAGACGTTCTCAGCTGGACCGCCTGCCGGGGTCTGCCGCGTAGCAGGGCTGGCCTCACGCCAGTGTCCTGGGCGCTCCACTGGAGGGCAGTCCCTCTGAGCTCCAGGCTGCTTCCCGTTCACCCACCGAGTGGCTCTCCTGAGGCCCAGCCAAGCCCCCTGGGCCTCCTGCGCCCTGAACCTTCCAGAGCCCGAGTACCCCGTGACCTACAGCTCAGAGGTTGGGGGGGGGTGGGCTCCCCGGGGGGAGTGTCAGCCCCGTCATCCTCCAGCGCTTCCTGCAGGTGGGGCTGGGGTTGTACAGCCTCTGGCCCCTGGTCCTCCAGCGTCTGGGGCCTCCAGGAGGAGCTTCTGTCTGGCCGAGGCCAGCTGTGCATGGACGGGGTGTCTACCGGGCCCTCCCTGCCTGCTCCGGGATCTCCACGCAGGGAAGTCGGGCGTGGGGCTGAGTTGTGCTGGCCATGAGCCAGCTTGGTCTTCAGAAGGCGGGTCCCCGGGCGAGAGCCCTGCCTCTGAGGCTCTGGCTGTGTGACGTCAGGCGATGGACACACCCTCTCTGAGGCTCAGTGTCAGCATCGGTGAGACAGAAGGGTAAGCTCTCCCCGCCATGGACTACTGACGGGCGGGGAGAGGGGATGACCGCCCGCTCAGAGCAGCTGCCGTGGCCTGAGCCCCGTTCTATCCCTGCCCTGGGGCCCTGCACTCTGGGCGATGGGCTGCGGGTTTGTTTCTGCTTAAGTGAACAGATGTGGCCTTTTCTGGGGCCAAGAGTTGTCCCTCTGGTGAAGAGGCAAAGGGGCCGGGCCTCGTAGGGTTGGCTGGGGGCGTTCAGCGGCTTACTGTCTGCCCCCACCCCCGCCTGCCCCCTCCAGCCCCCCGAGACCTGTAGAGATTTCCCCCCACTCCCCGCCAGGCTGGCCCCTGCCCTGCACCTTCATTTTGACGCCTGCCCACAGGCTCAGCTCCCGTCCTGCGGGGTCCCGCCTTCGGCAGCACAGCCCGGCCGTGGGCTGACATCCCAGAAATGGGGAGCATCTCCTCCAGCCTCGGTCAGGCCGTGTATACATCCCGTGGCAGGCGCTGTGGTCCTCCCTGGACATGTATCGATCAGGGTGTTACCAACCAGGACACCCGTGGGGTGGGGGGGGCCGTCATCCCCACCTCATAGCCAAGGCGCCTGAGGCACAGGGAGGTGACGTCCACGTGCAGGGTCACTGAGGGTGGTGAAGCGGATGTTTGCCGACCGACCACTGATGGCGCCTCCTGGGGTTCTTCCAGCTGCCTGGCCCGGGGGGTGTGGTTCTCCCCGAAGTCAGAAGATCGAGGCTCCAGGTCCCCAGCTCCAGTGTTGCTGCAGAATGAGGGGGGACGAGGCGGCATGACCCGTCACCTTAGATTTTCCTAAAGATGCCTCGGATCTGGAATTTTGAATCAAGTCTGCAGGTCTGTAAATGTATATCAAGGCCCCAGCAAAGCGTGCAGTGGGCACCAGCTTGCTGCCTTGTTTAGACTCAGAGAGCGCCAACTGCCCCTAATTATACGTCTGGGACACAGAGGCCAACGGGGGCCTGGCAGACTTCACAGCAAGCTTAGAGGGTGGGGTCCCCAAAGTTCCGACTCCTGGCCTAGCGGAATCCAAGTCCAGAAAACAGGCTCTAGGCTCCTGGAGAGGGTGAGCAGTGATCAGGCCGGGCGGTGGATCAGGGTCAGCTGGACGCCACCTCCCAGCAGGGGAGCAGCATGTGCTTGCTGAGACAGGCGGCCCCAGCTCGGTGGGCCAGGGCGGCTCGCAGGCCCATCCTGGAGGGAGGCGTGGGGGCCGGGCGCCGACTCCCGTGGAGGAGCTGTGGGAGTCAGAGCGGAGTCTGGGCCGTGGAGACCTGCTCAGAGAGGGGAGCGGCCGGCCTGTTTCTTTCCCGCCAAGTTGGGCCCACCTGGTCAGGCGGGTGGCCTCAGGGGTGGGAGCTGGTCGCTCAGGGAAGGTCTCGTGATTCCTTGTCCATCGCCGCCTGCCCCCCAGAGCCTGGATCCCAGAACAGAGAGGCTGAGGGTGTTGTCTGCAGTGGCTCAGCCTGTGGGAGGGAGAGCAGGGTTCCGGCTTCCCAGCTCTGCTCCCGGTGACGCCCAGTTTCGGGCCCTCAGTGGGCTTCCCAGCTCTGCTCCCGGTGACACCCAGTTTCGGGCCCTCAGTGGGCTTCCCAGCTCTGCTCCCGGTGACGCCCAGTTTCGGGCCCTTAGTGGGCTTCCCAGCTCTGCTCCCGGTGACACCCAGTTTTGGGCCCTCAGTGGGCTTCCCAGCTCTGCTCCCGGTGACACCCAGTTTCGGGCCCTCAGTGGGCTTCCCAGCTTTGCTCCCGGTGACGCCCAGTTTGGGTCCTCAGTGGGGTTGGGGGTGTTACCACCCATCTCTTCTGGGTCCCTTCACTTTGAATATTCGCCACATACTGCAGACTTTGGGGGATGGGGACAAAGGATGGAGATATTTGCGGGTGGGGTGGGGAAGAGACCTGGCCAAGATCTGGGTTGGGTGGGCCACGTGTGTGGGTTACGAGACACAGAATTTCGCTGGGAATTTGGTTCCAGAAGGACCCCAGCCTGGCCTAGGGCATCCTGCCTGGGAACACTGGAAACCCTGAGCCCCAGACCCTTGCCCAGTATGCACCCCCCCGCCACCCACCCCACTGCCTCATCTGATGACGGACCCCAGGGTGCCCGCTGCTCCTTCCCCAGGCAGGATTTTTCATGTCCCCTCTGCTGATGCTCTACTTCCTGTTTGCATCTCATCTCAGAACAGAAAAAAAAAAACTTGTCCAGTTTTTTTATGTGATTTTTTAAAATGTTTTTGACAAGTCAGTTTTAATAAGATGGGAATTGAAGTTATATTTACATTTCTCTTAGAGTAAATACTGGCTCGGGAAAACCCAAATTGCCTTATAGATAAACATCTTTTCTTATTAAACTGTGTGCATGTATGATGAACTGGTAATTAAACTATCTGGAAAGAACAGGAAAATAGAATGATGTCGTTTACAAGATTTGTCTATAAAACGAAAAGCTATCCCAGGACCCGGAATGCCGTCAGACTCTAGTTTGAGCCAAAGCGTCGTCTGGGGTAGCAGCCGTTTCTGAAGCTCATAACGAACAAGAGCGAGTTCACAGTTCTTTCTAAGGAGGAACAAAATCCGTGTCAGATGTCTTGGTTTTTCTGCAGTGTGAGTTACACTGCAAGCCTGTGCTGGGGTACGGGGGTCTGCAGAAGCCTCTAGAAGCACAGCAAGGGAGTGCCCCCACATCTGGGGCCACCAGGAGCCTCGGCAGGGCTGGGCTGGCTGGTGGCTGAGGTGAGCCTGGGTGGAGGGAGGGACAGGGCTCCTTCCAGACGAAGGCCACTCTCCTGGGAACTCAGCCTCGGTCACGTGCCCTGCGTCAGAAAGATGCCTGCAGTGTCTGCTTCTGGACTCCTCTCCAGTGGCTCGCTCATCCTTCGGGCGTGAGCTGTCCGCTGCAGCGTCCAAGTGCCTGCGTCTCGTTGTTGCTTCCTTGTTTCTGGGAAAGTTACCTTCTCAGAAAACAAGGCTGGTCCCGTTCAGTTTGTCAGCGTTTGCCCGCAGGTTCCATGTGCCCAGTGGCCCTTTCTGGGGTGGCATCCGCTAACCGTGGTGCCCGGGCCCCTCACGCCTCTTGAACAGAGCAGAGCCTGTCAGGAGTCTCTGCACGGCCCCCGATCAGGGCAGCCTGCTTTTGTACAAGCGGCTATTCTCTTTGCGTGGTGTTGGCTTCTCATTGATAGTGACGGTACCAAGAGCCCTAGCCCTTTAAAATGCCCCCGACAGACCCACGCCCCTACTCCCTGGTGAGGCTGGGAGGGTAGGACTTGTGCTGGTCATTTGACCACCGCCTACTACCTTCCAGAGCTTCCCAGGACTGGCCGGAAGCCTGGCATGGCCCGTCCACATCAACAAAGCCCACCGTAGAGCCTGCAAGTATCTGCAGCTCTGCCAGCCACAGCAACCGGCATCTCAAGTACCACCTGCTACCCCAGCCCCCACCAGGTAGCTGGGACAGACTCTCTAAGCGGCTTGGGCTTGGGAAAGAAATCTCAGTCCTGTAACTGTCCAGGGCTTGTCCTTTCTCTCTGGTTTCAGTTACAGGGCGCAGATGCGTGTGTGATGGACGCGGTTCGGTCTGGCACAGTATGTTGCAACTGAGAAATGAAGACACCTCTGGATACACTGCTGCTGCGGTCCTCCGCCTAACAGCGGCCAGTGCCCTCCTGCTGCGTCTATACTTCCCGAGGCCCCTCTGGTTGCTTTTGTAAACTAGTATCTAATCAGGGACGATGAGATCTTTTCCAGTTCGTGTTGTTTTATTGCTTGACTTTCCTTCTTTCTGAAAGCTTTTATTAAAGAATACCGTAGAGGCTCTGGAGCATCTTTCCATCGAGATTAATTTAATAGTACTCCCTTAAAACTTTTTTATGTCTTACTGTATAGTTTTATAAAGTACTGTGTCTGTAAAGCACAGGGCTCTTCATAAAAAAAGCTCAGTAGGTTCCAGGCAGCTCCACCCAGATCAAGACACAGAACATCTCGAGTGGGCCAGAATCTTCCTGGTACCCCTTCTCGGCCAGTTCTGCTCTCCCTCCCCCCACCCCACCCCCACCGTGGAAGCCACAAGGCTGGCTTATCACTATCAATGACTCCTGCCTACTCTTGGACTTATCGTGTGTAATGGGAACCATATGATACGATTTCACTTGCGTTTAACTTCTTGAGCTCAGGACCGTGTGTTGCAGAGTCATCCAGACTGCTGCGTATAGCAGTAATTCATTTTAGAACGCTGCTCTTTATTGCTCCGTCGTAGGGATAAATCATAGTTTATTGATCTGTCGAGGTGTGGATGGAGGTTCGGGCTGTTTCCGGTGAGCAACTGTAGTGAGTACTGTGGCTGTGGACATTCTGTGTGTTTCCGAAGGGTGTTCACCCAGCAGAGGAGTTGCTGCATCTGAGCTGTGGCCGACCCTGCCAGTTTTCCAGAGTGTCGCTGGTTTCTGTCCCCACCAGCCATGAGCAACACTCCAGCTGTCCCGTCTTTGCCGACACTGGATGTGGTCTGTTTCATCATCGCCAACCTGGTGGCCGTGTAGAGGGATCTCATGGTGGTTTTAATTTGCATTCCCTGGCATCTGATGACGTTGAGCATATTTTCATGCTACTGTTGAACAGTTTGCTGTTCTTTGCCCGTTTCTAAATTAGGCTTCTTTGTCTTGCGAGTGCCTAGGAATTCTTGAGATGTTCTAAGGACACATCTTCAGCTGGGTCACAAATGCCTCATCTCATTCCCTGCCTTTTCTTTCCAGTCTCATGATGACATTTTCTGATCGGCACATTGCAGACGCTGTCTTCTGAGGAGTGAAGACGTCTCAGTTTAGTGAAATACACTTTATTGATCTTTACTTTTACGGTAATGTATTTTTTGCCCTTTACAAGAAATCTTTGTCTACCCTGGAGTCATGAAAATATTTTCCTTTGTTACATTCTGGATCTTTTAACTTATTTCACCTTCCACATTAGATCTCGCTTTTTGCTCTGGGTAGCGTGAGTAGGAGTCAAAATTCCTTCCTTTTTCTGTACAAAAGCTTTTAGGTTTAATCAGGTCCCACTTGTTTATTTTTGCTTTTATTTCCATTACTCCAGGAGGTGGGTCATAGAGGATCTTGCTGCGATTTACGTCAGAGTGTTGTTCTGCCTATGTTTTCCTCGAAGAGGTTTATAGTTTCTGGTCTTACATTTAGGTCTTTAATCCATTTTGAGTTTATCTTTGTGTGTGGTGTTGGGAGTGTTCTCATTTCATTCTCCTACACGTAGCTGCCCAGTTTTCCTGGCACCAACTTACTGAAGAGGCTATTTGCCCCATTGTATCTTCTTGGCTCCTTTGTCAAAGATAAGGTGCCTGTAGGCGAGTGGGCTTATCTCTGGGCTTTCTATCTTGTGTGTATTTCTGGTTTTGTGCCAGTACCATACTGTCTTGATTCAAATGGGTATTCAGTTGCCCCCAGTCTGGGTGTTGAGAAGCCCGTCTCGCCGCCCCCCGCCCCGCCCACTGCAGGCTCTGTAGTCAGGGTTGGGTGCGCCTGAGTAGGTTTTTTCTGATCTCTCTTTTCTGTCCCGTGGTCAAGCTGTCTTGCTCACTGCCCTGAGTTACTGGAGTCCCTTGGGAACTTTTGCTGTCTGGCCGCCTGACTGCCCCTGGCTAGATGTGTAGTCGGGACTGCTGTCTGCTCACCTCTAAAACGGGGCTGGGGATGGGACCTCTTCCTCTACCTGGAGGGAAGGTGCTGCACCTGCAGGCTGGTGCCCACCAGGCCAGAGGTCGAGCCAGTCAGCCAGGGTGGCCAGGCACCTCCCAGGTCAGGCTGGGGTAGTCGGCAGGTGGGTGAGGTGCTGACTCAGGTCGGGGGAGGGAGTCAGTGGTCACCCCCCACAGGGAAGCTAGGCGGTGAGAGGGGCTGTGAGGGGTGGCGGTGCTGGGGGCCTCCTGCCCTGGGTGAGGGATGGAGGCATCTCTGAGGGGCTTGATGGCCTGGGCCTGGCAGCGGGGCTCAGCCCAACCACTCCTGCTGGTTCTCAGCCATCGTGTCCAGGATCCTGGGGCGGGAAGACAGCGCTCAGAGTCTTGCTTGTCTGTCCATCTTCCAGTCATTGTGAAAGGCGTCCAGGCACAGCCAGGGCCTGCAGGTGACCCCTCCCCCCAAGAACACGGAGCATCGGCGCCGCGGCGTTCCCCGGCTGTTTGCTCAGGGCCCGCAAACATCCTGTCCAAACAGGGCGCTGGTGGTGGTGGCCGCCCATCACCCTGCAGGTGGACAATTTTGTGCAGCATTTCCAAAGCCGCCATTCTCTAGGGCTCTGATGTCTGGGAGAGGGAACCCTCTGGAGGGGTCACGACCTCCGGGATGGATTGCCCCCCCATTTCCTGTGATCAAAGGAGGTTAGAGTCCCCAGAAGCTCAGGGTCTTTTTTATAACAGCACTTCTCTTCAATAGGCAATACCTGCCTGCGATAAGGAAAACACATAAAAAGTACAAAAGAGGCCAGCAGTGAGTGACAGGGTGCTGCCTCCCCGCCAGGGCCAGGCCCCTCGCTGTTACCCCTCCTGAAACCCTCCGTGTGTGTGTCTGTGTCCCTTTGAAAGGGTGCTGCTAAGTCGTGCCCGACTCTCTGCGACCCCGTGGACTGTATGTAGCCCCCCAGGCTCCTCTGTCCGTGGGATTTTGACAGGCAGGAATGTTGGAGTAGGGTGCTGTTTCCTCCTCCAGGTCTGAAGAGGTCGGCAGTGGCTTACTAGGCGCTGCTCAGCGTGAAGCCTGCCTTCTTCGCGCCTTGTCGTCTAACGGGAAGTTGTTCCACGGAGTTGCGTGAAGATCTGGCGCCCAGCGTGTCCTTTTTGACGCTCGTGTGCAGTGCGGCGGTCACGGCACCAGCTGTCTCGTCGCTGCCCCGTCGGCAGGGGTGGCTGGGTCTGCGCCTTCTCTGTCACACATTCCGGGGCAGCTGGTGTCCGGGGCTTGCGTGTGCGTGCCCACTGTAGGCCTGTGAGCTGATCGGTTTCTCAGAGGGGAGGCGCTGCCTCACCCCTTTGCTTCTATGCTGCCGTGCGTCATTTTCTTCCTGTTGTGGTAAACGGCACGTAGTACAGCCCTGGGCACTGTACCTGTTTTTAAACGTACACGTCCGCGGCCTTAGGGATGCTCATCCTGGTATGGAGCCATCACCACCCTCCCCACCGTCCAGCTCCCGAGCGTATTCTCTTCTTCCCAAATGGAAGCTCCGTCCCCGTGAAACACCAACCCCCTCATCGCTGCCCCTGCTCTCAGTAACCTCTCCTCTGCCTTCTCTCTCTCTCAGTAGAATCCTGTATAAGTAGAGTCCTCTGTGTAAGTAGAATCCTGTGTAAGTAGAATCCTATCACACTTGGCCTTTGGTGTCTCGCTTGTGGCACTTTTGGGGACAAAGTTGTTCAGGACTCTTTGCATCTTCAGTCTGAGAATTTTCTAGCCAGACGATCTTCTCCAGTAATGCCTTTGTTGTGGGGTACTTGTGAGTAGAGGAGCATGGGGCACTTGCTGGACGGTGGCGGAAGGGCTCGAGGTGGGTGCCACCCACCTCAGCACCAGCCGTGGGGGCAGAGGCTGCGGCCGCCTGCCCGGTCCCCGCCATCCTGGCTTCTGCAGGCATGGGCGCCTCGTGCTCGTGGCAGCATCGCCGCCTCGGCAGGCGCCCTTCCTTCCGTGGGTCGGAGCTTCCCCTGCGAGGAAGCTCAGTGGCTGGCCGTGACGGCTGCTCCCTCGAGACCGTGTCTCTGCGGTTCGCCGGGTCTTCATGGGGCGTGGTGTGCCGTGCGCCCCTTTGCACCGCGTGCAGGTCCACCTTCTCCTGGCCACAAATTCAGAGACAGGAAGCAGAACAGAGGTCGCTGAGGGCAGGGGGCAGGGGCTGGAGAGTCCAGGAGGGTCCTGAGGTTGGCACAGGGACGACCCGGGGAGAAGTGGTCTGGGGAAAGTCAGTTACTGGACAGACCCTGGCCGTGGCAGCGCCAGAGGGTACCCCGGGCTGGTCGCTCAGCCACGTGTGCAAGAGCAAGCCTGGGTGAGCTCAGTCAACCAGGGTGTGGACACACGGAAGAGCCCTGGGGCCGGAACTCTGTGGGCTCGGTGCCCGGGAGCTTAAAAAGACCCCGAGAGACGAAGCTTGCGACCACAGAGGGGGTGATGGGTGGGGCAGGGGTCCTGGGGGTGCTGGACAAGGAGCCGGGGTCCACACCTGGTGGGCTTTGCTAGCCCTGCCTCCCACTCCCGCACCGTGGACAGTACCGGGCAGTGCCAGGCTTGGCACCCGAGCCGATCCCCCACCCGCTCCAAGTGGGTGGCCCTCCCAACCTCAGGGGTCGCGCCCCTGCGTTCCTTTGTCTGAGAAAGGGGGGAAGACTAGGAGAGAATGGTGGGAAGCCTGCCAAGTGCAGGCTGGGACCTGGCGTCTGCTGGGGGGCAGGGGCAGGAAGGGATCCTGCTTCGTCCACAGGGCAGAGAGCCTCCTCCCGGGCTGGCGCTGAGATGCTCAGACAGGGATTCCAGGATCGGCTGCATCAAGCTGCCCAGGCGCCCAAGTGGAGAAGCTGAGGCTGGAGAGGGGAAACTGAGGCGTGGGACGTCCGGCTCCCCGCCTGATCTCGAGTGGGCCTGACCGGGGTTCCCACCCGTAATAAATGGCTGTGGAGATCAAAGCGCCTGGCTCCCGCCTGGCTTGTGACCGGCACTCAGCGCATTCCAGCCGTTAGTGTTACCCTGATACGGCACCCACCTCCGGCCATCTGGCTGAGCCCCAGGGGTCTGTTGCAATCTGCTGATCTTTAAGGCCGTCTTGGAG
This sequence comes from Capra hircus, assembly GCF_001704415.2. Taxonomy (NCBI): domain Eukaryota; kingdom Metazoa; phylum Chordata; class Mammalia; order Artiodactyla; family Bovidae; genus Capra; species Capra hircus. The sequence goes on along the minus strand of NC_030829.1, from coordinate 58,288,066 downwards.
AAGGTTTAGGAAGAAAGAATTCAGTCCGCTGAAAGAAAGGACTTTGTGTGCTGAGCTGGGCGGAAAGGGACAAGCTGCCTAGGTAGAGTGAGCTCCCCACCACCAAAGGTGTTCAAGCAAGGCGAGACTCCCACGTGCCTGGAGTGTGATGGGAGAGGATTAAGTGTGGGTGGTGGCGTCACTCTCGGGGGCCACAGAGACTCAGGTCCTACGCTGAGGGGACGAAACAGACAAGTGAAAAGGCAAGCTCATGGATAACAAGAGGGTTTCACGTAGTGATCAGCGCCGTGAGAAGACTAGAAAGTGAGTGATGGGGTAAGACTGGGGCTGCGTTTTACCATCCGGCGCTCTCAGCTTCTATGCAGCTGCTTGGGTCAAGGCTTTCCTTCTTGCTTGTGAATTGTGCTTTCTTTCCCCCCTTTACTGAGCTTTACTGAGACGTTTTGCTGCAGTTCAGTCTGTGAGTCATGTCTCCAACTCTCTGCGACCCCACGAACTGCAGCACGCCAGGCTTCCCTGTCTTCCACTATCTCCCTGAGCTTACCCAAACCCATGTCCATCGAGTCGGTGATGCTATGCAGCCGTGTCATCCTCTGCTGCACCCCCCCTCCTTCGGCCTTCAATCAAGGTCTTTTCCAATGAGTTGGCTCTTACCTATTCAGTTCAGTTCAGTCGCTCAGTCGTGTCCGACTCTTTGTGACCCCATGGACAGCAGCACGCCAGGCCTCCCTGTCCATCACCAACTCCCGGAGTTCACTCAGACTCACGTCCATCGAGTCGGTGATGCCATCCAGCCATCTCATCCTCTGTCGTCCCCTTCTCCTCCTGCCCCCAATCCCTCCCAGCATCAGAGTCTTTTGCAATGAGTCAACTCTGCATGAGGTGGCCAAAGTACTAGAGTTTCAGCTTCAGCATCATTCCTTCCAAAGAACACCCAGGACTGATCTCCTTCAGAATGGACTGGTTGGATCTCCTTGCAGTCCAAGGGCCTCTCAAGAGTCTTCTCCAGCAGCACAGCTCAAAAGCATCAATGGGGCGACTTTTTTCTTCACATAGATTTAGTGTGTTTACTATGGATTTATTTCCCGGTTTCTTTCTCTGTAGTGTGGGACTTCTTTTCTTTTCCCTTTCTATTTAATTGTTGCTGGTGTATGGTAAAGCCACCAGTTTCTATGTGTTGATTTTTTTCTACCAAATGATAATAATAGTTAGTGTTCATTTCAGTAGTGTTAACGTTGGTTCCTTCGGATTTTCTGGAGAGATGAAACCGTAACGTCTGCAGAGAATGAGTCGTGTCTTCTCTTCCGATGTTTCTCTGCTGCCTCTTTCTTTTTTTCTTGCTCTATCGTGTCTGCCAGCATCTCTCAGACAGTGCTGAGCAGGAGCGTTCATGGATACTTTTGCCTGCAGTGGGCACTTGCCTGATGTCTCAGCACTGGGCGTGACGTCTGTTACTTGTTTTGGTAGACACTGATTTTGAAGAATGTTTTGCATTCCCCCTGGTGCCTCAGAACAGCCTTCAGGTTGATGTCAAAGCTTATTGCCCCTCCTTTCAGAAGGGAAATTGAAACTCAGGAAAGCTCAGTGACTCGAAATGCACGCTGCGCCAGTGACGCAGATGGTTCCTGCTGAGCTCTCTGCTGCCAGAACCTTGCCGGCTGCTGCCGTGTCTTGGTGCTTTTGTTCCTCAGCCCTGCTGGGTTCTGTGAACTGCTCAAGGACGTCTAGAGGTCCTCGTAGGCTTTGGCAGCTGTGCGGCTGTGGGTCCACATGACAGAGCAGGACGCTGAGTCTTCAGGGAAGATAGAGGACTGTACGCGGTAGCCCCGAGTTGTGGACCCAGGTACGAAGTTACTCTGTGAAGCTGTTTTGCTCCTCAGCACGCACATAGGCGTCCAAGTTGGGCTCCGTCTTTGAATGTCATTTGTTTTCAGACTGTGGAGGCAAATGGTTGCATTAATTACCTTCCTTATTTCCCGGCTCCTTATCTTCTTAGCAAGACTCTCTCTTGCTAAGAGAGACTCCAGTGATGAGCACTCAGGTTGCCTCCTCACCACCTGCATGAGCTTCACTGAAGTGAGCGCCCTCGAGCTGGTGAATGTGGGTCCGTGCGATGATGACTGTCCTGCCGTAGATGCCAGGAGCAGGACCGCTGGGCCCGGGACGCCGATGTGCCCAACTGTGCGAGGGGCCAGGTGTCCACCCGGACTGGCTGCTGCGGTCACCGCTCCCGTGCCCAGGGCACCAGGGCCGGCGCCTGGCATTCATCACTCTTCCCCATTTTTCTGGCTTCATAGATACTCTACTTTGGGGGTTGGTTTTTTTCATGTTTATTTCCAGGAGGTTACTGTATTTCTCAGTAGCAACTCTTTGTCAGTGTAGATGCTCCAAAAACACCTCCTAACCTGTCAGCAGCCTGCTGCATTTGTCCACGAAGCTCTTGGTTATTCAAGGAATGTTAATTCTGGGGTAGGAAAAGGCATCCATATTTTAACTGTGGTCTGTGCCTTTAAGACCTTCTCCCAAGCCCCAGCTCCTCCTGCCCTCCCCAGTCAGCACACCCGTCCTCCCCAGTCATCACACCCGTCCTCCCCAAGAACTTTCCCCGATGATGATGCCGCTGCTCACGTGTTGGTGTCTTATTTGGTGCCTCAGAGGCAGAGTCTGGGTTGGAGGTTCTTGGGCGCATTGTGGTTCGTTCGGTGAAACTGCCCAGGGAGGGGACCAGGGAAGGAGCTGATGATATTCCTGGTCCCACTGGGCTGTCCCCTTGGAGACGGAGTGGGTCCGTGAACCCAGCCTAGCCGGTGGTCGGCTCCCCCTGGCTGGACTTACCCGCCCAGGCAGCTCTGCAGAGACGGTCGTGCTTGCGAGCTGTGGGCTGGCGGTGGCCCGCATGGGCGGCAGCAGGTGGGCGAGGCCCCTGCCCAGCGATGGACAGGGATCTGGCCGGGTGCTGGCAGCCTCTGTACCTGCCGGGCCTGCACACCTGGGCACCGCGGGCCCCATCCGGGTGCTGACTCTGCTCGCGTTTCTGCCCGCAGTGTCCACGAAGGACCTGATCGAGACGTGCTGCGCAGCCGGGCAGCAGTGGGCCATCGACAGTGACGAGTGCCTGGACATCCCCGAGAGCAGCGCCGAGAGTGACGTGTGCAGGTAGGGCGGGAGTTGGCCCCGCGTCCCCAGCCCCGGACCCTGCGCTGCCCCGGGAGCCCTCTGCACACGTCAGGTGCCCGCGGGTGCTCTCTGGGTGTGGGGAGCCCCGGACTGGCCCTGAGAGCCAGCCCACCATGCGGCCTAGCGGCTGACTGGTCAGGAGTGGGCAGCTGGCAGCAGGCGACAGGGCCCCGCCATCACCCGGGAACAGCTGGCTGCTTCTCTGACCAGGTGCTGCTCCAGGGCTCTGCTCAGCCTTGAGCCGTGATCGCTTCTTCTGACGGTTGACTCAGCAAAGGAAGCCTTTTTGCCCACGCCCTCCCTGTGCCAGGCCCAGGGGACATCCTCTCAGACATTCACCCCTCTTTATTCCTGGGACGCGCCGTCTCATCCAGCGTGCTCCTCTTTCTGCATAAGGCTCAGAGAGGGCATATGATTCACCCCGAGCCACACAGCTCACTGGAGATTGGCCTGGATTAGATCCCGTGCCTCCTACTGTCCCGGTGGCTCAGATGGTAAAGAATCCGCCTGCTCATCTGACTGACACACGCACTTTCCCGCTCTCCAGGCACCAAGCCCCTGCTGGGTGCTGAGCCGCTCAGTCCTGTCCCGCTGTGTGTGACCCCATGGACTCCTCTATCCATGGGGTTCTCCAGGCAGGAATACTGGGGTGGGTTGCCATGCTCTCCTCCAGGGGGTCTCCCTGATCCAGGGATCGGGCGCGAGTCTCTGTCCTCTCTTGCACTGGCAGGCGGGTTCTTTAAACACAGCCACCTGGGAAGCCCTCTGTTAGAAGTACTCAAATGCTAGCCTCGCCCCTTTGCTCTCGGGCTGCCTAGGCGTTAGGGCGGGCCGTACTCGGGAGTCTTGAACCTAGCGCTCCGGCGCTTGCTTGTAGTCCTGCTGTGATGGGCACCTCACTACTTCATAGGCAGCCATTCCTGCCACCGGCTGGTCCTTGCTGGGACGTGGCCTTCCTCAAGTGAGGCTGAAGCCTGCTCTTTCATCCCCCGTCTTGGGTGCTGGTCCATCGGCTCTCTCAGCCCTACAGTTACTGGAGGCAGGACCAGGGACGCTGACCCCCACCACTGGTCAGGGACACTGAGCCCGGAGCCCCGTGGGGCCCAGGCCTGAGTCACCCTGGTTAAGCTAAGAACAGAGCTCACGGCACTTGGTGGGGCTGTGCCGTCTGGCTGCTGCCCCCGCGCCAGCAGGGACCCCGCCTGCAGCGGACCTCGGCGGGGCTTTCCTTCCCTGAGCCGAGCATCCTCCGCTGGGAGAGCGGGGCCCCTGGAGGACGGGGTGCTCGGTGGGGCTGATGCGCGGCTCCTTTGCAGGACGGCCCAGAAGCACTGCTGTGTGTCCTACTTGAAGGAGAAGAGCTGCATGGCTGGCGTGCTGGGCGCCAAGGAGGGCGAGGCCTGCGGGGACGAGGACAACGACACCTGCGGCGTCTCCCTGTACAAGGCAAGCTGCCCCGGGTCTCGCAGCCCGAGCCCGCAGGTCCTCGAGGGCAGAGGGAGTGGGCAGGCTGTGGGGCTCCCTCCTGGGGGCGGCCCATGGACCCATTCATTCGGGAATATTGACGGAACACCAGTGTGTGTCGGGCCCTGTGTCACGCAGAACACAGAGATGGATCACACACAATCCCCTGCCCTCACAGGGCTTTCGGTTTCTTTTTCGGTCCGTTCGTGGCTGCTCTAAGCCAGTGGCTTTGCTGGCTAGATGCAGGATGGCCGTCACCTGGGACAGTGTTTCTCTGCTCCATGTGGTCCCAACGTCCAGCAGGCTCGCGTGGGCTTGTTCAGGTCGTGGCTGGGCAGGCCTCCGACACGGGAAGCAGAGGTGTGCAGGGCTTTTTGGGGCCAGGGCTGAGAAGGGCCCTCCGGCACTTCTGCCTCCTCTTGTTGGCTGAAGCAAGTCACGAGGTGCGGTCAAGAGACTGGGAAATGAGCCCTCCCCTTCAGGAGGAGAATCCCCACTACCACTCTGCGAAGACAGAGGACACAGTGAAGAGTGAGCCGCTGGCACTGTGCAGTCAGTCTGCCGCAGTAGTTTAAACAAATGACAGGCTTTGATTTTGGAGGCAGGCAGGCCGGCACAGTGAATCCAAAGATATCTCTGAGCACCCAAGCTGCTGTATTTCCGCTTGATCCTGTAGTTTCCATCTCTAAGGTCACCTCATGACACAAGATAGCTGCTAGAGCTCCAGCCATCACATCTGTTCCAGAAAGGAGGAAGTAGGAATGTAAAAAGATGTGTTTTCAAGTTGAGTTAACCCCAGTTAAGAGCTCTCCTGAAAGCTTCACCCACCAACTCCTGTCTCTAACTTCAAGGGGCCGTGGGAAGTGCTGTCTTTTAGGCAGCAGAACAGAATTGGAGTCTGCTGGTAAATATAGGGGCAGTTAATGGGTGTGGCCAGGGGCTAACTTGTAGTTCTTTTCATAAGAAGTCATTTATGAATTATTAAAAAACACTTGCACTAGCTGAGCCAGACACAGGACATGGGGACAGGTGACACGTCTGTCCCTGGAGAACACGTCCTGGGCAGAAGAAACGAGGGGGTGAATCCGCTCCCGTTTATCAGCCCCTCCTCTGAGCCTGGGGGCCCGGAGTGAGCCCCATGGGCCCTCAGGCCGTGGGGAAGGCCTGTGGGCTGGGCAGCGACCATCCGTTTCTCTCCAGCAATGCTGTGACTGCTGCGGCCTGGGGCTCCGCGTGCGGGCTGAGGGCCAGTCCTGTGAGTCCAACCCCAACCTCGGCTACCCCTGCAACCATGTCATGCTCTCCTGCTGTGAGGGCGAAGACCCCCTCATTGTGCCCGAGGTCCGCCGGCCTCCAGAGCCTGAGGCCGCACCACGGAGAGGTACGTGCTGCTCCCCAAGCCAGGCCGGGGGCCAGTGGGTGGCGGGGGACAGCTGCTGGGGCTTTGAGACAAGGCGGTGCCCTCTGGCCTTCTGTGGGGACCTTGGTCACCTTCCCGAGGTCTGCTCTGGACAGAGTTCTTCTGTGGCTTCCGATGATAGACTCCTGTTATTTTCAAGACGGTGGCCTCATTCGCTTTTCTGTTTAACCATCCGTTCCGCATAACGGCGTGCCACCCATCTCCCTCCACTCTCTACCCATGCATCCTCCAATTTGTTTTTTCACCTACACATCCATACTTATTCCTCCCCATCCACCCATCCGTTTCACCCAGCCCCCGCCAATCCTGGTCCATCTTCCTACCACTCATTCCCTCATCCACCCGCCCCTCCATCCATCCACCGCACCAAACACTCACCCCTCCATCAGCCTATTCATCTACCTGCTCATCCACTTACCCCTCCATCCACACGCCCCGCCATCCACCCACCCCGCCATCCACGCGCCCCTCCATCCTACATCAGGCTGTCTCAGCCGAGCGCAGGGGAGGTTCTGGGGAGGACCTGATCAGATTTCCCGAGGGCCTGTGGTGTGGTCTCAGCCGCTCGCTGGGGCCAGCCTGGCTCTCACCACGAGCACGGACCCCCGCCCCAGTCTCAGAGGCAGAGCTGGCGAGCCGGGAGGCCCTGTCGCTGGGCACGGAGGCCGAGCTGCCCAACAGCCTGCCGGGCGACGACCAGGACGAGTGCCTGCTCCTGCCGGGGGAGCTGTGCCAGCACCTGTGCATCAACACGGCGGGCGCCTACCGCTGCGCCTGCTTCCCCGGCTTCTCGCTGCAGGGTGACGGCCGCACCTGCCGCCCAGGTGAGGGCCCGGGGGGGGGGGGCCGGGCCTGCCAGCAGGGCGCGGTGCGCTGCAGGATGGGGGTTAGTCCTGCCCCTCCTGCCATGCACACATAGGAACCCACAGCTGCCAGGGGTCCTGAGCGATCGGTGTGTGAGCCCAGGCAGATGGCTCCCTCCTGGAGCTCCATCTGCAGGGGACCCCCGCACCCCGCCCTGGATTCAGGCTCAGGGCCAGGACCTGGGCCACAGAGGAGGCCCCCGTGTCCCCAGACTGTGTCCCCAGCACTGGGCTTGCGGTGGTCAGGCCCCAGCACCCGGTCCAGGAGGACTTTCTCCCTGCCAGTCTCCAGGGTAGAGTCATCTGAGTCTAGAGACCATTCCCCTCCCTGCCCCCGACTCCGATTAGCTGTGAGGTGGATCTTGCCTGAAATGTGTTCCTCCCTAAGCCCCCGTTTCCTCTGCCTTGGGATTGAGGGGGCGGGGGGTGTGTGTGAAATGAGCCACCCCCGCTCGAGTGCCCCGAGTGACACCTGTAAGGGCCTGAGGTTGACTGCAGACATGAGACGCCCTCGCTTGTCTGCCCTGCCCGTGACAGATGGCGGCCCCTCCAAGCCGGAGGCCGCAGAGGAGTCTGTGCAGAGGCCCGAGTCCTCCCAGGAGGCCCCCAACACCATCCCGTTGTCCGTGCCGCATCCCAACATCTGCCAAGGTAAACCTGGCCGCGGGCAGGCGGGGAGCCCTCTGGGGCTGGGCGTGAGCAAGGTGGCCCTGCCAAGGGGTGCTTCTGCTCGGGGAGGTTGGCTGAGCTCGCAGTCTGTGCTGGGAGAAGTGAGATGGGGGACACGGCCTGGGACAAGCGTGTGTGGCCCCCGGACGGCCCGTCAGCCGCCTTCAGGCTCAGTTTCTGTAAAACCGAGCGCGCAGAATCCCTGCTTGCCCAGGCGCCGTGCAGCCTGCATTCAGCGACGTGCGGAAAGTTCTCTGCATCCTTCACTCCGCCCTCCCCATCTCCTTCTGCCGGCATCCCTGGCACTTGAGGGAGGGCTGGGTGATGGTGGCGGAGCCCAGACCCCAGCAGGGTGTGAGCAGAGAGGGGAGACCTTGTGGAAAGGGTCGGGACTGGGGTTCCCCGGCTCCCGGCCCCTCCGCGTGTAGGCTGGAGCTGGGGGTGCTGGGCTGGGTGGTCTCCTGGCAGACAGTAAGGAGTCTGCCTGCAGCGCAGGAGACCCGGGCTCAATACCTGGGTCGGGAAGATCCCCTGGAGGAGGGCATGGCAACGCACTCCAGTAGTCTTGCCTGGAGAATCCCAGGGACGGAGAAGCCTGGTGGGGCTGCAGTCCATGGGGTCGCGAAGAGTCAGACCCGACTGAGCAGCTAACGCGTCCACTTTCCTGGCAGACAACGGGCCCTGCAAGCAGGTCTGCAGGGTCGTCGGGGACGCGGCCGTGTGCTCCTGCTTGCCTGGCTTCGCCATCATGGCGGACGGCGTGTCCTGTGAAGGTGAGTCCCTGCCGCCCTCCACACACCTGAGTGGGCCCGGCATGGGGGAGGTGGTCCAGGGCTGGGCCCCGCTGTGCCGAGAGTGGGGAGCGGGCGTGGCTTCCGCGACCGCCGGCAGCACGGGGAGCGGCTGAGACCGCTGCCACACCACGTGCCGGGCGTGCGTGCAGCCCCAGTGGGCACGTGCGGTGACTGCAGCCCCGCCGCCCCCTGGAGCAGGCCTTCCCAAACCTGAGTGTGCAGCCCTGGGGGCCTGGGACCACACCGATCCTGAGAATACCACCTGGCCCTAGGGATCTGACCCAGTAGGTCTGGGGAGGGGCCCGAGGCCCCCTGGGCCCCGCTCTGACTGGCTCTGTCCCTGAGGGTCAACCCCCGTGAGTGGCCTGTCTTGGCTTGTGACCGCCTTGCCCCTGTAATGGTGAGCACTCCAGACTCTGAATCCAGAAATCCAAGTTCGTATCTCGGTGGGACCTTTCTGTTAGCCCTGCTGGTGGCTCACGTGGTAAAGAAACTGCCTGCAACGCAAGAGACCTGGGTTCGATCCCTGGGTCAGAAAGATTCCCTGTAGGAATGCACAGCACCCTACTCCAGTATTCTTGCCTGGAGAATCCCCATGGGCAGAGGAGCCTGGCGGGCTACAGTCCATGGGGTCGCAAAGAGTCGGACACGACTGAGCACCTAGCATGCCTCCTCTCGCTCACAGCCCCTGTTCCAGCCATGGGTGAGGCCAGGACAGCAGGCAGTGCCTCCCACTGGCCGCCCTGGGGAGCAAGGCCGGGGTGGAGGCGACCCAGCTGGGGGGCCTGCTCTCAGAAACCACGGAGGGGTATGGGTGTTGGTGACGCTGCCTTCACAGAGGGGCTGGAAAGGGTCTGGAAGTGTGTCCCTCTCGCACCCGTGAGCCTGCTCAGTCTGGGTCTCGTCCTGGGGCGAGGGGTCTGCCCTGCGGGCTGGGCCCGCCCGCTCTCTGTGCGATGGGGCCATCAAGGCGTGGTTCCCGCAGTGAGCATCACCTGGAGCCCCTCCGTGTTGGGCGGCGGTGTGGGCACAGAGCGAGCCGATGGTGTCAGAGATGCTTTCTGCTTTAGTTCACGTTCAGGAGCCATGATGCTGGTGGGGGCCCTGGGGGGTTACGTCTGTCTGGGAAAGACCCCCATCCCTGTCAGCAGCCAAAACCCTCCAGCCGCCTGCCTGAGACGGCTCTGGTGTGGGCAGAAACCATCCTTATGCCCAGAAAGCGTGGGAGACTTGCCCAGCATGCACAGCACGGCAGTGCCTGGCAAGCCTTTCTCTCAGATGGTGGGGGCCAAGCTGGCTCTGCTCCCCGTCTCCCGGGACCTGTATCTCTCCTGGGCCCGTGTCCCTGCTCCTCCAGGCCCCCGCTTCTGTCTGCAGGGCCCCTAGCGGTGAAGGCTGTGGTGTCCAGGTCAGGGGGTGCGTGCGAGGGTGTTCCATGGGTGCAGCCTGCCCTGCAGGGGAGTCCTGCTGGGCTCCATCCTATTTAAAATCATCCACCAGGTGACCAACAGTGACAGCTCCAGAACTGTTCTCAGAAGAATCCAAATTTCAGGTTCTTCTCGGATCTTTATAATATCCGAGCCCGCAGCTCCAGTTCCCCTTTGGACAGAGAACAGGCTCAGCAGTGCCCACGGAGCCCCCTTGGCCCCTGCTCCTGCGGATGTCCCCAGCCTGGCCCCCTCAGCGCTCAGGTTTGCAGCCCCCAGCACCTGTGACTCCCCTGGCCGTCCATGGAGGTGGAGTGTCTCCGGAGCACGGGCGGGGGACAGCCTCTGGTCCCGCCCGCTGCGTTACACCAGGCGGGCTGTCTGCCCTCGCTGAGCTTCACCTGGCCGCCTGCCCTTACCGGAGCTCCTGCCCCCTCATCTCTTGACTGCACAAACTCAGACTTGGGCCCAAAGCCCAGAGGGACTGCTGATGGATGGGCTGAGAGGCCCCGGGCAGCTCCCTGCCCCTCTGGGCCTCAGTTTCCCCATCTGTCACTGGAGGCCACACCCCTCTAACGGCCCTTCTGTTTCTCCTCTCGCGACGTATCACTAGACCAAGATGAGTGCCTGCTGGGCGCTCACGATTGTAACCGGCGACAGTTCTGTGTGAACACCCTGGGATCCTTCTACTGTGTCAACCACACAGTGGTCTGTGCTGAGGGCTTTATCCTCAACATGCACAGGAAGTGTGTGGGTAAGCCAGAGCCCCGCCTGCCACCACGCCCCCTGCTCTGCTCCACGCCCGCCCGCCACGCCCGCAGCCACATGCCAAAGGGCCCGACCTTTGCATGTGAGCTCTCAGCACGGCCCCCACGCTGCCCTGATGTCCTGCCCTGCTTCTCCACTGACCCCCTGGGAAGCCGCTCTCCCCAGGGATGGGCCTGAGTCAGAGCTGGAACTGAGGCATGACCCGGCTGCTCACTGAAGAGCGGGCATTGAGACGCGTGGGCAGCAGGACAGGATGTGGGGTCTGGGGGCAGGGAGGCCGGGCTTCCGAGCAGGGCCGCCCGGTATCCCTGTGGTCTTGAGCTTCCTCTTGGGCCTCTGTTTCATCATCTGTGAGAAGGGGGTGCTCAAGGCACTGTTCCCGTTTGGTGATTATGTGGCATGTGCGTGGCACAGCCAGGACGCCAGGCACAGTGAGCACACGACCTCAGCTGCTGAGACCGTACTTCAGTGGGGCCAAAGTCCCTTCCGAGGCAAACGGGTGGAGCTGGGGTCCGGACGGTCCGGGACTGTATACCCCAGCTGGGTGTTCATTTGCTGCGTGACCCTGAGTCTTGGAGCCCTCCTGCCTGGGTAGCTGGTCTCCCATGGCTTGGCGGGGGAGGGTCTGAGGTTTTCTTGGAGGAAACATCGTGGACCTGACCCGAGAGGGACCCAGCCTAGTGGAGCTTGGGGCAGACTGGGAAATACAGGGGCTCAGGCCAAGGGGGAGGCCGTTCCAGCCGGCAGTGTCTGGACACCCTCCCTGGAGAATGCGGCATGGGGACGGCAGGGACGCGGGAATTGAGAAGGGCATGCGGGGAGGAAGAGCAACGGCAGGGAGCACGTGCAGGCGGGAACGGCTTGCGCCCAGACCCCCGCTCATCGCCTCTGTGCTTGGGGACCATGCCCAGCTTGGGCATGTCCTCTGCCTCACCCGCCACCGCTGGGCGTCTGCGTGGCCGCTGCAGACATGTTTGCCCCCCAGCCCCCGGCCGTGGGCACAACATGAGCCCTGCGGAGCCTGCTTGTCGGCAGCTCCTCCCATCTGGGTCGTGTCTGTGTGTGTGTCTGGGAGGATGGTCCGTGGGGCCCGCCAGCACCTTCCCAGGATGTGGTGTGCAGGTTTTCCTGGTGGTCCGACAGATGACTTTGTTCTCAAAGGGGTTGCCGGGTGGCTGGAAAATGGGTTTTGGGGTTAAGAACAGAGGTGCCTCCATTCAGCAAGGTTTATGGTCGTTCACTGAGGCTTCCCCTCCTTGACATCCTGCCTGGACCCCGGTCTCCTCTCCATCCTTGTCCACGCGCGTGTTCGTCTCACCTGTGAGCACTGATTCTCTGCATCACTTGTCTGTCCGCAAACATGTCTTCTGTGGTGCGTTGTAAGCTCCGGGCATATTCTGTTAACCTCGGCTGGTGAGACGGGAGATGGGTGCCCGGGTGAAGAGTGTGGCCTCTGCGGCCAGACCGCCTGGGTTCAAGCCCTGGCTCTGCCACTTTCTACTTGTAGGACCCAAGACCAGTCGTTTAATCTCTCTGAGACTCAAGTTTCTTTACCCGTGAAAAGAGAAATAGCATCTACCTCCAAGGGTCACTGTGCTGGTTAGATGAGTCCATGGAAAGAACTTGCTAGAGTTTGATGTCATAATGATGATTCAACAAATGTGTTATACTGAGGCAGCCTGCATAGGTAGTGAGCTCCCCATCACTGGAGGTATGTAAGCCAAAGTGGGACAGGACTGAGTGGTGCCGAGTCCAGAGGACTTCTGACAGGCTGGCAGCCTCTGTAGGGGAACCCCCTGTGCTCTTCTGTTGGCCTGCTGTGCCCTGTCCTTTGAGGACTGTCATGGGCCCTGGGGAAGAGGGTTCCAGGTGGGCTAGGCTTTGGGAAGGTAGGCGCCCTGGCTCTGTGGCCCACTCTGCGGGGGTGAGGAAAGAGCTGGGCACTCTGAGCTCTGTTGCTGTTGCCGCGTGCAGGCCGTGGGACTTTGGTCGTCACATCCCCTCTGTGAGACCTAGTTCCTTAGCTGGGAAGGAGTGTTCGAGGTCATGGAAGGGCATCTCCTCTAAGCCAGCGGTCTGCACCCTCTTTGGCACCAGGGACTGGCTTTGTGGGGACAGGGTTTCCACGGGGAGGAGGGGGATGGCTCAGGCCGTAACGCGAGCCATGGGGAACGGCAGCGCAGCAGTGCCCGCCTGGCCATGGTGCACCTTCTGCTGCGTGGCCCGGCTTCTAACAGCCCGCAGACCGGCGGAGCTGGGGACCCCTGCTCTAAATCACCGGGTCCCCAGTGAGCCGTGCAGTCAGTGGCGTCTGCTGTCATCCCTCAACATGCTTCCTCCCAGGCTCCGGAGCAGGGTGGGGACCGGGGGCGGGGGGGCTCCTGACCCATGACATTTCTGGGGTCCTGAGAAAGTGTCAATCCAGCCTGTAAATCAGAAGTCTCTATCTCGCCGAGCCAAGCCTTTCTTGGACACTATGGGTCCAGAATCCCCTTTTCTTCTCCCTCGTCCCCACCCAACCAGGCTTAGCTCAGCCTATACACCAGTCAGCTCACCTGGGAGTTTGGGAGCGTTCTTTTCTGGTGGCTCAAAAGATAAAGAATCTACCTGCAATGCAGGAGACATGGGTTCGATCCCTGAGTCAGGCAGATCCCCTGGAGAAGGGAAAGGCTTCCCACTGCAGTATTCTGGCCTGGACAATCCCATGGACCGAGGAGACTGGTGGGCTACAGTCCATAGGGTCGCAGAGTCAGACACGGCTGAGTGACTAACACACACTTGCCCCACAGCCCAGTACCCCTCCTCTCCACCTGGTCCCCGTCCTGCTTGTAGGATCAGCTCTGATCTCAGTGTCCCCCAGAGCGACCCTGACATTCCAGCCCCCGAGCAGGCGGTGCTTCCGAGACCGAGCCACCTTCCTCCCCAGGGCCTCCACCCGCCTGTCCCCACTTCCCTGCCAGCTCGGGGTGGCCCCCATGCAGCTAGGCCGCCCGGGCTTAGCACAGAATAGGTGCTTGTTGAGGTGTGTCCAGGGAATGAAGGGATCAGTAAGGACTGCTGCGCTGGTGTGGCCGGGGCGGGGGGGGCCGGCTCGTGGTGTCCCCCACATGTGCGTCTGCGTTGGTCACCGCTCTGGGTCCCCTCTGCCCTCCCCAGGGCTGCTTCTCCCTCAGTTGCTGGCATCTCCCCGCCGCCTGCTCCCACCAGGCGTAGGTCCTAGGCCTCTTCTGTGCCTGTCCTGTCCCCCAGGTGACCCCCACTCCCAAGTTCCCAGCTTCACTAAGCCCCGTTCTGTGAACTCCGAGGCAGGACTCAGTGTCCCCTCCAAGGCTCCCAGCCTTCCTCTGTGAGCCTGCTCCCCTCAGCTGGCCCCATCCTCAGCTGCCCAGCTGTTTGGCCAGGAAGCTTTGGCCAGACCCCTTGGCTTCTTTTTTCCCTCTCTCCTTCCTCTCATCCATCATAGGCCTGTTGCTTTGACTTTCACATTATTTTCAGAGCGTGACTGTGTCTCCTTGCCTCTGTGGATGGCAGCCTCGGCCCCTTCATCTCCTATTCTGTGAACCCCTCATCCCTGGAGTGTTCACACTCAGCCAGGGGCCCCTGTTACCAACAAGTCAGTCCGCTCTCCTCTGCTGGACCCCTCCATGGCTCCCGCCTCCCGCCGCGTCTCCTGATCATCTCCTCTGCCCACACCCCATATCTGGACCCTACCCTGAATCTGCCCCTTCTGCCTGGGATGTGTGTTTGGCTTGTTCTGGATCTCTTCAGATGGTTGCTCAAGTGCCCTCTGCCCTGATGACCCTTCGTGCCCCCCACCCCCACCCCCACACTCCTGGTGTCCTCCACCCCACTGTTTCTTCCATAAGACTCCAGACCACCCTCCCTCTTAGGCCTGTCTGCTGGGCATCCTCTGAGCGTGCCCCATGGCAGGGCTCCTGTCTGTCTTGCTCACCGGGGGCCCTGAGGCCAAGCACGGTGCTGCTGGCACCAGGCACGTGCTCCATAAATCTTTGTTGAATGGGTGGTGGCACAGAGCCTGCTGCTGTCTGGCAGGCGAGCACCTGGAGGGCGGGGCTGGTCGGCTGGTGCTGTCTCCAGGACCACCCCGCAGCCCCTGACGGACTGGCCCTCCCCGCAGACATCAATGAGTGCGTGACAGACCTGCACACGTGCAGCCGCGGCGAGCACTGTGTGAACACGGTGGGCTCCTTCATCTGCTACAGGGCCCTGAGCTGCCAGCCAGGGTACAAGGTCGAGGAGGGCCGGTGTACAGGTGAGGAGGGCTGGCTGCCGCCCCTCACCCTGCCCCGCCCCGCCCCTTACCCTGCTCTGTCCCGCCCCTTGCCCTGCCCCCGGCCCCTCGCCCTGCCCTGCCCTGCCCTGCCCCGCCCCACCCCCTCACCCTGCTCCGCCCCGCCCCTCACCCTTCTCCCCGCCCGCCCGCCCTGGGCCGCTCAGAGCATGCTCCCTCGGGAAAGTTCCAAGCTCCAGGGTTTCTGGCCAGTTAAGAGACCCCACAGATGATGGTGTTTGGGGGCAGAGGTGGCCTCCAAACTGGTGGCAGGGGGGAGGGGTGAGGTAAGCGTGTCTGGGTCATGTGACTCTCCTCTTCATGCCTGCGTTCCGACAGAAGCGTCATTTCTGTCCTTTTTAACCAGAAGAGTCTAGCCTCAGGAGAGAGAGAAGTTCGGCTGAGCCATTTCAGCAGCGGCTACCCCGGCTTTGTTTATGGCCCCGGCAGGGTTCTGGGTGGTGGGGGTGCTTGTGGGGGCGTGTTTCTCTGTCTGGTCTCTTGACCAGGTAGGCAGGGGCTCACAGGCACACCTGGATGGCAGGGCTAAGGCTGGGTTTTGCTTTAGTTGGGGGTCCAAAGAGGCCAGCCCCCTGTGGGGGTGATGTCAAGGCAGGGCCCTACAGAATGCAGAGCCCCTGGGAAGGGTGCCAGGAACACAGGTGCCAGCCCTTAGGGGGTAGGGGAGGAGGGGGCCTTGGTACATGGAGCAGAGGGAAGTTTTGGCTAGGGGCACGCTGCCAATGGAAGGAGGGTGCTGGGTTGGCAGGCCCAGGCAGGCAAGGACTTGGGACTCTATTTCACACATGATCGGTGACAGTTTATTTAAACGTCCAGAAGGATGTCACCCAGGAGGTGAGACCCAGAGCAGTGATCCATTGTTGCAAGCCTAGAAAATTTTGATGGGAAGCAACTCTGAGGTGGGGCATGAGCTCAGGGAAGTGACCGAACACACTCCGTGCCAGGCCCTAAGCTGGGCTCAGCAGGGGTGGAATGAGCTGAGAGGAGAGGAGCTCAGACCCCTTGTAGCACACCTGTGCACACCCACGCACGCCCAGGGCACACGCAGATCAATGGCGAGCCCCCTTTAGAGAACCCTGACCCCTGGGGAGTGGTCTTGGCTCCCTGGACGCCTGGCACCCCTGGCCCTCTGCTCCCAGGGCACCCTCCTTAGACCAGAGTGGCTGGGCAGAGGCTGTGTCCTCGGGCTTCCGGGGGTCCCTGAACCCAATATGGGACCCCTAGAGACTGGGCTGCTGTGGAAACCGGAGAGGGTGGACGGATGGACGACAGACGCTAGCACGAGGTGGGCCTGGCTGTCAGGAGGCTGACAGGGTCTCGGCTGTGCCACGAGCCCCGCGTCGTCTTTTGACTCCGTCCTCAGCTTCCTCATCTGGGGAAACAGCCCGACGTGCCTGCTGCGGGGTGGGGGGGGGCACAGGCCGGCACTTTGTAAACTGGGTGCTGGGCAGCAGGGGCGGGGTGGGGGTGGGCCCTGACCCACTGAGGCCGCACGGCTGGTGGGGACAGTGGAGATACGCGGGTCTGGCGGCTTCATCCTTGGAAGCTCCAAGCCCGGCGGCCCAGGAGCAGCGCCAAACTGTGCCCGTGCCTCAGTTTCCCCCATGCGGGAGGGGGCTCATCTTGGCCCCGGCCCTGGGTACCCGTGCGCACTGAGTAAAGATGTACATCTCGGAGTGCCCGGCAGTGAGAAGGGCGACATCGCTGGCACTGCTGCACGGGCCACGGCAGCGCCCCGCGATGCGGGAGACCTTTGTAATGTCAAGGTTGTGGCAGGGATATGCGGGTGCATGCCCGCCAGCCCCTGACCCCCGGCCCTGTCTCTGTGGCAGACGTGGACGAGTGTGAGCTGGGCACGCACAACTGCCCGGCGGGCGCCGTGTGCCATAACACCGAGGGCTCCTTTCGCTGCCAGGCTCGGGAGCGCTGCCTGGAGGGCTTCCTGCAGGACCCCGAGGGCAACTGCGTGGGTGAGCGGGGCCTGCCCGGCTATGTCTGCCGGCCCGGGGCGGGGGGTGGGGGTGGTCTTCGGGGAGGGTGCTTGGGGGGATGGGTCTGAGGGCTTGAGAGATTGGCGGGGCCTGGGTGGCTGCCCTTCCCTCCCCCAGCCTCCGTGTCGGTGACTGTCAGTGCCTGGGCCCCGGAGGCCTTTGCAGACGGAAGCTCCCATTACCCCGAGCTGTCTGATCACGGCCGAGCTGCTTCTCCTCTAGTCTGTTTCCCCCATCTGTGGGACTGGGCTGGATGAAGGTGTATCACATCTGTTTTCAACAGTGCCCAGCTTCTGGGAGGGAACACTCTTGGGTCCTGGGACACAGGCACTGGGGGGGGTCTGACCTTCCAGCCCTGACCTGGGCTGGCCTGCACCCGGCTCCCCATCACCCGCACCCCCTCCGCAGACATCAATGAGTGCACGTCTCTCTCCGAGCCGTGTCGGTCCGGCTTCAACTGCATCAACACGGTGGGCTCCTACACGTGCAGACGGAGCCTGGTGATCTGTGGACGTGGCTACCACGCCAGCGAGGATGGGACCAAGTGTGTGGGTGAGGCCCGCCACAGCCCCCCCCAGCCTCCGCCCTCCTGGGGGCCCTGGGCGTGGTGGCTCCTGCAGGGGGGAGAGCTTGGGCCTCAGCGTGCCCCGCTGGCCTCCCTCTGCAGACGTGAACGAGTGTGAGACGGGTGTGCACCGCTGCGGCGAAGGCCAGGCGTGCCACAACCTCCCCGGCTCCTACCGCTGCGACTGCAAGCCTGGCTTCCAGCGGGACGCCTTCGGCCGCGCCTGCATCGGTAGGTGGGGCTGGGGGCTGGGACGCGCCCCCAGCAGTGCCTGCCTGCCCCAGGCCCCAGCCAGCCTTGCTCTGACCGCCTGCCTGGCCCTCTCTGGGTGTGTCTGCCCAGCTGAGGCTCCCCTCACGGTTCCTGTTGCCCTCGTTTCTTGCTTTTTGCCTGTGTCTGTCCGTGCGTCCCTCCATCTCCCTACGGCACCCAGGCTGCTTCCTGCTCTGATCCCTCCTCCCCCTTGCTCCTTTGGGTCCCTGGGTCCCTCCTCTGCCCGGGGTGGGGGTGGGGGCTGGCGTCCAGGCCCCTCTGCCCTCCTGAGGCCCCCTGCACCTGCCGCCTGCAGACGTGAACGAGTGCTGGACCTCACCCACGCGTGTCTGCCAGCACACGTGCGAGAACACGCTGGGCTCCTACCGCTGTTCCTGCGCCTCCGGCTTCCTGCTGGCGGCCGACGGCAAGCACTGTGAAGGTACAGCGGCCCCCCACCCACCCGCCCCCTGAGCCCCCAGCCTCAGCTGCCCGCGGCTTCCTGCAGGAACCCCCGTCTCAGAGCGGGGAGCTGGCTGGCTCTGCTGTCTGCATGCCCAGAGGTGGGAGTTTCTGTGTGCAGGGCTGGCAGCCCAGCTTCTGCCCCTTGGTAGGCTCCGGTCCCGGTCACCACTACGGTGCCCTGGGGTCTGGGCAGAGAGCCGAGTGAGCGAGACAGGAGACAGGCCCGCGGCCTCGCAGCACCCCGTGTGCTGTGCAGGCGGACCAGTCACGGTTTTCCAGATCCCAGCAACCCAGATGTTTATTACGCATAAATCCTGCTGGGTTTTACATGTTGCTGGTGGGTTTAAACTTAAAAGAACGCACTGGTAGGTGCCCCAGGGCTGACGACCTGGGAGGGACTGTCCCAGGTCTGCTGGGACTAGGGTGGGGAGGCGGAGATCCCACGCTAGGGGTGAAGGGGGTGTGGGGTCTCCAGCCCCCCTAGCCGGCGCTGTCTCTCCCGGCACCTTCCCCAGGGGCTGTTCTCCTTCTTTCCTCCTGGGGAGGTGAGTTTGCTGAGATCCCCAGGCAGGCCAGGCCCCTCTCTCTCATTGCCTGGCCTGGCTAAAGAGCGGGCCTCCCTGGGACAAGCCCCGCCCAGGGGCAGCGGAGCATTGCCAGGCCTGGCTCCGTCACATGGCACTCGGATGGGCTCCCCAGACAGACCCTGTGGCTGGCGTCCAGTCATTGGTGTTCCCGTCACCTTTGAGCCCCTCCGCCAGGCCAGGCGGGCACAGAGAGCTGTGGGGGGCGGGCCGTCGAGCCCACCCTCGTGGCGGCCCATTCTGCCTGCACCCACCCTCCGTCCCTACCTCACCTGCCTCTCTCGGGCTGCGCGGTAGGCTCGGGGATGGAACCAGCGTGGCCTCGGAGCCTGGTAGAGGAGGCCAGGCACTTATGCGTTCATTCATGGCTTCAGTCACGCCATGTGAGAGCGGTGTGTGCGGAGGGGCCGTGAGGGTCACGGGTCAGGCGGCAGCCCCAGGGGCGTGTGGCATGTCAGCCCCACCCCCACCGCGGCTCACCCTGCTCTCACCCCAGTGCCCCCTGCTCGCGCACAGGGCCACCCCCAGCCGCTCTGACCTCATCAGCTCCACGGGGTGGGGGTGTTTGTCCGTCTTGTTTGGGGCCGTGTCTCCAAGCTCGGCACAGACCCGGCGCTTGTCAGAGCTCGGCAGGTCTCGGCTGGATGAACGAGAGACAAATCCCTTCCTGCACGGAGCTCGGGGTGCAGCCAATGATGCTCCCCTCACTGTCCCTCCCTCACCCCCTCCCCGTCCCCCGCAGGCCGGCTCTCGCCTCTCCCCCAGCCCCATGAAGGGGGTCGAGGGCAGATTCCTGTTAGAGCCTCTCAGAGCCACCTGTCCAAGCTGCTGTGGGCCCACAATACAGCAGCATCTACTTCCCCACCGGGGGACCTATGCCACTGTGGCTGCCGCCTCCAGGCAGCACGCCAGGACGCCACAATCCCGCCCCTGCCTCGCTGCATGTCCCTGGCTGACCCCTTGCCTTTTTCTGGACCTTGGGTTCCCCATCAGCCCCAAGCGGAGGCTGGAACCGATGGTCTGTCAAGAGAAGGCTCCACGTGAGCGAGACCCCGGTCCCAGCTCTGGTCCGGGCGGGCTCCTCCGTGACCTCCGGCCGGTCTGTGCGCAGATGTGAACGAGTGTGAGGCCCAGCGCTGCAGCCAGGAATGCGCCAACATCTACGGCTCCTACCAGTGCTACTGCAGGCACGGCTACCAGCTGGCCGAGGACGGGCACACCTGCACAGGTGCCTCCCCTGGTCCGCCCGGGGCCCCCGCCTGGAGGCACCTCCCCCGTGCGTCAGGCTCGAGAGTCCCCGCCGGGGTGGGGGGCCACACTGGGCTCACAGAGGCCTCAGCGCCGGAGCGGCGGCCCCTTCCCAGCCACGTGGCTCCCTGGCACCTGGACAAGTGCTTCCCAGGCCTGACTTCAGGCACCTTCCCTGCAAAGCAGAGACGATGGTCGTGACCTCAGTGGGGTGAAGGGTTAAGTTACATAGTTGACCTTGGACCCTGCAGGGCTCAAGGCCTCCCCTCCCCTGGAGTCACGTGTAACTTTACAGCCCGCCCTCTGTATCTGTGGTCCCACGTGGGTGACTGGCTCGAGGGTGGATCCCATAGTAATTATTGAAAAAGGTCCCTATGTAAGCGGATGCACGCAGTCCAAACCTGTGTCGTTCAGGGGTCAGCTGTGCTCGCCCAGGCCGTGTCTGGTACCTGATGGGCCCTCGGCCGGCCGCAGCAAGCCCGGAGCGGCCCCGGGGGGCAGGCCCCAGCGTGTGGGTCCAGTGTGGCCTTGGGCAGCTCTGTCCCCAGCCCCTTTGTCCTCACCTGCGAGAAGGGCCCCCAGGCGCCCCAGGCGGGGCAGGGACAGGGTGACCGGGGGTTCCTGAGGGCTGGCGCTCCCTCTGGCAGACATTGACGAGTGCACCCAGGGCGTCGGCGTCCTCTGCACCTTCCACTGCATCAACGTGCCGGGGAGCTACCAGTGCGCGTGCCCGGAGCCCGGCTACACCATCACGGCCAACGGCAGGTCCTGCAAGGGTGAGTGCGGGGTCCGCGCCGGCGGGGCCTCAGGCAGCCCCCGAGTGGGCGCGGGAAGCCTCTCACAGCCTGCCGCGCGCCCAGAGCCACAACACCGAGTGCGTGAGCCCGGAACGGCCGATGCCACTGGTGGCCAGGCTCACCGGGGCCCACGCCTGGGGTGAGGAACAGGGCGGTCTTTCTGCTGCTTGACCCAGCTGAGAGTCTTGGAGGCTTGGACTCCACTCTGGGCCCTGTCCTGCCAGTGGGACAGGGATCCTGGGGAGTGGTCCTGAAGGCGGGAGACCTCCCCAGGGAGGAGCCTGCAGGAGAGCAACCCCAGGGCTGGCTGGGGCTTCCTGGCTGCTGAGTTCTTACTGTTAATACTATTTTAATATTCATTTCAGTTCAGTTCAATCGCTTAGTTGTGTCTGACTCTTTGCGACCCCATGAACTGCAGCACGCCAGGCCTCCCTGTCTATCACCAGCTCCCGGAGTTCACCCAAACCCATGTCCATCGAGTCAGTGATGCCATCCAGCCATCTCATCCTCTGTCGTCCCCTTCTCCTCCTGCCCCCAATCCCTCCCAGCATCAGAGTCTTTTCCAATGAGTCAACTCTTCGCATGAGGTGGCCAAAGTACTGGAGTTTCAGCTTTAGCATCATTCCCTCCAAAGAAATCCCAGGACTGATCTCTTTCAGAATGGACTGGTTAGATCTCCTTGCAGTCCAAGGGACCCTCAAGAGTCTTCTCCAACACCACAGTTCAAAAGCATCAATTCTTCAGTGCTCAGCTTTCTTCACAGTCCAACCCTCACATCCATACATGACCACTGGAAAAACCATAGCCTTGACTAGACGGACCTTTGTTGGCCAAGTAATGTCTCTGCTTTTTAATATGCTGTCTAGGTCGGTCATAACCTTCCTTCCAAAGAGTAAGCGTCTTTTAGTTTCATGGCTGCAATCACCATCTGCCGTGATTTTTGGAGCCCAGAAAAACAAAGTCAACCACTGATTCCACTGTTTTCCCATCTATTTTCCATGAAGTGATGGGACTGGATGCCATGATCTTAGTTTTCTTTAGAAAGCTAAGCTTTAAGCCAGCTTTTTCACTCTCCTTTTTCACTTTCACCAAGAGGCTCTTTAGTTCCTCTTCACTTTCTGCCATAAGGGTGGTGTCATCTGCATATCTGAGGTTATTGATATTTCTCCCTGCAATCTTGATTCCAGCTTGTGCTTCTTCCAGTCCAGGGTTTCTCATGATGTACTCTGCATAGAAGTTCAATAAGCAGGGTGACAATATACAGCCTTGACGTACTCCTTTTCCTATTTGGAACCAGTCTGTTGTTCCATGTCCAGTTCTAACTGTTGCTTCCTGACCTGCATACAGGTTTCTCAAGAGGCAGCTCAGGTGGTCTGGTATTCCCATCTCTTTCAGAATTTTCCACAGTTTATTACTAATTTTAATTAAAGAAAAATAACCAGTCTGGATTCTGTCAAAGACGAGGATCCCACCTGCTGTAAACGGCCAGGTGGGAATGATGCCTTCACATGTCTGGGGCGTGGTTTCACCCTGGAGGCTGAGGCCGTGTCTGCCTGATGGAACCCAGAGGGGCGTCTCGAAGCTCAGACGCTACACTGAGTTTGGCTCTTGAAGGTGCTTCAGGCTGGACACCTGTGTGTCCATTCAGATTGTCTCCCCCTGAGCCTTCCTCCCCAGTGCCAACCCCACTGAGGCTCCAGGCCCGGACTGTTGTCCAGAGTGGATGAGATGGGGACGTGTGAGCTGTGCACCCACAGGACCAGCTGCTCCGAGACCCAGGCCCCCAGGGCGGGCTGGGGGGTGTGGTGCTCGGACGAGGGTCTCCAGACCGGGGCCCCCGTAAACCCGCCCATCACCCTGTGTTCCCCACAGACCTGGACGAGTGCGCGCTGGGCACCCACAACTGCTCCGAGGGTGAGACCTGCCATAACGTCAAGGGTGGCTTCCGCTGCCTGCGCTTCGACTGCCCTCCGAACTACGTCCGAGTCTCCGAAATGTGAGTTGTCCCCCTGCCCCCTGCCCCGGCCCTGGGCCCGGGCACCCTGCCCCAGTCCCGCAGTGCCCGGGGCAGAGGCCAGGCGACCAGCATGCCCGCCTTCATCACCTCCTGATCTTCACGGGCCCCCTGTCCAGGGTGTGGTCTGACTGACCATAAATGGTGCAAAAGAAAGCACCTTGCAGGAAGTTTGGAACAGAGAGAATGAAAGAAAGAAGACTCTCACATACACATAAAAAAACCTCCATCTCCCTCTCTCTCAAACACACGCACACGTCCATCTTCTGTTGTGTAGCGAGTGTTTCCCAATGCGTAGCACCTTAAGAAGTATGACAAGTAGGTACCATCCTCCACGGTGTTGGGAGGGTCGTGACCAAGGAGCGCAGCTGAGCTGGGTGGTTCTGCTCCGGGCCGCGTGGGGCCACGTCCACTGGAGGCTTGCCGGGGCTTCAGGATGCCGCTGCCCGCTCACGGCTCTGGGCGGGAGGCTGCAGCGCCTTGCCACCTCGGCCTCTCCTTGGGGCTGGAGCTCCCCGGCCCGGGTCACTGAGAAGGCAAGTGACAGTCCTCTGTGACCCAACGTACTCTTAAAACCGACGTATCGTCACTCCTGCCACTGGCCACACAGTCCAGCGCTGTGGGTGCGGGTGGGTAGGTGTCACCGGGGAGGCGGCCCATGCGGTGTGACTGCAGAGTGGGGACGTGGGGGCTGTCTCACAGGCTGCTGACCACATTCCCTCCTGATGCTTCTTGGCATTTTGCTGTTTTTCCTGTCTTCTTACTAAAGAACACGGGGCTTCCCTGGTGGCTCAGAGGGTAAAGCATCTGCCTGCAATGCAGGAGACCCGGGTTCGATCCCTGGGTCGGGAAGATCCCCTGGAGAAGGAAATGGCCACCCACTCCAGCAGTCTTGCCTGGAGAACCCCATGGTCAGAGGAGCCTGATAGGTTACAATCCATGGGCTCACAAAGAGCTGGACACGACTAAGCGACTTCGCTTTCACTTTTCTTACTAAACACACGTTTCCATAAGCGCTTGCCGGAGTGTCCAGCGTCTCTCCTCCGATCGGTGCTGCCACGCAGATGTGCTCGGTTGTTCCGAGCTTGCTTTCACTGCTTTGCCAGCCTCTTTTGCCTCTGCGTGCACGGCCCACCTCAGGTGGCCCTTCCTGGCACGTGTGCGCCCGTGGTTTACTCCTGGCTGCCCTGCTGACCCTGTGCCACGCTCACTAATACACAGTGCGAGGGGGGGTCGGTGTGCAGGTGTGGTGGGTGTTTAGATGAGTGTGTCTGGTGGCCAGTGGCCTCCCTTCCCTGGGTCTCAGCTGCTCCGCCTGCAACACGGGTGATGGTAGCGCCAGCCCCAGGGAGGGTGAGAGCTCGTGATGAGCGACGACATGTCATGAGCTTACTCAGGGAGTGACGTGGCCTGGTCCTGCCTGCTGTGGTTCCCCTCATCCGGGAACTCTGCTCAGAGCATCCCCTACAACTGCGGAGCCCTGGTGCCCCTGTTGGAAGCACTGAGCTTCAAGACGGGGGTTTAGTGATGGAGGCGACAGTCTCATCGCGCCAAGAAGAGACCAGATTATTGCTGAGCTTAGAAATCGAGTCAGGGCCCCATGGGGTTTGGTCGTCACCCTGTAGTGTGGCCGGGCTCCCCGGCTTCCTCTGGGGCAGGTGTGACTCAGAGCTCTCTGATACTCGGAGAGGGACAAGGGCAGGCCGTCCCAAGTCAGCGGGGGAAACGGCTCAGGAGAGTCAATTACGGGAGAAAAGGGAATCTGAGAAACGACTAAAGAAACACCGTGGCCAGGGAATCCATGCAAATAGTGTGGGAAGGAAAAAACTAGAGGTAGGGAGGTAAGAATGAAGGCAGACAGGAAGGAGCGCGGGGGCGGGGGAGAGCTGCTACCAGACCTGCCGGCATTGTGCTTCGCGCCGCCTGGTTTATAACTCACCTCTTCCCGCCAAAGACACCGCGTGGCCATTAACTCATCCTGCAGACGGGAAAGCGGAGGGCCTGCGGGGGTCAGGTGACGCAGCCCAGGCTGCTGGGGGCTGCCGAGGGCGGAGCTGCGGGTGGAGGCTGGGTGGGCGTCGGCTGGGGGCTGCTAGCGGGAGCCTCCCCCGCTGACGCCCCGCGTCCGCCCCGCAGGAAATGCGAGCGCACACAGTGCCACGACTTCCTGGAGTGCCAGAACGCGCCCGCGCGCATCACGCACTACCTCCTCAACTTCCAGACCGGGCTGCTGGTGCCTGCACACATCTTCCGCATCAGCCCCGCGCCCGTCTTCGCCGGCGACACCATCGCGCTGACCATCACCAGGGGCAACGAGGAGGGCTACTTCGGCACGCGCCGCCTCAACGCCTACACGGGCGTGGTCTTCCTGCAGCGCGCCGTGCGCGAGCCGCGCGACTTCGCGCTGGACGTGGAGATGAAGCTCTGGCGGCAGGGCTCCGTCACCACCTTCCTGGCCAAGATGCACATCTTCTTCACCACCTTTGCCCTGTGAGGCGGCGCCCGCCGTGGGCAGCGCGTGGAGCCCGGGTCCCCCCGCTGGTCCGGCGCCCTGGCCGCGCGCCCACCTCCGCGCTCCCGCCGGCCGCGTGGGGGACCGGCGCTGTGGCAGGTTTCCTCCGACGCTGTAAATTAACTTAATTTCGCTGACTTCCTTCCTCGCGGTCTGGCCTCTCCTGGCCCCAGGACGGGGCTTTAAGGGCAGTTGCAGGCCATCGCTGGTGCCCCGTGGAAGGGGTCGGAGGATCGGAGGCTGGACATGGCGACCGAGACTGGAAACCACGTTGGAGCTTTGGACTCAACTGGGTGACCTGTCCCCAACGATGATATTCTGTTTCATGTTACACTGTGATTAGTTCTTTACTTTTTTTTTTAAGATCATTTTTGTGTTTTTGTTTAATTATGAAAGTAGCACCTATATATTACAAATATATATATATTCAAATAGTTCCAAAGGGTTATAAAGTAAAAAAGTGAAAAAAGAAACCCTGCTTCCTTTTGTGACGTGCTTAGGATGATGCTCCCGAGTGTCTGCGGTCCCCAGCCGGGCCCGCGCCTCTCATTGTTGGAAGGATGGCAGTGGGAACACACTCACTTCTGACCTGCTTCTGACTCATTTCCTGGTACCCCCTCTCCTTCTCCCAGCGTGGACCTCACCTGGCTTGTCACCTTGGACATCACCCAGGAACCGGACATCTGTGTGTAGTGTTGGGACTTCCCAGGTGGTGATAGTGGTAAAGAACCCGCCAGCCTGTGCAGGAGAGGGAAGAGATGTGGGTTTGATCCCTGGTTCAGGAAGATCCCCTGCAGGAGGGCGTGGCAGCCCACTCCAGTATTTTTGCCTGGAGAATCCCATGGACAGAGGAGCCCGGCGGGCTGCAGTCCATGGGGTCGCCCGGAGTTGGACATGACTTCCCATACACGCACGGGTGGGTAGTGTTACCTGTTTGACCTCTTAACCTACCCCTGTTCGCACCTTACAATGAACATGAGTGGGACTGCTGAGCAGAGAAATTAGCTAACGATTAGGCAAGTCCAGTTGCTCTCTCGGGCCAGCCATTTTCCATTGGTGTCTTCCGTCCTTCAGAAGCTGTAGCTCAGTGTCCCCACGTATCTGACCATTATCACTGGCTTTATAGCCTCACCAGCGGTGCCAGGGCTACGTGGACACATGGCGCAGGGGGGAGTCACCTGCAGAATGAGACTGAGGCTGGGGCCCCAGCTGTCATTAGCCATTCATCCACTGCGTCGTCTCTCGCGTGACCACGTGTCTGCCGGGGTCCCCGGCCTCTATTCCGCCTTGTCAGACTCCAGAGGCAGGCATGAGCTTGGCTCCCCGCTTTCAAACGTCTGGTGTGATGGAGCTGAGAGGTGACAGCGTCTCTTTCTCCAGGCCCCCTGAGATGGTCATGCGGTGTGGACAAACGTAATACCGCCTTTCCCTCTTGAATAACCATTCTTCCTTTCCCCTTGGCTGTGACTGCCTTTCTGTTTGTACCCCGATTCTTTACCTCTGGAGTGGACGTCGCGTTTGGCCACAGTGCTGGTCTAGACCAAAGGCAGCAGTGGCCGTCCAGCAAAGCGCCTCCCCCAGTCCACTCCGTCCCCCGGGTAGGGTTGCGGACCCAGAGCCAGGGGTTACCCCTACCAGCGGGCAGTGCGGCTGCAGTCACTGTCCGCCTTGGTCTTGCCAGAGGGGTGGAAGGCAAGGCCCTTTGGAATTCTGCCACCAGGGTTTAAAGTCTTAGTTTCCTGCTTAGGAATCAGGCCACTGTTGCAGCCTTGTTCCTGGTGTTAGGTACAGGAAAAGAAGGTTGAGATAACAGCATGGCTGTGTCCTCCCGCCGTGGGAGGAATTGTGTATTCATAACAGCATTCCCTGCCTCCCCCTCCATCGCTCCAGACCACCTAGAAAAACCAAGGAATCCGTCTAGCAGGGACCTGCCTCGGTCCCCCTGGTGTTGAACGTATACTCAGGAAACCCTGAAAGCCGGCACGTCCCGGCTTTATCTCCCCACGCCGTGTTAGACAGCGAGCGTTGCGGATGCCGCTGTGACTCTGTCTGAGCAGCCTTCCAAGGAGGAGGCCTCTCTGCCTGTTGTTGGCACTATGCTGTGATGTGTGATCCTTGGTCTGAAGAAACGTGATTGGCTGGTTCAAATTGGCACACTGTCTCCCATGCCCAGGCTCTTACAGGTTCTTGAACATTTGCGTCTACTACCAGGCTGAATCGACTCAATGGCCACGAGTTTGAGCAAAGTGGGAAATGGTGAAGGCCAGGGAAGCATGGCGTGCTGTAGTCCGTGGGGCCGCAGAGAGTCGGACAGGACTTAGTGACTGAGCAGCTGCAAGTTGTAGGCACCCTCACTGGGCTTCCCCGGTCCAGTGGTAGAGAAGCTTCCTGCCAGCGCAGGGGACACAGGTTTGATGTCTGGGTCGGGAAGATCCCCTGGAGAAGGAAATGGCAACCCACTCCACTATCCTTGTCTGGGAAATCCCATGGACAGGGGAACCTGGTGGACTACAGGCCATGGGGTCACAGAGAGTCGGACACGACTGCGCGGCTACACATAGCCTTAACTTAGCCATAGTAGACGGCATGACTTTGCCAACAAAGGGCCATTTAGTCAAGGCTATGGTTTTTCCAGTGGTCATGTACGGATGTGAGAGTTGGACCATAAAGAAGGCTGAGCAACAAAGAATTGATGCTTTTGAACTGTGGTGTTGGAGAAGACTCTTGAGAGTCCCTTGGACTGCAAGGAGATCCAACCAGTCCATCCTAAAGGAAATCAATCCTGAATATTCATTGGAAGGACTGATGCTGAAGCTGAAGCTCCAATCCTTTGGCCACCTGATGCGAAGAACTGACTCCTTGGAAAAGACTCCGATGCTGGGAAAGATTGAAGGCTGGAGGAGAAGGGGATGACAGAGGATGAGATAGTTGGATGGCATCACCGACTCGATGGACGTGGGTTTGAGCAAGCTCCGGGAGATGGCGATGGACAGGGATCCTGGCGTGCTGCAGTCCATGGGGTCGCGGAGTCGGACAGGGCTGAGTGCCTGAACAGCATTGTAGACCAGGTGTCCACTGCCCTCTGCCTGACTGTGCGGCAGGCCATTGGCCATCACCCATGAGGCAGTGTTTGGCCCAACATGGGGCCAACTGAGTGTCTCAAAGTACCCAGCCAGTAAGTGTCTCTCAAGTGGAGAGCTTCTGGTCCCAAATCCACGTTTGGCACGTGGCACAGTGTGAGGAAGTGATCCCCTCACAACTGCCCTTGTGTGTCGGTCAGAGTTGTCTAGAGAAACAGAACCTATCGTGTGTGTGTGTGTGTGTGTGTGTGTGTGTGTAGATAAAATAAGGAATTGCTTGCACAGCTCCAGAAGCCCGCAAGTCCTGTGACCTGCCGCCTGCACGCTAGCGGCCCAGGAAAGCTGGTGGGTGGTGCAGTGCGAGTCTGCAGGCCTGAGGGCCCGGCACGCGCGGGGCAGAAGGTCGGCATCTCACGCTGGAGTCTCCCTTCCTCTGCCGTGTGGTACTGCTCAGACCCTCAAAGGACTGAGGAGGGCAAGCGACTTTTCTGCACCTTCCTGTTCAAATGCTCATTTCCTCCAGAAACACCTCATGTACACTTGGGAAAAAAATGTTTGGCCAGATATCCAGTTAGGTTGGTACATAAAGTAGCCGTCACATCCTCAGACGCCAGCTACAATATCCAAGGACCACACTCACTTCAGAGCAGCTGCCAGCTCAATCTGTGTTCCCTTCCGGTTCAAGAATTCGCTATGATGACCCACGGAGCTCAGAAAAGCGCCGTACTTTTACAGTTTTGTTAACAGCAGAGGGATGTGTCTGATGGCTCAGTGGTAAAGCATCCGCCTGCAGTGCAGGAGACTCGTAGATGTGAGTTCGATCCCTGGGTCGGGAAGATCCCCCTGGAGAAGGAACTGGCAACCCACTCCAGTGTTCTTACCTGGGAAATCCCACGGACAGAAGAGCCCGGCAGGTGACAGTCCAGGGGGTCACAAAGCTTCGCACACGGCCGAGTGGTCAAGCGTGCACACGCGTGTGCTGGTAGAATCCACGGAACACGATAGTGAAAGGACACAGTGAAAATCAGCCGAGGAAGGAGACACTCAGGGCAGGCGCGGGGGCATTTGCACACAGGTTCTGGTCACGCCTTCCCCATGGAGTCCCAGGTGCACGGTAACCTCCTCCCAGCCTCGATGCGAGAGGCTCGCCCAGTGGGGAAGCCCGCCCCGGCCTTGAGTGTCCAGCGTCCAGTGCCAGGCGGTGTGTCTGAGCGCCCCTCGTGGGTGGCCCAGGCTTGCTTCGTCACTCAGCTCCCCCCACACGGGGGCCCCTCCCAGCCAGCCAAGGGCCCGTGTGCTCTGTGGCATGACTGCCACCATCTTTAGAAAAGCTTTGCAGCAACACGTAAACGTTGAGAGTTTTCACCCGAACTTATAGGTTTTCAGCTTTTCTGCAAACCCCAGGCTTCCTCCTCCTCGTAATTTCCCAAGGTAAAGCAGTTCTTTTAAAATGTTGATTTGGTAACCTCTGTGGCCCCTTATGACCTCATTCAATTCAGTTCAGTCACTCAGCCCTGTCTGGCTCTGTGACCCCATGGACTGTAGCACACCAGGCCTCCCTGTCCATCACCAACTCCTGGAGCTTACTCAAATTCATGTCCATTGAGTTGGTGATGCCATCCAACCATCTCATCCTCTGCCGCCCCCTTCTCCTCCTGCCTTCAATTTTTCCCAGCATCGGGCTCTTTTCCAGTGAGTCAGTTCTTCGCATGAGGTGGCCAAAGTTTTGGAGTTTCAGCTTCAGCATCAGTCCTTCCAATGAACACCCAGGACTGATCTCCTTTAGGATGGACTGGTTGGATCTCCTTGCAGTCCAAGGGACTCTCAAGAATCTTCTCCAACACCACAGTTCAAAAGCATCAACTCTTCAGCACTCAGCGTTCTTTATAGTCCAATTCTCATATCCATACATGACCACTGGAAAAACCATAGCTTTGACTAGATGGACCTTTGTTGGCAAAGTAATGTCTCTGCTTTTTAATCTGCTGTCTAGGTTGGTCATAGCTTTTCCTCCCAGGAGCAAGCGCCTTTCATGGCTGCAATCACCATCTGCAGTGCTTTTGGAGTCTCTCACTGTTTGCACTGGTTCCCCATCTACTTCCCATGAAGTGATGGCTCCTCATCTAACCTCATAGCTCCTGCAAAACAGGCCGGAGCAGAGCTGTGACAGCCTGGCTGGAGGTGGTAAGCTCCCCGTCACAGGAGATGTGCAGGTTGGGCCCAGAAGGTCCGCTGGGCATGGGATGGGGCCCTGGACGTTCCAGGATTTTGTGAGGCAAGTGTTTTCCCTCCTGCTGCTCTGCAAGCCAGTGGGATGGAGGCGGCTCCTTCCCGCAGGCCGGGCATCGCAGGCGCGTGAGCTGGGCAATGGTGCCCCCTCGTGGTTGCAGCCCAGCCCGGCTGCTCTGCCCACAGCCTGTGGAGTGAGATGGGTTTGGACGACGGGTGGGGGAAGGTGTTTCTGGTGGCATGGGGGTCCATGCTGGCTCATGGGGACACGCGAGAGACCCTGACCACGTGTCCTGAGGCTGGAGGGGAGTGGGTCGTGGTACTGGAGGCTGGAGGTCTGGCGTGGGGGCTCAGATGGGGGGCACCGGATGTGGAGTGAGGGGTTGTCCTCAAGGGACGTGGGCCTGGGTAGCGCCCGGCAGAGTGATCACCCTTCGCTTCAACAGCAGGTGTGTCCCTGAGCCCAACGCTGAGGTCTCTGGGGGCCTGCCCCTCTACTGTCTCTGTGGGACCGAGAACTCCCCCCACAGGGATCTTCCTGGCAGGCGGATTTGCCGCCCTGCCCTGCCACGGATGGGACCACCGTTGACAGCCAGGTGCATTAATGGTGGAACCGGGCGCAAAGGGCGCCCCCCCCCCCAGAGAACTGACATGCCTGGGCTCCACCAGCATCTACCTGGAGGCACTGCAGGGGTTCAGCCTCTGTGCTTGGGGCTCTGCATTGCTAAGATTGCTTTTCATCTAAGATTGCTTTTCATCCCGCCATGACCTGTGAGGGAGGGCTGCTGTTCCCATTCCACAGAAGCAAAGACTGAGGCTCAGAGAGAGCGTGGGACTGGCCAAAGGTCACAGATTCCGACCCAGGTGTGCCTGACTGCAAAAGCTCATGGCTCAATAGAACGAGAAGACAAGGGACCAAACACTGGCAAAAGACAGTTCTCTAAAAATACAGAGAACTCAGAAATCAACAGTAAGAAAACGAACAGCCTAACTTAAAAATGGGCGAAAGATTTGAACACACACTTCACCAGAGAAGACGTACAGATGGCAAAGAAGCAGGTGGGAAGATGCCCTGTATTGTATGTCGTCAGGGGTTATAGATTAAAACCAGGAAGCATCATCACACACCTGTTAGAATGGCTAAGATACTGAGTGCAGGTGACGCCCCATCCTGGTGAGTTTGTGGGTGAGCAGGGTTTCTCATTCACTGCTTGTGAGAACAGAATTGTACAGCTACTCCTCAAGACACCAGGCGGTTTCTTATAAAATTAAAAATACTCTTTAGCATACAAGTCAGCTGTCACCATCCTTGGTATTTACCCGCTGAGCTGAAAACTTGTGTGCACACACAAAAATGCAAAGATGGATATTTATAGCAGCTTTATTCATACAGCAAAACTAGGAAGCAACCAAGATGTCCTACCGCAGGTGAGGGGGTAAATAAACTGTGGTGCCTCCAGACAATGCGGTATTATCCAGCACTGTCAAGAAATGAGCTCTCAAGTCATGAAAAGACAGGCAGGGAGGAACCTTCAATGCTTACGACTCAGTGAAAGAAGCCAGTCTGAAAAGGCTGCAGACTGTGATTCCCACCCTGCGACATTCTGGGAAAAGCAAAACTGTGAAGACAGTGAAAAGATGAGTAGCTGCTAAGAGTTAGCAGGGAGGGAGGGGCAAACCGGTGCATTCTGGAGGATGTTTAAGGGAGTGAAACTGTTCTTTATGATATTATAACGGTGGACACGTGTCATTGGACATTTTTCTAACCCCAGAGGACAGGCACCACCAAGAGTATAAACTGGGGACTGTAGTTAGCAACAGTGCAGCGAAATGGGCTCATCGACTGTTAAAAAACGCACCACGGTGGCGGGGCGTGCTGATGGTTGGGGAGACTGCACCTGTGTGGAGGGAGGGCGGATGTGGGCACTCTGCAGTTCCCAGACAATATTGCTGTGAACCTAAAACTGTTATGGAAAAGTAGTCTATTTTTTAAAAAATCACTGCATTACCCTAACCAGCTCCTGGAAGCTCCCAGTCTGGTGGGAACTGGACACAGAAATAGGTACGACCATTCGTACAGTCACTGCAGGGATGCGGAGGCCACGGGGGCCGAGGGGGCTGTGAACACTCAGAGGAGCTGTAACACCGGCATCAGGGAAGGCTTCCTGGAGGAAGTGTTGGCTTCCTGGAGGAAGCGTCCAATGAGCTTTGACAGCCCAGCTGGAATAGCAGGGCCGGCCTTAGGGACGGAGGAACCAGCTCGCAGGAAGGCACGGAGGTGCGAGGTGTTGGGGGCACAGCGGAAGTTTGGGGTGCATAGCGTGTGCGGAGTTGAGTCGCAGGAGGCGCCCCCACCCTGGAGGTGAGGTCTCTGGGTTCGCTCGGGCTTCTCTGGGCCAAGACGTGTGCGCGGCGACACCTGGCGGCGGCGCAGGGAAATGCGGGCGGCCGCGCAGGCGCAGACCGCGGAGTGCCGACCTGGACCGGCAGGCCTGGGCAGAGCACCCGGCGCGGTCGTGGAGCAGGAATCAGGGGCATCTGCGAATACAGACGTGCAAAGATGACATGGTTTGTTTGTCACTAACCTCGAGTGGAAGTGGAGCGTTTGCTTTCAGTACGAGCGCAGGCAGGAAACCTCGGTAGCGCTAGCTGTGTTCCCCTCTCCTCTAGGTATAGCAGAGTAGCGCCGGGCCTCATCAGTGCTTTGACAAACCACCACCTGCCGCCCGATCGTGTTATTCACGGTGCTAGGAAGCAGGCCCTGGAGAAGGACATGGCAGCCCACTCCAGTGTTCTTGCCTGGAAAATCGCAGGGACGGAGGAGCCTGGTGGGCTGCCGTCTATGGGGGTCGCACAGAGTCGGACATAACTGAAGCGCCTTAGCAGCACCAGCAGCAGCAGGAAGCAGGCCCACGTTGTGCCGTATTACAGACTTCTTTTTAGTGTTTTGAGAACTGTAATTGCAATCTAAATTGGCGTTTTAAAAACCGACAGGCTCCTCCAGGCTGCCAGAGGCGTCTCTGGGACGCCCGTGCACACACAAACGTGCACACGCAGACACGCTCAGAGTTTGAGACCCGCTTCCCAGGAGGAAGGGCGACGCCAGCAAGGCTGTATACGGGACCGTCTGGATCTGCACTCTTGAGGAAGAACGGAGCAGAGGGTGGGTGCACGGCCTCCCCCTCGCACGGAGGGCTTGAGGGCCGTCAGTGGTTGCGTCTCTAGGTGAGTGAGCCTGAGTGTGGAAGCAGCAGAGAGCATCTGAGGTGGGTGCTGTGTGTGTCTGTGTGTGTCTGTCTGTGTGTGTGTCTCTGTGCGTGTGTCTGTGTGTGTTTCTGTGTGTGTATCTGTGTGTCTGTGTGTGTGTATCTGTGTGTGTCTGTGTGTGTCTGTGTGTGTGTGTCTGTGTGTGTGTCTCTGTGCGTGTGTGTGTCTGTGTGTGTGTCTGTGCGTGTGTCTGTGTGTGTGTCTGTGCGTGTGTGTGTGTGTTTCTGTGTCTGTGTCTGTGTGTCTGTGTGTGTGTCTGTGTGTGTGTCTGTGTGTGTGTCTGTGTGTGTGTCTCTGTGTGTGTGTATCTGTGTGTGTTTCTGTGTGTATCTGTGTGTGTTTCTGTGTGTGTTTATCTGTGTGTGTGTCTGTGTGTCTGTGTATCTGTGTGTGTCTCTGTGCGTGTGTCTGTGTGTGTGTCTGTGTGTGTGTGTCTGTGCATGTGTGTATCTGTGTGTGTCTGTGTGTGTGTCTGTGTGTGTGTGTCTGTGTGTGTGTGTATCTGTGTGTATGTGCGTGCATGTGTGTGTGTGTGTCTGTGCGTGTGTGTGTCTCTGTGCGTGTGTATCTGTGTGTGTGTCTGTGTGTGTCTGTGTGTCTGTGTGTGTGTCTGTGCGTGTGCATGTGTGTGTGTCTGTGTGTGTCTGTGTGTGTGTATCTGTGTGTCTGTGTGTGTCTCTGTGCGTGTGTGTGTCTGTGTGTCTGTGTGTGTGCGTGCGTGTGTGTGTGTGTGTGTGTGTGGTGTGTGTGTGTAGGGGTCTGACCTGGTGCCTGGGCTCCGGCAGCCTCCTGGCCTGCAGCCCCGTGTTCCAGCGGTCGTCGTCAGGTGCCCTGCCTGGCCGGCTCCGGGGCGGCGTGTGGGGTCGGGAGGGGGTTCTGCGCCGCCTCCTCTGAGAGACGGATGGGCTGTGTCGCCTTCTTGCATCACCAAGCACATCCTTCCTCCCGTGAAAGTGAAAGTCACTCAGTCGTGTCCGACCCTTTGCGACCCCATGGGCTACATGGGATTCTCCAGGCCAGAATACTGGAGTGGGTAGCCTTTCCCTTCTCCAGGGGATCTTCCCAACCTGGGGATCAAACCCAGGTCTCCAGCATCGCAGGTTCACCAGCTGAGCCACAGGGAAGCCCAGGAACACTGGAGTGGGTGGCCTATCCCTTCTCCAGCGGATCTTCACAACCCAGGAATCGAACTCAGGTCTCCTGCATTGCAGGTGGATTGTTTACCAACTGAGCTATGAGGAAAGCCCCCATTTTACAGATGCAGGAACTGAGGTCCAGGGAGGTTGAGTATTTTTGCGCAGGCCACACAGAAAGTACAGCCACAGACAAGGGGTGGGTCTTTCTGAGCCTCCAAGTCCCTGCCTATCACTTCAGGAGAGGGGGGTGTGAGGCTGGGCTGGAAGGGGGTGCTCCGCACCAACCCCTGTCCCGTGTGCACCCCCACCCAGCTCCTCGCGCTGCCCATCCCTGGCTTCATGTCCAAGCTCCACGCCCGCCGTCGCTCTCAGCCCACCCTGGTGCTCCTGCCACTCCAGCCCCAGCCCTCCCTGGCTCCCTTGAGCACCTCCACACCTCCAGGCATGCGCCCCTCTGTCCCCTGTGCCGGGAGTGCCCTGCGGACCCACTCCACCCACCGCACACAGAGGGGCACGTCCTGCTATTCACCCCGTGGCCTCCACACAGCCCCTCTTAGGAGAAACCCACACAGATACCATCTCCGTTTCCCCAGCTCTCAGCAGCAGGCAGGCACAAAGCGGGCTCTAAAAAATGTTTGCTGAGTGAATAAACAAGCATCTTTGCGCGCCCCCACCCAGCCACCTACCCACCCAGGAGAGAAAGGCGGGGTCCTTTCCGTCTGTTCGGGTGGGTGATCAGAGTTTGCCCGACTGTCCAGGCTGAGTCGGAGCTGCAGGAGGAGCAGGGACCACGGGGGCGGGGTCCCAGGCTGGGGTCCGTCTGCAAGCTTCACGGCCCCCCTAGAACCTGAAACATCGGCTCCAGGTTCCCATCAGCCTGATCTTGAGAGGGGGGTTCCCCCCGAGGGTCCCCCAATGGCTTGGACCTCAGCAGCTTTCTCAGTCTCAGCCCTAAAAGGTCATCGCCAGGCCCCGCCTCATCCGCTCCTTGGTCCATTTATCAGATCGGAAGCTCAAGGCTGGTCCGGTCCAGCTGCACCCAAGGTTACGTGCTTGTCCTCCACACCCAGCCGCCCTGACCCCGGGGAACTTGGCAGGAAGGGCGGGGGCAGGAAGGGGACAGCGGGTCTCTGCGCCGGCCCCTGACGCGGCCCCTGTCAGCCGCGTCAGGATTTGTGCCTGAGAGCTGGGCAGCAGGCTGACGCCACTGGGTTGTCCCTGCAGAGAGCCTGGCTGGGCCTGGGCACCGGGACTTGGCCTGGAGGATGCAGCAGCAGCAGAGGGGTTCTGAGACCCCAGGCGCCCAGTATGCTGGGCCCAGAGTGGACGCAGTGTCCCCGTCCCTGCAGTGGCTGGCCCAACCTGGGCCAGCTGAGACCTTGGCCAGGACATCCCGCCTCCCGGGGCCTCGGTTTCCTCAGCTGTGGCTGGGCGAGCCCCTTCTTGTCCCAGCCCCCCCACCCCATATTCCTCCGGGGGTCTTCACTGACCACCTTCCTGTCTATCCCTCCAGACGAGGGGAGCTGATGCGGAAACCTTGTCAGCAGGGGTCCTCAGACACTGACGGTGGATCAGGTGTTCAAGTAAGGGGAGGGGGTTTGGGGGCGGTGCTGGCTGCAGAAGTCACAGTATACGGAGGGAAGGGCCCAGTGAGCCGGGGGTGGATCACGGGGTGCACGGGCGGTGGCGGCCCGGCCCCTGGTGTCTAGTCAGGAATCCGGAGTAGCCGGACTTCTCTGTGAGCCCCGGCATCCGTGCTGTCAGAAAGTCCTGCCGAACCCTCAGAACGTTGCAGAACCCCGCCTCCTCCTCCTCCGTGGCCCCTCTCGCCTGCCTCCTCCTCCTGAGCCCTGCGCTGCCCGTCTGCCCAGCACCTTCTCCTCATTCTAAATAGCATGCCGGTTCTGTGTTCCTTCCATCCCTACCCCCCGCCATGGGCTTGCCGTCACTCCCAGGACGAACGGCAGTTCCTTAACTGTGGCCTCTAAGACCCTCGGAGTCCTGGCCCCCGACCCCCCAGCTGGCATCACTTCTCTCAGCCTTTTATATTTTCCATCAAACCACATCCACTCATGCTGTTTCACATATTTGGTTGTGTGATCACCGTCCGAGGTCCACACCTGCAGACCCTATGGTGTGATGAGTGCTGCACGGGGGGCCATGCGGGGTGAGTCGGGGGGAGGCGGAGCAGGCCTCAGTTTCTCCTCTGCGCCCGACGGCCTGGGCCCTCCCTCTGGCGGCGCCGGCTGCCAGGGGGTGGCTGTGGGTAATTCTGAGTCTCTGCTTTGTCCTGGAAGAGGGGTTGCCATGGAAACAGAGGCTGAGGCTCCAGCGGGAGGGAGCCTCCACCACCCT
Organism: Capra hircus; assembly: GCF_001704415.2. NCBI lineage: Eukaryota > Metazoa > Chordata > Mammalia > Artiodactyla > Bovidae > Capra > Capra hircus. The sequence goes on along the minus strand of NC_030829.1, from coordinate 58,250,677 downwards.
TTGTTAGACTCGGAGCAGGCTGATTTCTGTAGGTGGGGGGCACTGCCTGGTTTCGGGGAAGAATGCCGCCTGAGGTCTGTGCTTGTTGAGGGCCGGGCCAGCCACCCTCCTGACCGACCCTCCTGCCAGTCGCTCGCTCCATCGGGTGGTGACACCGATGAAAGGGCAGACGTCCCCGGGTGGGCATCTGGACCCTCCTGTGTGTTTGGGCGAGTCCCCCGCCTTTCTCTGCACCCCCGGCGCCGGCATTTCCATCAGCTGGCTGCACTTACGTTGAAGATGCACCCTGAGCCCTCAGGAAGCGCGGCCCTGCCTCCTGGCCGAGCTTGCGGGGCCGGAAGTTCCCTGACCCTCCCGGGCTGGTCTGGGGTGTGACTGCAGGCCTTCCCCTCCCGCCACTGCCCTGGCTGGGGGGACGGGAAGCAGGTGGCGGGGCCGGCACTCGGAGTCATCCCCTCCCACTGTTGCCTGGCGCCCCATCCCTGCTGTGCCCTCGGGGCACCCCGGCCCCCTGGCCTCTCCCCCGCCCCCTTGTACCTAAGGAAGGTCGGAGCCGATCGGCAAGACGCCGCCAGGGGGCGCTCTCACCCCAGGGTCTGGCCGCTCGTCGCTGCCCGCGGGGAGGGACGGCCGGCGGCTCAGAAGCCAGCAAGGCCTCGGCTCCCGCCCGAGAAACTGGGCGCCGTTTGGAGGAAGCAGCCCCGGGGCTGGGAGGGACCTCCTGGCGTTGTGCCCCGCTTCTCTGAAGGGCACATGTGCCCTTAACTGAGGTCTCCGGGCGCCGACGTTGTCCCGGAGAGCCGCAGGCTGAGGTGTGGAGAACACCCCACGAAGGAAATCTCTTAAGGGCTTCCCTGCTGGCTAAGCTGGTAAAGAACACGCCTGCAATGCAGGCGCCCCTGGTTCGATTCCTGGGTCGGGAAAATCCCCTGGATGAGATAACCCGCTTGCCAATGCAGGAGACGTAGGGGACACAGGTTCGATCCCTGGGTTGGGAAGAGCCCCTGGAGGAGGGAAAGGTTACCCACTCCAGGATTCTAGCCTGGAGAGTCCACGGGCTGTATGGTCCGTGGGGTCGCAGGCATGACTGAGCAGCTTTTTCACTTTCACTTTTAAGAGCCTAGAGCCCGATGTCCCAGGTCCAAACTCCGGCCCTGCCACTAAGCAGCTGTTCGCATCTGAGTCACGGTGTCGTGGGAACATGGCATGGCAGGGGTGTCTTTTTGGCTTCCTGGTGGCTCAGCTGGTAAAAAAAAAAAATCTGCCTGCATTGCAGGAGACCTGGCTTTGAGCCCTGGATCAGGAAGATTCCCCTGGAGGAGGGCATGGCAACCCACTCCAGTATTCTTGCCTGGGGAATTCCATGGACAGAGGAGTCCATGGGGTCACCTTAAAGAGTCGGACGAGACTGCGCAACTAACACATACCCAGTGATGGTGGGCAAGCCCTTAACTTCTCGGTGCCTCAGTTTCCCCACCTGGGAAATGGGCACACACCCACCTCTGTCGAGCAGGGCTTACTGTCACTCATCACGGTGTGCTTGACTCATGGGCTCAGAACCTGAGAGACAGCTGGAGGTGCAGAGACGGGGAGTTGAGACAGAGATGTGTGAACGCTGACGGCGGGGGCTGTCCACGACACGTTCAGCCCAGACCTTTCCCTTTCTGGGAAGAAAAGGGCAGAGAGAGGCCCCAGCAGGTGGAGACAGAGAGGGTGAAGTCTGCGTGGGGTCTGCGCCGGCCAGCTGGGTGCTGTGGCACCTTTGAGGAGCCTCGAGCCCATCTCCCCGCCGGTAAATGGGGTGCAGACAGCTCTCGCATGGGGCGAAGGAGGTGAGTCCGGGGTGTGGTGTAGCCCACGGGAGGGCACCAGTAAATGTGGGTGGCTGCCTGCCCTAACTTTGCCATACCCTTGGGCTGGGGCCCTTGGGAAGATAGGGCCCAAAGCGCTGAGGGAGTGCCCTGATGTTAGTCGCAGCTGCCCCGTAATCGGGGTGAGCATGTTGGTTCAAAAGCCATTATTGAGCGCCTACTGTACGCCAGGCACTGGGGCTGACATGAATTTGCTGGAGGGACGCACGGTCGCCAGATAACCAGGATGTGATGGGGGCGGTGACAGGGATGAAGATGAACCGCAGAGTGGGGTGGGGGCAGAGAGGACGCGGGGTCCGGGTTACAGGGCGGAGGTGTCACAGGGCCAGACGCCCAGAGGGTGAGAAGGTGCTGCCGTGTGAGAGGCCAGAAGGGTCCCGGGCAGAGGCCCCCACGAGCTGGGGAGTACGAACGTGCTGGTGTGGCTGGGCTGGGGTGGGTGAGGCTCGAGAGAAGGGCTGTGCCCAACGCCGCTGGGTCCGCTTGCCGTCTGCCCAGCCCCACCCCTTCCACGCCCCGGCGGGCTCCGGGGCCCCGAAACTGCCTCCAGGAGGCTGCGTTGACTCCTTCGGCCACACGAGGGCAGCAAAGAACACCACTGGGAAAGACCCGGCGGCTGGGCTGCCGCTGAGCGCCCTGCGGGCTCTCGGAACCCGCTTTGGGAACCACGGCCGGATCCTGGCCTCCCCCGCCCTCCACTTCAGTGCTCCCATCCTGCTAATCTCTTCCCACGCTCCCCCCTTCTGACCTGCAGGACACGTGCTACAGCCGGGCTTCAGCCCTCCCGGTACGCGCGCGGCAGGGGGACCCCCTGGAGCCTGGAACCCGCCTCTCTGAGACGGGAACAGAGTCCCACCTCCAGGGGCGCGGCGGTCGCGGTGACGGCCTGTTTGCCGTCACACGTGCCGCGGCCGATGAGCTGGGTGGCCTTGGGCAACCCGCTTACCCTCTTTGAGCCTCAGTTTCCCCGTCTGTGAAATGGGGATGAGGGCCGCTGGTGTAATCTTGCGCAGGGAAACTGAGAAAATGCGTCACGCACGCCGGGGACTCTGCACGCAGCCCAGCTCTCATACATACGCTCCATGGTGATAGTCGGTCACGACCAGGGCATTCATGACGGGACGGGGTGGGGCGGGAAGAGCCCAGAGACCACAGATCAGAAGCTGGAGCTTGTCAAGAAGGAGGGTTTACCCAATGTTACGCACCAGGAGCGAGGCCGAGAGGCCCCAGGACTGCGGGTCGGCCTGTCCAGACCATCCTGGGCCAACCCAGGACTGGAACCCGGGCCACCTGCTGTGTGGCCTCAGTTTGTCCCGCTCTGTCCGGGAGCCTCTGCCCACAAGGTCCCTGTCCCCAGCCTCTTGCTCAGCCCTGGACACTGCTCCCTATGGTGCCTGTCCAACCCTGCTTGCAAGCCCCCAGAGCTCACCTTCCGCCCTGGCAGCTTGCGCTGGGGTGCTGTAGAGCTCCAGGGAGGCGCTGGCAGGGGAAGGGGTGTTTTTCAGGCTGTGACCCCTGGATTCCTGGTCTCCCCAGCTTCCCCTCTGCTAGACTGTGGGGGCCTAGAGACCGGGAAATCTTGGAATGCCACATTCTTGGAAACCCGGTCCCTTCCAGCCTTAGAATTCTTCAAGCTTCCTCTTAGGGGTGGGGCCCTTCATTTCCCATGGAGCTAGTGGGGGCCGCTCCTTGATTTTGGTGTCATTTGGGGTGAAGGAGGTATTTCCGGAGGCTGGGCCGTTAGAGAGGGGGCAGCTGGAGGTGGGGGTGGGAGTCGGTGCAAGCACAGGAGGGGATGTGGGGAGCGCCACGTGGACCCCGGTGGGGTAGACCCTCCTCCCAGGGGCGCACCTCTCCCGGTGGTGCAGAGGTGGGGAGCGGTCTTCCGAGCCCCCTTCTCTCCACCTCCACGTGAACCACCGCAGCCCTCACAGAGTAATTCCTCTGAAACCTCGAATACCTGCAGCGTCTCCCAGGGTATTTTTCTTGTGGTTAAGGTGGTATTTACAGTGAAAACAGCTATTGAAGCGAATCGGGAAAATAATGTCAGTGTTTCCACTTTTGACAAAAATGGGAAGGCGGGTGGTTTCTTGTCTGTGATAAGCGCATCTGCTCCTGCAGTAATTACTGTTTGAGATAATTATGAAAAAGAATTTAAACACTTAAGGCATGCACAGGGGCCAGGACAACTCTCTTTCGCCTTATTCATAATTTCTCCTGCAAGTCAGAGTCTTGTCCCGACGCGGGCTGAGGGAGGGGCCCTGGGAGGCTGTGGGCCGGCGCTCAGACCCTCTCCCCCTGCCCCCCGCTGGGGCCTGCTCCAGAGCAAGGGGCAGCTGGGGGCAGGACCCCTGGGTTGCGGCTGGATTTGTCAGGGGAGTGACTGTGGACAGGTTCCTCTGAGCCTCAGCTTCCCTATCGCGTTAAGTCGCTTCAGTCATGTCCAACTCTTTGCGACCCCATGGACTGTAGCCTGCAAGGTTCCTCGGTCCATGGGATTCTCCAGGCAAGAATACTGGAGTGGGTTGCCATGCCCTCCTCCAGGGAATCTTCCCGACCCAGGGATCGAACCCACACCTCTTACGTCTCCTGCATTGGCAGGCAGGCTCTTTACCTCTAGCGCCACCTGGGAAGCCCTTCCTTACCTGTGAACGGGGCTAGTACTCGGGTGCCTTCGAGGATAGTGACAAAGCAGCCCTCTGTATGGCACACAGCAGGCTCCATGTGGGCCGGGTCCCTCCTTGTGTTGCGGGAGGCCTGGGGCTGCTCCTGCAGCTCCCTTGCCCATGGAGGTGGCACCCTGTCCTTGAGAAGCCCTGTTGAGCTGGCGTTGCCTTCTTCCACTGTCCTTCGGGAAGCAGACGCTCAAGAGCTCGGAGAGGAGCAGCCTCAGAGAGTCCTGGTCCCCGTGCCCAGGTGAGCCCAGAAGGTCGCCCACGTGGCCCAGTTGGAGCTCAGCAGGGCTGGCCCGAGCTGGGCTGTCGGGGACGAAGGTTCTCTCTGTCACCTGGGGTGTCCCAGCAGGACCCAAGTGACCATCTGCCGGGGCGGCCAGGGAGGGACAGGGCTTGGGCTGGCGGTCCCCTGATCTTCAGCAGATCCTCTGGTCTTCAGATTTCAGGGCAAACCAGAGCCCAGGGAGACTAGAGAAAGGAGGCGTGGAGGGTAGCGGCCAGGACGGGCCAAGCACACAGGAGGCCTTGCCCAGGTTCACACAGGTGCCGTGGCAGAGCCCAGGGTGCCCTGTGCCTCCACCCAGGGCTGCCTCTAGGGACCTTGGGATCACCGTGGGTGAGAGTGAGGCAGCAGGCTGACCTGGGCAACCTTGAGGGGAAAAGCTCTTGGGACCCATTAGAGCAGAAACCGGAAGAGCTGGCTTAGGGCTCATAGGAAGACAAGGCCGGTGCTTCAGTTCATACTGGCCCTGCCCTGACTCACCATCTGGCCTTGCGCAGGTCCATGCCTGACTTTAGTCCACTCGCCCCCATCTAGGCAATGAGAAGGTTGGACTGTAAACTAAAATCCCAAAGAGCACTGGCTTAAATAAGAGAGAAGTTTCTCTCTTTCATATTTAAGCCTAGGAGTATGTGATACAGGAGTCAGCCTACTTCTAGCTCCTGGATGCACCAAACCAAGGCAGAAACCTGGTCCGTAAGGTCCAAGAGGGCTGCCAGAATTCCAGCCATCACATCTGACTTCTCAGTAGGAAGAAGGAGGAAAGAGGGGAAAGGGGGCCAAGTGTGAGTATCAGATATCTTTTAAGAAAGGCTGCTGGAGTTGATGCTGAACACTCTTATATTCCACTGGTGGGAGCCTAGATGTGCAGAGGCTGGGAGTGGAATCTTGGTTTTGGGAGCCCTGCTGAAAATCAGAGAGAGAAGGGGAGGTTGGTGCTGGGGGCCACCAGCTGATTCTGCCGTAAGGTGATGTGGTGTAGCCTTTCTGCTTTGGCTCCGGAGGGGTCTGTGGATCTGGAAATGTGCAATCTGCCTGTCTTGGACTTCCAAGAAAAGGACATGGACTAATCATATGTTTTCAGAATTCTGAGACTCCGGCATTTCCAAATGGAGCGGCTGTGTGCGTGTGTGTGTGTGTGTGTGTGTGTGTGTGTGTCCGGGCGTGCCGCCCAGGTGCCCAGGAGCAGGGCTCAGGTAGCAGATTTGGACGCTTGGGGCCGGGGCTGGGGGTGCCCCACGGTGGGCAGCCTCTCTGCGCCCAGCGGGCTGCTCCTTCGGCTCCTGGAATCCACTCGTGCCGGCCTGTCTGCACACGCGCCTCGTGCGCGCCGGAGGCCCGGGGCAGGGGCGATGGGCGGGGGGCGCCCAGGAATGCCTGCTCTTTTTAAGGCCGAGCTGTCCCCTGCAGACTCCCTCGATCCGGCGCCGTGGCGGGCTCCGGCGCTGGGGGGCGCCCGAGAGCAAGCTCCAGGCCCCGGTGGAGTGGGGGTGGGGTCAGAGGGGGGCTGACTCGGGGTGCTTTGCAGCTGCTGCAAGTAAGGTTCAGTCTCAAGCACGGAGCGCTCCGCGGAGAAGCTGCCGGCCCGGCCCCCGGGAGGAGCTGCAGTACCAGTGAATAAACGGGAGCCAAACCCACCGAGGGACGGGGAGGGAGGGTTGGTGACCGCAGGGACTGCAGGTTTAGGTCTCGGTGGTCAGGGAAGGGGGGGCGGGGCGGTGGCGACACTTTAGCAAAGACCTGAAATGCAGGAGGGAGTGAGCCCAGCAAGCATCCAGAATCGCGGGGGGCTGATGGCACAGCCTGGGCAAAGGCCCTGAGGCAGGAGCCAGGTCGGGGGCCCTGGGAGCCAAGATAAGGACTTTGGCTCCTGCTGGGCGTGAGGCAGCAGCCATGAGAGGTCTGAGCAGAGGAGGGTCCCCATGTGGCCTAGGTCTTCCTGGGGGGCCCCCTGCTGCTGGGGGAGAATGTCGCTGAGATGCTGGTGGCGGGTTTTCCGCAGGCTGTCCCCGCGCCCCCCGCAGCTCTGAGCTCCGTCTTCCCATCCTGTCGTCTCCTGAGTCTCCCTCCTCCCGGGCCCTCTGCCTTCTCTGCAGCCGCTGTTCCAGCTCAGGCCTCAGCTGCTCTCACCGTGATTCTCTTGCTCCTGCTGCCTCCATGTGTCACCCTCCTCATGATGGCAAAGTGGCTGCAGAGGCTCCAGGCCTCACAGGTGGGATTTCTAGCAGAGTCGGCAGAGGTTCTGGCCTTAGCAGGGATCGGGCCGCTTCCGTACCGATTCCCTGGGCAGGAGGATGCCTTGCTCTGGTTGTCCTCTGGGATCTGGGCCAGTTGTTGAGGCAAGTCCCATCCACACTGGCCCTCCTCCTCCTCTACCTTTTTAAAGGACCCCAGTGGTTATGTTGTGCCCACTTGGATAACCTGGATCATCTCCCCCTCTCACCATCCGTAACGTAACCATGTTTGCAAAGTCTCTTTTGCTGCGTGCGGTAACACGTACAGGGGCTCCAGGGTTGGGACGTGGACATCTCGGGATGGGGGGCATGATTTCCCTGCTGACGACCGTGTCCTCTCAAGGCCAACGTGTGGCCCCTGCCCACCGCCGGCTGTGGTTCTCAGGGGAGTCTGGGCTGGTGTGAGTGAGGTACATGGCGAGGGGTGTACCCTGAACAAAAGGCACAGGACCCAGGATGGGAAGGTTGCCTTAACTGCTCCCCTTGCTCACAGCCGAGCATCCAAGCTCCAGTCTGACTTGCTATGTGACCTTCGGCATTCCCTTGACCTTCCTGGGCCTTGGGGGGTTTCCCCACCCGTGAACGAGAGAGGGCAGGTGACATGTTCTTTCAGAGGGTCTCCAGCCCAGGTCCTGAAATGCAGTCTTGAGCTTTACGTATATCCCACCCTGAGCGTCCACGGTCCCCACACCACTCCCTTCACATTGTTGCTGCTCAGAGTGATAACAGACAATGTCCTTGAACTTGCTTTATTAAACTCCAGGCTGAAGCATCACTGACTCCCTGGACGTGAGTTTGAACAAACTCCAGGAGATAGTGGAGGACAGGGCAACCTGGTGGGCTGCAGTCCACAGAATTGCAAGGAGTCGGACTCAACTTTTGACTGAACAACCACAGGCCGAAGGGAGCGTTTATTGAGCGCTATTCTGTTTGCCAGGTGCAGAGTTGGGCGGTGGAGCCCCACGGCCACTCTGCAAGCTGGATCCATCACCCGCATTGATGAGTGAGACCCTGAGCCCCAAGGTGGCCGTGTGTGCTGCCCAGCGGGCAGGAGATGGGGCGGAGTCTGGATTTGCATAGAGACCGCTTCCTCCCACTGGCAGAGAGCACAGCCCCGGGGGGCGCTGGGCAGGAGAGCCGGTCTGAGCCCCTTGAGGGCCTCCAGTCACCTGCAGCCCGGCTCCGACCCTGACTCCCTGCCTGGGAGCGTGAGGCGGGTGGTGGGTCTGTGTGCTGCTGGGGAGGGCCGTCCGGGAGGGGCCGACAGGAAGACATGGGGGCCTCGGGCCCTGCCAAGAGGTATTGATTCCAGGCACCAGGCACTGCGCTGGGGCTGAGCCAAGAGATGAGGTCATGAAGGACAGCACGGTGACTCCGGGGGCCGGCGTCCCCGCCGATGACGTGATCGCCAGACGTGAGGGATCTCTCTCTGCCTGGAAGACACAGGCCCGCTCCTTCCTTCTCCTTGACAAGCCCCGGACTCCAGCCTGCGGCACCGGGGAGGGCCGGCCTGGGGGCCCCGTCTTGCTGCTGTGCTGTGTGCCCTTGGACAAGTCACCTGCCCTCTCTGGGCTTCCTGATGGGACCCAGGGCTCTGCAAGCACCTGCCGTGGACAGTTTGACCAGTTCCCACTCAAGATCCCCAGGCTCTGCAGGGTCAGGCAGGGAGGCTGGGGTGCCCCAGAAGGGGGTGATCAGCGGCTCCCAGTTCCCACCCACGGCTGCCTCTGCTTGCATGCAAGTCCTCGGGGGACGAGGTGGCTGTCTTCCCAGTGCCCTCTGGCCTGTCCCCGTGCTGGAAGCTGGAGTGTGCCTGGGGGTTGGAGCCCCCGGCCCTGCCTCCTCCGGGCTGTGTGGCCTCTGAGGAGTTGCCTAACGTCTCTGTGCCTCGAGCTCCCTCAGGAGGCCGTAGAAGAGCTGAGGGGCGCTGAGGGGACACCTGGCTGTAAGCAGACCCTCTTGGCCTGTCACCCGTTCTCGCAGCTTGAATTTACATCCTGGCTTTGGTGCTGCTCGGCTGTGAGACCCAGGCTAGGCTGGTGCCTTTCTCAGAACCTCAGTTTCCCCATCTGTAAGGTGGGGACCACAGTATCCCCCAGATTGGGTTGCTGGGGACACAGGGGAAGGCTGTGTGGGGCGAGCTCTGACCCAGGGCGCTGCCCCGTGGGTGCTGACCACTGATGTCCTGGCCACCCGGCAGGCCCCGCCCTGCTCGCATCCCTCCCCTCCCCTCGGGTCTGCTGGGGGCTCCCCAAGAGGGTCCTGTTGGAGAACTCACCTGGGGGTCACCGGCCAGGGCTGTGGATGGTGGATGGGCCGTGGAGGTGACCGCCGAGTCGGTGACGTCTCCCAGCTCCCACGGGTGTAGAGCCACGAAGCTCTGCCCTCTTTGCAGCTTGCACCGTAACTCAGGGGAGTTGAAGGGACCCCCGGGGGGAAAACCCCAGATAAACAGAAGGGAGGCAAGACTTGCCTGCAGATTCCTCCCCCAGAGACGGCCGATGGCGCTTCCAGTCTCTTCTGCTGTGCCTGTGTGTATCTGTACTTAGAAAAAAGGGACTCCCCTGTTTTTCCTTTTAATGAAATAGAGTGCCTGTCTTTCTGTGTTGGGAACCATTTCTCCGAAGCATCATTTCACAAAGCCTGGATGCCGTGTCGTGATGCACACAGCCAACCCATCCACGGACCCAGTGTTTACCAGATCCCTTCCCCTCTGCCCCGGCTGTGATTAAATGCGCCTGATCACTCTTGCAGCTAAAACTGCCTGGTCAGAAGATGTGCACTACTAATGTTTGAACCTTGATACCAGGTCATATTCCCAGCAGCTGCGTGTTCTCTCTTACCCGCACAATGTCCTGGGATCAAAAGCGATTGCCCTCCTTTTGTTTCCTCCTTCAAACATGATCTCCCCTGCTCTGGGAGGACTGACGCTGCCCAGGAGGCAGACTTCATTCCTGGGGATCCTCCTGGCCTCACAGTCTCTGCCCCTTCTGGTTCCTTCTAGCTGGACTGGCTGCCTTGCTGTTCCTCCAAGCACATGCCTGCCTCAGGCCCTTTGCACCTGCTTTTTTTTTTTCCTTTCTGGATTCCTTTCCTCAGACAGCCACGATCCATCTCTTCCTCAACAACTCAGACTGTATTTTCTGTGAGGCCTTCCCTGGCCATCCTAACTAACAAATACGTGCCCGCCCTCATCTCTTTATTTTCCTGTTTTTCCTCGTCAGAGCATGTTCGCTCCTGGACTTTGTCTTTTTTAGGTGGTTGTTTTCCTTGCACAAGGGGTGGTAAAGGAAGGTGGCAGTGGGCTGGCTGGAGGTCAGCCCAGGTCTCCCCAAGACAGACGGAGCAGGGCCTCCCTTGTGCCCTTCCCTGGGTCTCCCAGGAGCCCAGTGCCTGGAGTGAGGATGAGGATGACCACGAGCTGGGAGGCGGGTGGGCAGTGCCCCGAGAGTGGACACTCCAGCCTGTTGTTCAGCAGGACATACTGGGCAGTTTGAGGAGTGCCGAGGGCAGCAAGCCTGGCTCTTTTTCCGAGCCTCAGTTTCCCCAGCTGTAAGATGGGAATAATCCTTTCTAAGTACCGGTGCTTCACAAGGAAGAAAGGGGACAATGTATGCCTGGTGCCCTGGGCCGGGGCCGTCCCCCAGGGGTGGAAAATGCAGGGCTCTGGGCCGTTTCCATGCCTGGGGTGCTGCTCTCTGGACCCGCCATGGGTTACCTCATTTCATCCTCAGAACACCTGGGTAGTACGTGGTTAGTCCTGGAACAAATATCCCCATTTTACAGCCAGGTAGACTGAGCCCAGAGAGGACACTGGCCAAGGTCATGGAGGCTGGAGCTGGTATCCCACTGTGGGAAGCAGCGCCTTTGTCTGCCCACTACACATCCCTGCCTGTTCTGTTTTTTATTTTCATTTTATTAATTGTTTTACTTTTATTTATATTTATTTAAAATTTTTATTGACATATAGTTGATTTGCAACGTTGTGTGAATTTCTGCTGTACAGCAAAGAAATTCAGCATTCATTCTTTTTAAATGTTCTTTTCCACTGTGGTTTATCAAAGGATATTGAACATATTCCCTGTGCTTGCTATACAGCAGGACCTGGTTGTTTATTCATCCTGTGTATAAAAGCTTACATCTGCGAACCCCAGCCTCCCATTCCGTCTCCCCAGCCTGTTTCCCCTTGGTAACCGCAAGTCTGATCCCTATTTCCGTGGTTCTGTGCCCGTTTCATAGGTGGGTTCTTTCACGTCTTGCTTCAGATTCTGTGTATAAGTGATATGGTGTCCGTCTTTCTCTTTCCGACTTGCTCCCCTCAGTGTGATAATTTCTCGTTGCATCCGTGCTGCTGCCCGTGGTGTCATTTCGCTCTTTTTCGCGCCTGAGTGGTATTCCATGGCATTGAAGAGCCACGTCCTTTCATCCCTTCATCTGTTGACAGGCCTTTAGGTTGCTTTCTTGTCTCGGCGTTCGTGAACAGTGTCGCTGTGCACAGAGGGGGTGCGTGGATCTTCTTGAATTATCGTGTTGTCTGGATATACTTCCAGGAGTGGGATTGCCTTTAATAAATCTTATGGTAATTCCGCTGTTAGTGCTTTGCGAAACCTCCGTGTGCTGTCCATGGTGGCTGGACCAATTCTCATCCCCAGCAGCAGTGAAGGGGGGCTCCCTCTCCTCCATGCCCTCTCCAGCATTTGTCATTTACAGACTTTCTGATCGTGGCCATGCTGACTGGTGTGAGATGGTACCATGTTGCAGTTCTGATGTGCATTTCTCTAAAAGGTAGCGGTGTTGAGCATCTTTTCACGTGCCTTTTGGCCATTTGTATGTCTTCTTTGGAGAAATGCCTATTTAGATCTTCCGCCCATTTTTTTTTTTTTTTGGATTGGATTGTTTGTTTTTCTGTTGTTAGTCGTATGAGCTGTTGTATATTTTGAAACCAGGCCCTCGTCAGTCGTGTCATTTACAGGTATTTTCTCCCGTCCTGTAGATTTTTTGGCTTCTTTGGTGGCTTCCTTTGCCATGCAAAAAGCCTGTAAGTCTGGTTAGGTCCCGTTTATTTTGTCTTAATGTCTGCAGCCCTGCATGTCCAGCGGTGGGGCCGCCCGCAGAGGTGGCGTCTGGTCTGGCCCTTGACGCTCTAGGAGACCTTGGGCGAGGAGCGTGTTCTCCCGAGGCCTCAGCGTCCCCGTCCGCCCACATGTGGCAGTGGCTTTTGGGCGAGGAGTAACGCTGAGACTTCGGGAAGCTTCTGGGAGATGGGGGCAGGGCGCTGCAGCCCTGAGGGTGAGACAAGGGGAAACAGAGGAGGGGAAAGGAGACGCCTGGGGGGTGTTGAGGGTGGGGTTCAGCTCAGCCCCCCACCCACCAGGACCCTGCCCTGTCCCCTGCTCCCCAGCACTGTGGGCTGTGCCGCTTCCCCAGGGAAAATGCCACCATGCCCTGCCTGTAGCTGAGCCACAGATGGCCCAGAGCCACGGACAGACTCGGGTCGGAATGGTCTTGTCATGCTGGGAGGAATGGATGGGGCAGAGTGAATTAAGGTAGAAATGAATGTCAGTTCCAGCGCTTGCATCCCCAGAGCAAGTGGCGTGTGGCTAGGATCGGAGGAGCTGGCTCGGCGCTGTCCATGGTGGTCAGGGGCTCAGCCCCTGTGCAGTGCAGACGAGCCCTGGGTCGGAGGACCTAAGGCAGAGAGCCTGGAAGGCGGAAGGTGGTCACTGCCTTCAGCCTGTACTTCGCAGAATTCCTTAAGTGCTGCAGCTGAGATCCTTGAGAAGAGGACAGGTGTAGGCTGTGGGTGTCTGGGGGGCAGCCATCCATCTGTCCGTCATGCATCCATCTGTCCATCTGTCTGTCCATCCACCACCCATCCATTCATCCATCTATCCACACATCCGTCTGTCCTTCTGTCTATCTGACCGTTCATCTGTCCACCTAGTCACCAATCCATCCATCTGATATTTATCCATCCTCCTTGCAGGAGGCTGGGGTCACAGCAGTGGAAACAGGCTCCCTTTCTGCCCTGCAAAGCTCACAGTCTGGAGTGAAGACTGAACAGGTAGCAATACCCGGAGGGGTGAGTGTCAGGAGAGTGGGTGCTCTGACTGTGGAGGTGTGAAGGAGGGTGGAGAGACCGTTTGCCAGGGAGAGGGGATTAGCTGTCACACGGGAGGTGGGGCAGGATGACCTCAGGGTCTGTGTGTGGGAAAGGACTTGGTGGTGGAACAGACCACGTGGCTGAGCCGCTGAGGCCATGGAAGCATTGCTTCTAGGGATCTGCGTGGGTCCCTGGCCATCCCCACTGGGATGCTCGCAGTGGGAAAGGGGAGGCGTGGATGGGTCCCGGGCCCCCGATTGCCTCCAGCGCAGCGACCCGCCCTTTCTCACACGTTGGGTGTTGAGCACGTGCCTGAGCTATAGTTTGAAGTCGAGGTTTTGTGCTTCCCTGAGCTGGGCCCCACGTCTCTCTGGGGTCCTCTGTGGGTGTGGTCTTCCTAGCACCCACATTGCCTTCTTGGGGAAGGTTTATTGTCTTTGGGGGATAATGCGAGTTGATGGGGGAGTGGATTGTCACACTAAGCTTCAGACTTGAGCCTGAGACTCAGGCCTGGCTAATCAGAGAGGAGCTGGTCTTGACCACACCGACTGGGGCTCAGGAGTGGTCACGTGACATTAGATGCGTGAAGTCACATGGCAGCTCCATCAGTGTTAGCGCGGAGATTCTGCCTGGGCAAGGGGTGGCTTCCCGGAACTTGGGGCTGGTGGCCAGCATCTTGCCACTGCAGGGGATACTTGCCTGAGGGCAAGCCACACAGATCAAAACGGTACCGCCGGCGGCCAAGAGACAGCCTGGAGGACACTTTGGGAAAGTGTCCATCCCTGCCTGAGTCTGAATCCGTCACTGAGCCTTTCGTTTACATGCGGCAGTATTCTCCACGTCTCCACTCCTTGGTGTTCATTGATTTTGCCAGCTCTACTGAGACATATTGACAAATAAAACTGGTGACTTGCTGAGTGTGTGCACCGTGACTTGCTGAGCGTGTATATGGTGACTTGCTGAGCGTGTCCATGATGCCTGCTCAGCGTGTATATGATCACTTGCTGAGCGTGTGCACCGTGACTTGCTGAGCGTGTGCACGGTGACTTGCTGAGCGTGTCCGTGATGACTGCTGAGTGTGTGCACCATGACTTGCTGAGCGTGTCCACGGTGACTGCTGAGCGTGTGCACGGTGACTTGCTGAGCGTGTCCATGATGACTGCTGAGTGTGTGCACCATGACTTGCTGAGCGTGTCCACGGTGACTGCTGAGCGTGTGCACGGTGACTTGCTGAGCGTGTCCATGATGACTGCTGAGTGTGTGCACCGTGACTTGCTGAGCGTGTATATGGTGACTTGCTGAGCGTGTCCATGATGACTGCTGAGTGTGTGCACCATGACTTGCTGAGCGTGTATATGGTGACTTGCTGAGCGTGTCCATGATGACTGCTCAGCGTGTACACGATCACTTGCTGAGCGTGTGCACCGTGACTTGCTGAGCGTGTATATGGTGACTTGCTGAGCGTGTCCATGATGACTGCTCAGCGTGTATATGGTGACTTGCTGAGCGTGTGCACCGTGACTGCTGAGCGTGTGCACGGTGACTGCTGAGCGTGTGCACGGTGACTGCTGAGCGTGTGCATGGCTCCGCCCGTCTGGTTGATTCACACTCGGTCGCCTCGCGTGTGCACCTTTTCCTTGTGTGTGTGCTGAGAACACTGAAGCGCTCTGTCTTGGCAGATTTCACTTAGACAACACAGCGCTGTCAGTGCAGGCGCCACGCGCTTCAGGGATTGACCCTTACTCACCGCATGGCTGGAAGTCTGTGCCCTTGGACCACCGTCTCCCTGATTCCCCCATCCCCAGGCCACTTGTCTGCTTTCTGTTTCTGTGAGTTTGGCTTATTTTTTTAAACAAAAGATTCCCCATATGAAAGCGATCACGCAGTATTTGCCTTTCTCTGTCTGGTTTATTTCACTTAGTTTAATACCATCAAGGTCCGTCCATGTTGTTGCAAAAGGTAGGATTCCCTTCTCTATCGTGACTAATACTCCACTGTATGTATATATGTGTATGTATGTATGTATTAGTTCAGTTCAGTCACTCAGGTGTCGGACTCTTTGTGACCCCATGGACTGCAGCACGCCAGGCCTCCCTGTCCATCACCAACCCCCAGAGCTTGCTCAAACTCATGTCCATCGAGTTAGTGATGCCATCCAACCCTCTCACCGTCTGTCGTCCCCTTCTCCTCCTGCCTTCAGCCTTTCCCAGCATCAGGGTCTTTTCCAGTGAGTCGGCTCCTCACTCATACGCCACGCCTTTTTCAATCTGTCCACCCACCGATGGACACTGACATTGTCTGCCTCTCTTGGCTAGCCTACAGAACGCTGCAATGAACTTGAACTGCTGGTATCCCTTTGAGATCCTGTTTCCATGCCTTTTGGATAAATACCCATGTCCACAGCCATTTTACAGGTGGAAAAGCAGGCTCCAGGCAGAGTCAGGACCCTGCCAGGGACCTTCAGGGGTGGGGCAGCCCTGGTGGAAGCCTGCCTCGTCCCACAGCCCTGGGCTCCAGGCTTGCTGTATGACACCTGCCAGGCTCCATGCCCTCTCTGCGCCTCTGCGGGGTCGCGTGGTCTCTAGGAGCTCTCCAGCCTCGTGCTTTGCTTCCCTGGCCGCCTCCCGGGTTCTCCCACCCTCACGGCCACCTTCAGCGAGGCAGGAAGTGATTTTGTCTTTACTGAAAGGACGGATGAATCAGAGGGTTGATCAGCAAGGGGAGAGAGGCAGCACCCCAGCTGGCTTCGTCACTCCTGTGTGCCTGGAATGAAATTCCTCTTCTGTACATGCCTTTCAGAAGAAAAAAAAAGAACATAGGGTAAAGAATTCAGAGAGATGAATTGACCCTGATAATATCAAACAGTTAACTTCTGAGCTCATTGCTGTGCTGTCAGGGTCTGGAAGGCTTTCTGCAAGCCATAAATAACGCATTTTAATGACGGGGACTTTGATTCCTCTCTGGGGGCCGAAACCATATTGTGATTCGGGTGGTGGCTTGTCAGGGTGCCTGCCTAGGGTTTCTCCAGGGCTTATTAAGAGATTACATATTTGGAGCATGTTCGGGTCTTCATGGTCTGCTGGAAACCCATCCTGCTGAAAAGCTTTTGACCCGAGGAAAGGGACTTATGATGGGAAACATTTTTTTTCTTTTTTTTTCCCCAGCTCTTAAGTTCATTGTTTGCCACTTGCGCCTGATTTTGGTTGAAAGTCATGGTCAGTTATTTTCCTCACTCCCCTGACCTTATAGCAGCTGCAGGGCTCAGAAGTGACTCCAGGTTGCCACCTCACTGGGACCCATGCATAAGGCTCCTGTGGATAAAGGAACAGCAGTGTCTTGGGGAATGAGAAATCCTGCCTTGGACGAACTTCATGGCCAAGATCTGTCCAGACCAGGTTCAGTCTGAAATGTAATCTTGAAGAGATCCAGGCTCTAGCGTTTGCCCTGGACTTGCTGTTTGATCCTGAGCAAGTCACTTAGCATCTCTGGGCCATGTCTCCTCCTCCGTGGGCTAATGACTGTGCGGTTTGATGTCTCTGAGCTCTGGAGAAGAGCTGCTTCCTCTGTTGTAAAGTGGGGATAACGCCACCTGCATGCAAGAGGCAGTTGGTTCACCCTCAGGGGACTGAAGACAGAGCTACAGACACAGCTTATCGCCACCCTGAAAAGGCTCTTATGCTCCACTGCAACCTCTGTGTGTTTTTAATCCATAAAGGATGAAAGAGAGGAATATGGGTAACCATGACAGATAGCTGCCGCGTCCCTAACCAACATCCATATCCCCCTCCTCTCCATAATAGGGCTGTGATTTTGTTCACAGCTGCCCTGTGTACACGCTAAGTCGCTTCAGTCGTGTCCGACTCTTTGCGACCCCGTGGACTGCAGCCCGCCAGGCTCCTCTGTCCATGGGATGCTCCAGGCAAGAATGCTGGAGTGGGAAGCCATGCCCTCCTCCAGGGGCTCTTCCCGACCCAGGGATCGAGCTTGCGTCTCTTTATGTCTCCTGCATCGGCAGGCGGGGTCTTTAACCACCAGCGCTGCCTGATTTTGTTCAGAGCTGCACTGGGCTTGAAAAGAGCTTCGTTTCTGGGCTTCCTGTGCAGCGAGGAGTGGTCCTAGGAAACCGTCCTCGCCAGTGGGTTTGAGCAGGCGGCGTTGGGAGGGGCTTCTGGGAAACTCATTTGGCTACTCATCCTCTGGCAGCTCTTTTCCTATCGGCTTTGGATTTGGATGTGATGGCTGGAACTCTACAGCTACCTTGTGGGCATGAGGACAAAGGGCATACCTGAAGGAAGGTAGGGGGCAGTGTGTGCCTGCTCTGTATACCTCCTGGGTTTTAGTAATAAGAGAGAAAAACAAATCAGCATCATGTTTCAAGCCACAGTTATATTTAGATTTTCTGTCAAATGCAGCCCCACAAAGAAAAGCAACGGCGACCAAGAACTTCCAGGCAAGGCAAAATGAAAACCGTTATGAGATCAAGTCTTGGAAGGCAGTAAGAATGCGGCTACACGGAGCACAGACTTCTATGCAGTTTTAGAGGCTGACCTTAGAATTTGGCTGTGAGCTTCCTAACAGCCAAGCAAAGGAGGGAATACTGACGCTGATGTGATCCCCATGGTCCCCTGGCAGCCTCTGTGAGTCACCCCTCTCTTGTGTCTTGAACCCCTCGTCTCTCCTCGCTCACTTCCTTCCCTGGCACCTTTCCCCGTACTTCCTGAAGGAGTCCTCTATGCCCCCGACTCCACTCTCCACCCTCACCTTTCTAGATTCCTGGCTGAACTCAGAGAGGACCTTAGCAGGCCTCTCACACTTGGCCCTCACTCATTCATTCAACAGATTTTCACTGGCCACTCCCTGCAGCCCAGGAGTAACCGCAGTGCAAGGAGCAGACCCTAACTCCCACCCTGCACTAAGCTGGTGGGCACACCAGCCCCTCAAGTCCGTGCCTGGGCCTGCTGTCCTGCTCACACCCCCGTGGAGACGGATGACAGCCAGGCTGAGGGTGCGCGGTGCTGCGGGAGGGGCCGGATCATATAACATAAGGTAGCCAAGGAAGACCTCACCCAAGAAGGGCGGGGAAACCTCCAGGAAACCTGTTGCCTTAGTGAGCACAAGTGCAAAGGCCCGGAGGTAGAAATATGTTTGGCTTGTTAGAGAAGCAGCGCAGAGGTAGCGTGGCCGAAGCTCGGGAGAGAGTAGTTGAAGACGAAGCTGGAGAGGGAACGGGCTGGGGTCTTTGGAGCCTCAAAGGTGCTGTGAGCCTTGGAGGTGTGGAGCGGGGTGGGGGGCCTGACCTGGCTCAGCCTTCGCCAGGCGCCCACCTCCTCCTGGAACCCTCTTTGCATTTAGCTCCTGCGTTCCCTCTGGCCTCTTGCTCTTCCCTCTGGCCTCTTGCTCTTCCCTCTGGGCTGGTTTCCTTCCCGTCTCACGTGACAGAGTCCGGGAGCTCTGTCCTTCATTCCCCTCTGCCCTGGCTCCTTCCCCTCACGTCTCCTCAGTCCTTCGATCACCAGGACTGTCTGCTCCTTCCTGCCTCCCTCCTCACCCTCTCACCTCCTGCCACCCTGGCCCTCCCCAGGGCTCACACTCACTCTCAGCTGCCGTCCAGCCTCCGCCCTGGCCTCCCTGCCTCCAGTCTCTCCCCACCAGCCCGTCCCTACCCACAGTTCACCCTGTAACTCAAAACCAACTGTTCCTTAAAAAAAATGCTCCAATGTTCTGCCTCGCACTTCCCCCCACGACCTTCCCACAGGTGGAGACAAAACTCCAGTGCGTGGCCCTGTGTGCCAACTTGACCCTTGCCAGCTCCAGTATCATCTCGGGCCACTCCTGCCCCAGGAGCCTCTCCCAGTTCCCAGGAGGCAGCATCCTCTCCCACACCTCCGCGCCCACACACGTCCTGTCCTTTCTGCTTGGAATGTCCTTGTGCACCCAGGTGACCTGGAAAGCTCTGACTCACTTGTGAATGAGAGGCACTCAGGGTGATTCTGACTGCAGGAAGGCTGGCCTTCGAGGACACTGATTTTCACCTCACGAGAGTCTGGAGGGGAGGGAGGCAGTGTGTGTTCCAGGGCTTGACCCAGGCACCAGAGTTCTAGTTTTCTCCACCCTCCCACGTGGACACCTCGGCATGTTCACTTTCCCTACAGGGTGGTGACTCACAGCCCCAAAATGGCTGCCATAGCACCAGCCACACACAACAGATCCAACGCAGGAAGCGACCAGGGTACCAAGATATTTTCTCTTCCCATGCTAGTCTGTTATCATGAAGGGAACGTTTCCCCACAAGCTCCCCGCAGACCTCTCCTGATGTCTCATGTCCACTCCTGGACCAGTCACAGGCAAATAATGATAAGGATGGCAAGATTAGCGTGGGGCAATCACCCTTTGTTCTCTGGGTCAATGCATTTTAGCAAAAATGAGAGTCTTGTTACTGAAGAGGGAGGAGGAATGACGGTAGAGTGGGACAACCAGCCAAATCTGCCACGTGAAGTCGAGTTTAGATGCCCGGCACCTGTCTCCTCCCCACTGGACACACCAGGAGCTGGTGAGAACCTAAACTCCAGATCATGTTCCAGGGACTCCTGGCCCTGGAGTCAGTATTTCCTAGGCCCCATCCCATGTGTCTATTTCTCTAAGCCCAGTTTACAGAAGAGGAAGTTGGGAAGGACAGGTAGGCGTTGAGGGGAGGAGGGGCAGGCCTCTCGCATCGAGTTCCCTCTGGAAATCGGCTGGCGAGAGGGGCGCTCTGCAGGAATGGAGCTGTTACAGGTCCGTACTGGCCAGTGTGGTAGCCACAAGCCACACGGCTCTTGAGAGCTTGAATGGCCACGTGGTGCTGGAGCTAGGCCTGGACCTTCAGCGCTGCTTCAGACGGGAGGTGGGCCGGCCGCAGACACACAGATGGCCTCACCATGTGTGCGCTGGAGTTGGCCACATCCTGGCCCCACTAGGGGCTAGGCGCTGTCCCTAGAAATGCGATTAGTCTTGGAAAGGGGTGGCAGGGCGAGGAAATCGTTCACCTGCCCTAATGAGCTCTGGAAATCATTTATAAGGAGAAGCAAGGCCCTACGTTTGTTCTGCTCAGAGCACTTGCCTCTGGAGCCTGGTCCATCCCACAAATGGCAGGCGATGGGCTCCAGGCTCCCACCTAAGACACCGCATGGTTCATCAGGACCTGAGCTCTGAGTGCTGGGTGGGGGTCTAGAGATGCCATCCAGGCAGCCCCTCATATTCTCGCAAGGGAACCCGAGGCCCAGAGACGGGTGTGCCAGTGACAGAGGAGCTGGTCACTTACCCAAGGTCTGCCATGGGGCTGGGGACTTGCCAGGGCTCTCACTGCAGCCTCCTCGGCTCCCATCCCTTCTTTTTCCCATGAACCTGTGGTCATGAGGGGTGAGAGGCCACTGTCTCCACCTTAGCTCTGCCGCGGACACTCCAAGCCAGGAGGCACAATCCCACCACTTTTCTCATAGCGATGAACCAGTAACGAGTGCCTAGGCCAACCAGCGCCTGGGGACAAGTCACCTTGAGGGCAAAGTCAACATCCAAAGGACTCTCCAGAAGGAAGAGTCACAGACAAAGTTGGAGGCTTGACCAAACCATGCCTGAATTCATCCCTTTTCGGAATTTCCATTATGTGATCCAGCAAATCCCCCTTATAGGTTGAGTTGTTTGGTCACTAAGTCACGTCTGACTCTGCAGCCCCATGGACTGCAGCATTCCAGGCTTCCTTGTCCTTCACTGTCTCCCAGAGCTTGCTCAAACTCAAGTCCACTGAGTCGGTGGTGCCTTCCAACCATCCCATCCTCTGTTGCCCCCTTCTCCTCCTGCCCTCAGTCTTTCCCAGCATCAGGGTCTTTTTCAGTCAATTGGCTCATCACATCAGGTGACCTAAGTATTGAAGCTTCAGCATCAGTCCTTCCAAAGACTATTCAGGGCTGATCTCCTTTAGGATGGACTGGTTGGATCTCCTTGCAGTCCAAGGGACTCTCAAGAGTCTCCTCCAGCACCACAGTTCAGAAGCCTCAATTCTTTGGCGCTCAGCTTTATGGTCCAGCTCTCACATCTGTACATGACTAGTTAAAATTGGGTTTTCAGTTACTTGCCACCGAAAGCATTCTTCCTGATGGTCCTTCTGACATCCCTTGTCATGCACCCCACCAGTTCTCCTGAGGTAGTAGTGATTAACCCCAAACTATACGTGGAGAGTTCTGGAAAGTGACAGGTGCTGGTCCCAGGCTATGCAGTCTAGCGGTCAGTGGGCCTGAAAGACAGAAGCCGTGCCGTGTCCTGTTCTTTCGCTTCCTTCTCGCAACATGTCTGTGCGTTGGGGGTTGGTGCCCTCCCCGGGGGGCACTAGGGGTAAGAACCCGCCTACCAGTGCAGGAGGCGTAGGAGACTGAGGGTTGGATCCCTGGGTCGGGAAGATCCCCTGGAGGAGGGCACGGTAACCCACTCCAGGATTCTTGGTGGAGAATCCCACAGAGAGAGGAGCCTGGCGGGCTACGGTCCATGGGCTTGTAAAGAGTCGGACACGGCTGAGTGACTTAGCACAGCACAGCCCTGTCTTACAGACAGGGACACTGAAGTTCAAAGGTGAAAGGGACTGGCCCGGCTTCTCACAATGACCCTGAGGGGGGCTGGGGCGGCGTGACAGCTATGCTGAGCCCCGGCTTAGAGCTGTCTCGTGAAGAGCTCTGACGGCGCTCTTGGCTTGTGTGAGAATGCTCTGGTTATCTTTGTGAGGCTGCTGTGGAAGTGCGTCTTGGAGAACCTGCACCTAAGGGGCCGGATGGATGCTTTTCAGTTAGGAGCCGCACTGAGGTGACCCTCTGGGTCAGTGATTGCCACATAAGAAACCACCCCAGAAGTTAGCAACTCGAATCCACAGCCATTTATTCTTGCTGCCAGCCTGTGGTCAGCTGGTTGGTTCCCCTCTAGACCAGGCCCCACGCTGGGTGGCTTGAGAGAAGGGAGCTTAAACGGAAGGGCTAGTGGGGCTCACAGAACCACCGGAGTCAGGACGACCTGGTTTGGAATGTGGGCCAGAACGTGTAGGAATGTTGATGTTGCACAGACTCGACTCCCCAAGGGACACCCCCTCCAAGGAAACTTGTGGCTTGCGTTCATTGGCATTGTGAGACATTGGTTCCACTCTGCCACCCGTGGTGAAATTGTATCAGTCAGCTGTTGCTGTGTAACAAAACAACCGCAAACCCATCTGCTGCAAACATAAGCTTGAGCTGTTGTTCTCGAGTCTCTGGCTCACCTGGGCAGTTCTGATGTTTTCGCACTTTGGAATAATCATATAGCTGTTAGAAAGAACTTGAGCAACAAATGTCAACGTGGATAAATACAGTGTCGCACCTGAGGAGCCTGTACAGAAAGGATACTTATAATGATGCATTTACGTAAAACGCAAGGACAGTGTTTATAAAAAGGGAAGGGTCCAGAGGACTCTCTGGAGAGCTGGCAGAGAGTGACCCTATGGCCACTTCCTGACCAAAGCTCTGCTTTGCTCAGACTTCGTCAGTCAGTGGGGCTTCCCTGGGCAAGAGAGGGGGAAGCTGGTGGTGAGAGGTGGACGTTCCCTTCTGCCAGGAGGACCCCCAGAATGGGAAAGGGGAGGCTCTGGAGGACGTCTGGGGGCATTAGGGGAGAGAGGATGCTGCCTGCCCCAAACGAGAGCCCTGCCCTCCCCCACACCCAGGTCCCTCCCCTGCTTGTCTCCATCTTCCCAGAAGCTTTTAACCCTTCTGACCCAGCGCCTGTCTCTTCTGGGCTTTTCTGGAGTTCTTTGTCCTCTCTTCCTCCCTCAGGGTCCCCAGACTTTCCTGCTGTTGTCTGTGCATCCGATCTGGTGTTTCAGGATTTGGAAGGTGGAGGGGCTGAGAGAGATGGGCTGGAAGGGGATGGGCAGGAGAGGCTGAAAGGCTGAGACTCCTTGGTCGTCTGTTCTCCGCAGCGCCCCAGTCCAGAGACGGCTGCCTCATCTTGGGGACTGGCTGGCCATGGAATTTCTTCAGGGAGATGGTGACTGTCCCCTGAGTTTCCTCCCAGTTGCCCCTGAATGTCCTTTGACTTAGTGTCTGCTGGCACTCCTGGAGAGTAAATGACCCCTGTCTGTCATCGCTCCTGGGGTGTGTGTGGGATGAGCAAAAACGTTCCTGGCACTTGCTTTCTAGCCTTGGGGTGCTGTCTCAGTAGAGGCATGGCTGTGAGCTGGGGGGCTCACACAGTGGTCAGCGGATGGGTGTTCCCCGTCCAGAGGGACCCAGGCTTGGCACCAGCAGTACTCACAATCTTCTGCTGCAGGCTGGGTGTCGCATTGCCTAGGGGAGCGTGTATCATGGGGGCAGGGTTGTGGGGAGACCAAGAAGGGGGCAGCAGTGTGGTCCAGGCGTGAAGAGGTGCTTTGAAGGGTAATAGTTGCCATGGCAACTGAGAGCTGGGGCCGGATCGCAGAGAGACCATCCCAGAGGGCTCAGCAGTGGTCGGCTGTGGGGCCAGGGGAGGTGGGCAGGACGGGTGCTGGCCAGGGTCCCAGGTTGACTCACAGACAAGCAGATGAGGGTCCTAGAGGGAGCCTGGCCCCCAACTGCCCCCTTGGCTGGCCGGCCATGTCCAGCTCCGCAGGGAGAGCGTTCGCTGAGCCAGACAGAAGCGGCCGGGCAGCGAGGCCTCACTGTGCCTGAGGTGGGGGGTGAGCAGCCCGCCTCCGGGGCACACAGGCGCTGAGGCCCGTCTGGAGCCATGCAGTCAGGCTCAGGGTCTGAGTCGTGACCGCCCCCCTGTGCTCGCTCCCGTGAGCCCGAGAGCCCCGGGACCTCAGGGCTCAGGAGCCAGGCCCTGCCCTCTGCCCTCAAGGCCCTGGAGGCCCCTGCGCTGAGCCAAGCGCGCTAACCAGGCCGCACCCTCCCCGCAGCCCCGACTCCACCTCCTGATGGGGCTTCTAGGCTCTGCGTCCAGGAGATGAGCTCAGAGCTATTCCTGCCTGGTGACAGTGCCCGGCCCGGGGCTGTCCCAGGGGCTGAGGACTGCAGCCCTCGGAGGCCCCTGTGTGCGCGCTCAGTCGTGTCTGACTGCGACCCTGTGGACTGTGCCCGCCAGGCTCCTCTGTCCATGGGGTTCTCCAGGCAAGGACGCGGGAGTGGGTTGCCGTGCCCTCCTCCGGGGCATCTTCCCGACGCAGGGATCGAACCTGCACCCCTTTCACTTCCTGCACTGGTAGGCGGGTTCTTTACCACCAGAGCCCCGGGAAGTGCCCAGATGGCCCCTGCCCCTCCCCGTCACACTGCACACTCACACACTCTCATTTCTCTCACACGCTATCATACTCACAGCGTCACACGCACCGTAGAAGCACACAGCCTCTCACACCTGTGCTTCCCCCTTGACACACCCTGTGCTCAGGGTCCTGCCCTACCAGCCACAGTGCACACACTCCACACACAAGCACACACACACACACACACTCACACATGCACACCTGCCTAGCTGCACACTCTCCCTCTGACCCACATGCCCATGTGCCGAGGGCCACTCAGGGTCACACACACCATGCTTGCTTCTGCCCTCCCACCCACGCACGCGTCCACCCATGAGTCCTCAGCCCCGAGTCCAAATCTCCATTAGTGCTCTTGTGCCCAAATTCATGCCAGCAAACCTGTAGGTCTCCCTTGACCCCCCCATTCCCCGCCGCCAATGGCTCTGAGCCCATGTGAGCCTCCCTCGGGGACTCTGTGGGTCTGTCTCTGCAGGGAGGAGGCAGCCCGTGACCCCGAGTGGGGGCCGGCCCACAGCAGCAGACACAGGTGAGCCCACCCCAAGCCTGTGGCAGGGAGAGCACCGTCTGGGTCGAGCTGGCTGAGTGCAGGAGTGGGCTCCCCGTCACAGGAGGTGTGCAAGCGTGGTGGATGCCCCCTCAATGGAGAAGAGGCGGGAGGGCCTCAGCCCAGAGACACTGGGAGGCAGAGGGGCCGGGCAGTGGGCTCCAGGGCCATGGAGGGGCCAGCTGGGGCAGGAAGGGGGCAGGCGGGACCGGAGGGGCACGCAAGGGCGGGGCCGGCCGGCCCAGAGGGTGCGGGCTGTCTCGCTGTGGCCACCATAACTCAGCCGGAGCGGACAGTTTCCTTTCTCCTGCCTGATTTATTGCCTGCTTCGGAGGGGCGAGGCCCATTCTTTGAACTTCAAAGGGAGCAGGGAGGGAAGCCAGGGCTGCGGTGACAGTCGCTGAGCCCAGGGGCCTGTCCCCAGCTGGCCGGGAGGGCCCCGGGCCCGGGTCTGCTGGCCGGTCGCCCAGCCTTGCCTCCCGGTCCGTGAACGCGGGCCGAGAGAGGAGGGAGAAGGGGCCAGTCCTTCTCGAGTCCTCAGTGCAGAGGGCGTGACACCTGGGGGTCTGTCCTGGGGTCCCAGCCCCGTCAGGGCTGTCCAGGACCGAGGCGGGCCCTGCCCTTCTGAGGTTTTTAATAGCCCTTTGCTCTTATATCACCTTCACAAAGACAGAGGTGAGAAACAGCGTTATTATTTTTCTTGCCCCATTTTGCAGGTGGGTAAATCAAGGCCCAGAGACATTAGGAGTGCTTGCCAGCCACAGAGCGAGGCCTCCGGGCCAGTCCCTAGTGTCTCCCACAAGCCGCCCCAGGGCTCATGCCTGGGTATGGAGTCGGGCAGCCTTTGTCGGTTGGGTTTTCTGTCTCTCTCACCGAGGGCCTGGCTGCCTGGGCTTGGCCCCAGCGACTGTGTAACCGCGGGCCCCCGTTTCCACTGCTGGGAATCCCAGGCTTCGTAGCAGCGGCCTCAGTGCCGGGGTCAGGCAAGCAGGTGAGTTAGCTCTGCTCTGCCCTGTGTTGCGTCAAACGTTCAGAGCAGGTGTGCGCCAACCTTCAAAAATCGGGGTCTCATAAGACGTCTGGGTTCCCACCTTCTTTTGAAGAGTCAGAAAGTTGGATCATCCTGGCGTTGCTCCTGCCTCCTTGCTGCCCCTGGCCAGCTAGAGCTGACAGGGACTCCCTCCTCCAGCCGTCCACACCCCCTTCCAGGCAGGGCCCCTGTGGACATGCTATGCTGGTCCCTGGGATCGAGGAGGGTCTGGACAGGAGGGTCTGAAGATGGGGGGAATGGGAAAGAGAGAAGGGGGTGCCTGAGAAACCTGCAGCTCGTCCGGGAGGGTGGGGCTGTTGGGGGACCGGAGGCTGGCAGGGGGCCGGGGACGTGGCCTCAGGTGCCCAGACCCCTCTAGGGAAGCCACACGGTTCTTGGGCAAAGGGGGCACCTGCCTCCCTGACGTCAGCTGTGATGAGAACAGATGAACTTGCCCTGGCGGCCCCCCCGTGGGGGCAGACACAGACTCTGTCCTCAGGAGTCCTGCCCAGGGCCGTGGAGGGGGCAGGGTCGCTGCAGCCCGGGCCTGGGACCTTGGGCTCAAATCCCCGCCCACCTGCCGCTCGGCCCCACCTGGGGCATCGCATGCTCCCTGAAGACCCGCTAGGGTGAAATGAGCCGGGCCTTTGGGTTCATGTGGTGAGCAAGGGCCACACCCCAGCTCCACCCCGTGTGGCCCTGGCGGGGTTCCTTGACACCTCGAGCCTGGGTTTCCTCCTGCATCTAGCTGCGGAATGAAGCTTCTGGAAGCTCACGGTGCCCTTTCAGTGTCGAGGGGGAGTGTTTTCATAGAGGAGGGGAAGGACAGGTGCCTCCAGCCCTGCGGGCATGTGAGGGGCTCGAGCTGGGGTCCCGCTTGTGGGGCCGGTTGGGGTGGGAGAAGGAGACCCTCGCTCGCGGTCCTTTGGCGTGGCCGCCGGGCAGACACAGAACAAGACGGACGTTTGTCGAGCACTGACTACACGCAGGGACCTCCCTGGGTCCCGGTCGAGTAGACACTTCGGGCGGAAAGGCAGGACCAACACCCCGGACGCAGCTGTGTGGGGAGAGAGGCAGGTCGTCCTGAGGAAAGCCCTCAGTTGGGAATGTGCGCTGTCTCTCAGGAATGATTTGGGGGCCATAAATTTTCGGGAGCAGGGCAATCTGCGGAGTTTTCATAATGCTGAAGAGTTTAGACTTGTCTCGAGGGGTAACAATTTCACCCGGGTAATACACCAGCTCCAGCTATTTGTTATGGCAAAGGTGGATTTTTTTTCCCCCTTAAGGTAGAATCCTCCTCAGATTTCATGCTCTGCTTTAACTTGTTTTATTTCACCCAGAATATGGATAAAAATAGCCCACGAGATGCAGGGCTGAAGAAGGAAGGAAGGACAGAAGGCATGCTGAGCGTCGGCTCTGGGTCGGGCCTGCCTCCAGCCTCTGCAGCGCCCCCTGAGCCGGGTGGGGCGGAGTGGACCCCCCTCCGGCTCCTTGATCCTCAGGACAGGCCCCCCCCCAGACACAGCCCAATCACGGACCAGGGCAGGGAGCCTCCAGCCGAGCCCCACAAGTGGGCCTCAGGAGCGAGATTCACACTCAGGGCCGTGCGACTTGGAAGTGCATTTTGGGAGCAGAGATCTCTTTGGCAGCGGATCGCTTGAAGCCCCGCTTGTCTCCAGTGGCCAGGAGAGGTCTCTGTCTGTGGCTGGAGTGCCAACGTCGAGTGTGGACGAGATCACCGGGAGGGGATGTTTCGCACGCTTGATTCCCGGCTCCTCGAGCACCCTAGAAGCCCAGTTGCCATGCCAACCGTTGCCATGCCGCCCGTACAGGCGTTTTCATCCACTCACCAGGGCAAGCCCTGAACGCATACCAACGAGGACACTTGGTGCTTAGGAGCGGCTCATTTGCATGTCGTTTGTATGTCATTTGCATGTGCAGCGATTTCGGAGATTCTCCCCAGACCAGGGCCAGCTGACCGGGGGAGCGTGTTGTCTCCAGAGCCTGACTTGACAGCATAAAGGGGGTCAGAGTTCTGCTCTGTATTGGCGGAGGGGCCGAGGCTGAGCCGGAGGAGGGTGGGCCCAGGGCCCTGTCACGGAGCCCAGGGCTCTGAGGCTCTCCTGCAGGGCAGGGTGGGGGGACCCAGGAGGGCAGAGTCCTGCCCAGTCAGCTGGAAGCTTCTCTGAGCAGGGCTGTCGAGATGGAGTCGTTTGCTTCTGCGTTTATTAGAACCCTGGGTGCTTTACGTACGTCAGTGCCATTCTCCAGGGAGCAGGAGGGTTTATATTCCTCCAGGTTCAGAAGGGGGCTGCCACTTGCTCCATACCCAGCAAGAGAGCCCAGGAGAGACGGAGTGTGTGAACAAGGTGGGCAAGCAGCATCTGGCGAGCTCCGACGGCGCACAGAGGGGCCCCAGGATAGGGACAAAGCTGCGGAGGAGGGTGCAACAGTCAGCTCTGGCTGCGGGACAAGTACTGCACGCTGGGCAGCCTCTCAGATCCGCAGGCTGCAGTCTGGAACAAAGACTGTGCAGGGCTGGCTCTCCTGAGGCCTCCCTGCTCCCTCCTCGGGGGCACGTGGACGGCCACGTGCCGGCCCCTCTGTGTGGCCAGTGTCTTCATCTCCTTTAGCACAGACACCAGTCAGGCTAGAGTCGGGCCCTCTGCATGACCCCATGTTGGCTTCATGACCTCCTCAAGAGTGCCGTCTCCAGACCCAGTAGCGTGCCGAGGTCCTGGGCTGTGGCGGACGTCAGCATGTGAATTTGGGGGAACACATCTGACCCCCAAACAGTGACGGTGGTTTATGGGGGTGTCTGTAGAGACGCAAGGAGGGAATGAAGGAGAAAGAAGGGGGGATGAGGGGTGAGAGAAGAGTTTGGGGAGCCTGGGGGTGCCAGTCTGAGGGGGTGTGTGACAGACGCCTGGCTGCATGCCCCAAAGCAGGGGGCTTCAGGCTGCCAAGGACCTTTGGAGCCAGCCAGGCTGGCAGAGGGCCTGAGGGAGTGATGTCCCTTCCGGCACATGGCTCCTGAGTAGGTCCCCCTGAGCAGGTAGCTTCCTGGGGGCTGATGGCCCTTCCGGCATAAGGAGAGTCGCTTGGTCTCTTAGCCTGGGTTTCCCCCCAAAAGCAGAGCCTGAGGCAAGGGTTTAGGGCCCGGTGGTTTATTTTGTGGTGGGATTCCCAGGACCAGGACTGGGAGACTGGGGTGAGGCAGGGGGCAGGACAGACTGTCCAAGGGATCACGTGGAGCCTGCTGGGGTTGTGCCCCGAGGGGCGAAGAGGGGCTCCGTGGGTGGTCTTTGTCCGAAGGCCAGCCTGGTCCTGGGTTCGTCGTGCCCCGCATGGTAGCTTCAGGAAGCCAGGACAGCTTGTGAGGGGCTCTGGTCACACCTGTGCGGAGCTGGGGGTCAGGCCATGGCCAGAGTGGACATGTGGCCAGAGCGTGTGAGGTGGGGGCCGGCAGGTGGACAACACCTTCCTCGCTGGCAAGAAGCTCAACGGATAGAACCACCTGCTTCAGGGAGCCAGTCCCCGCCGACGTCTGTGTGTTTGACTGAGGCTGACAAGCGTGTCTCCCAGGCAGGGCTGCGTGCTGTCCTCCTGTGGCTGATGGGGGCTTGGGAAACCCCCCCAGGGGGGCTCAGTGAGGAGCGGGGAGAAGTGATGCCTGCCACGTCCAGGTCTGATCCAGAAGAGACGGTGGCGTCCACGTGGTTCGTGTCTGCTCACGGGCCGGATGAGGCCAGGCCGCCTCCGGGCCACCCAGGTGCTTGTGCCCATGATGGGTCCCCAGGTGACTACGTGAAGCTGAGCTCCTTGGCCGACCACAAGGGTGAGAAGAGGTCTTTGCCATGATGAGACTTCAGGGCTGTTGGTTACGGCCGTCGGCCTTCCCTGACCGAGGCAGAGACCACTCTTCAGAAGCGCAGGGTCAAGAAAAGGCCCCGAGGATGGGGCATCGGCTTGGCTGTGGTGACGGAGCGTGGACACTGACCGGTCTGTGAGATCCGGCGTCCGCGTGATGGAGCGGGGAGCCCTTTTGGAGCAGCAGCACAGCAGGGTAACCTGGAAGGCCAAGCACGCGGGCGCTGAGCCTGGAGCTCTGGGGGAAGTGGTTGAAAAGAATTAAGGGATTAGTGTGTCTTGGCCACTACTGGCTGCGTTTGGCAAGCGGCTGCAGGGGAAGAGGGGAGATCAGGAGAGGAGCAGCTGGCGTGAAGCAGAAGCAGAAGGGACGCAGGGGAGGTTTTCAGCACTGAGAGAGCCAGCGGCTCGAGGACCTGAAAGGGTAGGAAACCAGGCTGAGAAAAAAAAAACCTCGAGCCGCCTGAAGACTAGCTGAAGCATGTGGCGTTGCCACGCAAATGCAGGCCGCGGGATTTGTCAGGACGGACGGGAGACGGAGGGTCAGGGCGGCACAGAAGCAGGAAATGACCGGGCTCGACGGTCACGTCCAGGAGAGAGCGCGGGCCTGGTCGCGGGCACCCAGAAGTGGCTGGAAGCAGACCGATCGGAAGCCTGGGTTCGGAGAGAAGTGTACTGCTAAAGGGACATGGATCCTAGGCTAAACAGAGGCTCCGACTGCAGCTTGAAATTGCCCGTGTGGGCCCAGCCCTCCGGGAGCTCGAGGGAAAGGTGGACCAGAGAGCAAAGCTGGGTCTGGGTGGCATGACCCCTGCCCCACAAGCCCCCTGCAGCCCCTCCTGCACCCTTCGCTCTGCCCAAGCGGAGCTTCCCCTGCTGAGCCTCACGCATGGTGTATGTGTGTGTGCGCGGGGGTCGGGGAGGGGGGAGACAGACACGCTTCCTGTCTAGTTCGGAGGCCACCAGCCTGTGCATGGGACCTGGGGTGTCACCTTGGGGAGAAGGTGAGGTTTCTTCTCTGTGGAAAGGATACTGATGGACGTGTGTTGGCCGGGGGCTAGGGGGCTGTGGCAGAGACTAAGTGTGCAGGGACGTCCGTGTCACTTCCTGTCCCCTGGGGGCTCCGTGAGGTCATCCTCCCTTTTGTGAGCTGGGGTCACGTGGCAGTTATGGCTGAAGGAGTGTGAGCAGACGGGTGTGCGCGTCCTCCAGGCCTGGCCCCCACACCTGCGTTACCCTCTGTGTCCCGGCCCGGCCGGATGAGGCCAGGGTGACCTTGGCGGTGACGTGTTGAAAGCCAGGGGTGCCCAGAAGGAAAGGAGCCGGGGTTCCCAGGTGACCACACAGAGCCAAGCCCTGGGCCCCCTGCCTAAGCTGACACGATGGAGAAGGATGTTACTTGGGGGCTGTTTGTTACAAGGCTGATGCATCCTGACTGATACACACACCCGTGTTGCCTGTCTTCAAACCCGGCTGGTCTACAGAAGCCACACTTCTGCGGAAACCCTGGGGATGGTTCTGTCTCTCCCAGGGGCATCATGACCCCTCATCGCAGCCTCTGGGCCTGCAGGCAGCCTTCCCTCTTTCCCCATGTGCCCCCTTGCTGCCCCTTGCTTTCTGTTTGGGTTAATCTTTTTTAAGGTGTTTTTTGTTTTTGATGTGGACCAGTTTTGACTTTTTGGCTGCAAAGTGTGTGGGATCTTGGCTTCCCGAGCAGGGATCAAACCTGCAGTCCCTGCACGGGAAGGTGAAGTCTCAACCACTGGACCGCCGGGGAGGTCCCAGGCGCCACCCTCGCTTTCTCGCAAACACGCTGCGCCGCCTTCCCCCCCCCCAGGCCTTCCTCCAGCACCTCCTGCCTGCAAAGCCCCAGCCCTGCTTCAGCGTGTCACACCCCTGCCCGTCAGGCGGCGGCCTCACGTCACACCGTCGGGGAAGGGTCCTGGTGCTCGCACGCTGGATTAGGTACCCGCCCCCCCATGTCAGTGGTGAATCTGAGTAAAGATCGCCCCAGGGCCGCCCTGGCTTGGGCAGAGTGAGATGTTCTGGAAGCTGTCCTAATTACATGCGGCCAAGTGCCTCGCGGGCCCCCGCCTCCCTTCCCAGACTCTCTGGCCGTGGGTCCCACTTCTGCCCGATGTGCTGTTAGTGGGAGTCTGCGTGGTGGGTTCCTAAAAGGCTGTTGTTTTCCTGAAATTCCCAGCCAGGCCTCCTCCCACCTCCCACCTTCTTCCTGCCTCCTCGGGGATGGTGGGCAGCAGCGGGCGGGAGTCTGTGCCCTGGGCGACTTCTTCCAGCAGCTACCCCAGCCCCACCTGCCGCCCTTCGGAGGAACGCAAACCTGTCTGGGTGGCATGTTAGTCGCTCAGTCGTGTCTGATTCTGTGACTCCGTGGACTGTAGCCCACCAGGCGCCTCTGTCCGTGGGATTCTCCAGGCAAGAATACTGCAGCGGGTTCTCACTCCTTTCTCCAGGGGATCTTCCCAACTCAGGGGTGGAACCTGGGTCTCCTGCATTGCAGGCAGATTCTTTACCGTCTGAGCCACCAGTTCAGTTTAGGTCAGTTCAATTCAGTCGCTCAGTTGTGTCCGACTCTTTGTGACCCCATGAATCGCAGCACGCCAGGCCTCCCTGTCCATCACCAACTCCCGGAGTTCACTCAGACTCACGTCCATCGAGTCCGTGATGCCATCCAGCCATCTCATCCTCTGTCGTCCCCTTCTCCTCCTGCCCCCAATCCCTCCCAGCATCAGAGTCTTTTCCAATGACTCAACTCTTCACATGAGGTGGCCAAAGTACTGGAGTTTCAGCTTCAGCATCATTCCCTCCAAAGAAATCCCAGGGTTGATCTCCTTCAGAATGGACTGGTTGGGTCTCCTTGCAGTCCAAGGGACTCTCAAGAGTCTTCTTCAACACCGCAGTTCAAGAGCATCAATTCTTCGGCGCTCAGCCTTCTTCACAGTCCAACTCTCACATCCATACATGACCACAGGAAAAATCATAACCTTGACTAGACGGACCTTAGTCGGCAAAGTGATGTCTCTGCTTTTGAATATGCTATCTAGATTGGCCATAACTTTTCTTCCAAGGAGTAAGCATGTTTTAATTTCATGGCTGCAGTCACCATCTGCAGTGATTTTGGAGCCCACAAAAATAAAGTCTGACACTGGAAGCCCTAACCCCGTGTGGTCCTGCGTGCTGACGAGCCTTTGTTACGCGCTGCGGGACATACTCTGCCTGTTGCAGGAGGTTTTAGGGGCTCACCAGGATGGGCCGGGAGGCCAGAGAGCCATGCCTGGGACACTCGGTACCCAAGGCCGTGGCAGTGAGAGCACACGGCCTCCATCGGGGCCTCAGGGCCCATGTGGAGATGCTGCTTCTGGGTCCTGGGATGAATCTGAAGCTCTGTGCCTCTCAGGGCACATTTTCTGGGTAGGGCAATACAGTCCTGCCCCTGTCAGGGCAGGGGGAGGGGACGCCTGGGTCCCTGGTTCCTCCAGTGGATGGCCAGGGCCTGACCACCCCCTGGTTCTTTCTCTGCTACCTTGCCGTGTGTCCATCGTGGTGATTGTAAGCCAAATCATGAGGCTGGGGGATGGGCACACACCCCATGAAGGCGTAGAGAAGAAGGCTGAGCAGGGGAAAGCTCCCCGGAGAAGTGAGGCCTGAGTGGGCACACTGTCTCACGTACAACTGACATACAACATTATGTTTGTTTCATTACACAATGTGTGTGTGTCTGTGTGTGTGTGCGTGTGTGTGCACGCGTGTGTGCACGTGTCTGTGTGCACATGTGTGCATGTGTATGCCTGTATGTGTGTGCGTGCATGTGTGTGCATGTATGTGTGTGCGAGTGTGCGTGTGTGTGCATGTGTGCGCGCGCGTGTGCGTGTGTGTGTGCGTGTGCGCGCGCGTGTGTGCGTGCGTGTGCATATGTGTGTGCATGTGTGCTTGTGCATGTGTGTGTGCGAGTGTTTGTGCGCGTGTGTGCATGTGTGTGCACGTGTGTGCGCACGTGTGTGCGCACGTGTGTGTGTGCGTGTGCATGTGTGTGCATGTGTGTGTGTGTCTGTGTGTATGTGTGTGCACATGCTCAATCGTCAGAACTCTGCAACCCCAGGGACTGTGGCCCTCCAGGCTCCTCTGTCCATGAGACTCTCCAGGCAAGAATATGGGGTGGGTTGCCATGTCCTCCTCCAGGGGATCTTCCCGACCTGGGGATTGAACCTGCATCTCCTGAGTGTCCTCCAGTGGCAGGCGGGTTCTTTACCACTGCGCCCCCTGGGAAGCTGCCGTACAACGTAAGGACTCAGTGTTTGTCTGTATTGCAGAATGATCCCTACACTAAGTCTAGGCAGCAGGCATCACCACAGTTACAAAGTCTTTTTTCTTTTGAGATCTAACTCTTATCCTCTGTCGAACGTGCAACGAGCTGCCGCCAGCGTGGCGTGCATCACGCCTCCGGGACTTCTTCCTCTCATAATGGCAGTTTGTGCCTTTTGATTCCTTCACCCGTTTTCCCCACCCACTCCCTCCTCCTCCTGGCAATCACCAGTCTGTTCTCTGTTTCTATGAGTTCGGCTGTTTTTTTATTCCGTATACAGGAAAGATCGTGTGGCAATTGTCTTTCTCCGTCTGACTCATTTCCCTTAGCCGAGTGCCCTCAGGGTCTATCCATGTTGTCATAAATGGCAAGATGCCATTCTTTTTCATGGCTAAGTAATACTCCAGTGTGTGTGTGTGTGCGTGTGTGCGCGTGTGTGTGTGCGCGTGTGCATGTGCGTGCGTGTGTATGCATGTGCGTGCGTGTGTGTGCGTGTGAGAGAGAGAGAGAGAGAGACAGTTTCTTCATCCGCTCATTTGTTGACAGACCCGAGGCTGTTTGCATCTCTTGGCTGTCGCAAATGCCGCGGCGGTGCACATGGGCGTGCCGGAAGCTTTGTGAGCTCGTGCTTTTGTTTCCTGAAGGTAAGTGCCCAGAAGTGGGATTGGTGGGTCGCACAGCAGTTCTAGTTTTTGGCTTTTGAGGGGCCTCCGTGCTGTTCTCCACACTGATTGCACCAATGTACCTTCCCACCAACAGTGCACGAAGGCTCCCTTTTCTCCACACTCTCTCCTACACATGCTGTTCGTTTTTTGACGACAGTGGTTCTAACAGGTGTGAGGCGATATCTCACTGGGGTTTTCTTCGCACTCACTGACGATCAGCGACACCGAGCATCTTTCCGTGTGCCTGTCGGTCTCTTCGGGGGATACAGCTCCTCTGCCGCTTTCTAATCGGGCTGCTCGCTGTTTTGCTGTTGAGTTGTTGACTTCTTACATAGTTTGGATATTAGCCCCTTTTCACGTACGTGATTTGCAAACGCCTCCTCTCATTAGGTGGTTTGCCTTTTTATGTCGTGGACGGTTCCTTCGCTGGGCAGGAGCTTTTGAGTTTGACCTGGGAGCTCACTTTGGATGCCCACCTGCGGCTTCTGCTGCAGCCGTGTTCCTGAGACCGCCCCGGGGGACGCTGGTCTCCCTGGAGCTGGCTCTCCTCACTTGCCTGCTGGCCTCCAGACCCCATCAGCCCCACAGGCTTGTCCAACCTCCATACCGAGGTTGAGGCTGTGGGGGGTGCTGGATTTGGAGATGGGTTTGCCCGAACCTCCAGTTCTCAGAAGATGAAGCGGGGAGCCAGAATCCACAGGCAGGGGGCTGGCGTGTGGTCCTCCTGGCCATGGGTCCCGGCCCTGCGGTGGGCCCCATGGAAGCAGCGATGCACATGCTTAGGGAGCCGGAGCTGCCAGCAGCCGCTCTAACCCTCAGTGGGGTTTCCCACTCAGGGAGGCCGGGCCCCCAGCTCTAGGGGGGCTGATGGGCCCTCTAGCGGACGGCACCTGGCCTGCTGCCCCACGGGAGCGGTGGCTGGCAGGGTCTCTGATGCAGGCAGAGGGCTGGCCTGGCAGGGAGCAGGCACACGCCATGCGGGAGAGCTGCTGGCCGGTGGGGCCTGGAGGGGGGCCGGGTGTCCTCCCAAGACAGCGCCCGATTGAAGCGTGCCCATCTCCAGGCTCTGGGGGGGAGGGGGGACGTCCCCACACTGACCGTGGCTCAGTTTCTGTCAGAGGAGACCTCAGAAATGAATTGGAGATATCAGAAAGTCTTTTCAAAAGCTTCTTGAACCTTGAGGTTGTGGAATAAACGTGATTGTCTCGCTGCTGTTTCTTTTAGGTGCAGAGGCAAAACGGGGCTGTGCGTGTGCCCCGTGCGCGTGTGCCCCATGCGCGTGTGTGCCCCGTGCACACGTGTGCACCCCCGTGTGGGCACCCCCGTGTGGGCGCCTCCCCGGTGAGTGGTGACTGTGTGGCCTGCACCCAGCCTGGCTGTGCCCAGCCCCCGCCGCCCTCCCCCGCCCCCAGCCCCCAGGACCTGCTTTCTTTCCCACCCTTTCATATTCAAATGCCCGCCTGGCTCCCAGCATCCCGGGATTTATGGGCTGATTGTGTATTGTGAGCAGGGTGACTGGGTGAGCTCATCACTGGCTTGTGATGGTAATTCCTGCCTGAGCCGGAGACTGGGGCCCCCAGCTGCCTCGGAGGGGCCTGCCCACCCCCATTGCCCCCCCCAACGCCCCCCCCCCCCGCCAAGCCATGCCCCTCATTGCCTGGGTGCCGAGCCGCTTATTCAGCCCAGAAACAGGGAACAAAGCCTGGGAGACAACAGCAACAGCAGCGACGGCTGTTCCTGGGGCTGACTGAGTGGGTCACGGTTCTCGGCCCTGTTAAGGTTCACCTCGCTGCAGCTCCATCTGAATGGAGGAGAGGAAGAGGCCTTCAGGAGGCCTGGCCGGTGTGGGGGTGGAAAGGGCAGGGCCTCAGGAAAGCTGGGGACCCTCCTCCCCGCCCCCTCGAGACCCATTTTCCACCCAGACCCCCTCCCCTTGTCTGCAGCATGCTTCTGCCTCAGGTGGCTTGCTCTAGCCCGGTCACCTCTCCGGTGTGCGGGACCCCGGCCCAGCCTCAGTCTGGCCCCTCTGCTCCTGGAGGCGCCCCCATCCTCAGCTCAGCTGCTGGGATGCCCTTCCTAAAAACCCCCTCCTCGGCTGGGCTCCTGCCTTGCATGCCTCGCCTCTGTGCTGGAGCTGAAGCTCAGATTTCTCCTGGCACTCAGAGCCCGCAGGGATCCGGTCCTGCCAGCCAACTTCCATAGGGCTGTTCTGGAGCGGGTGGAGCGGGCCGAGGGCAGGGCTGGGGCCGACACTGAGCTCCCCAGTGGGAGAGGCACGTAAGTGGGGCGGTGGCTGGACGTGGCCCTGACCCAGGTGTCCCCCTAGGGGGTGGCCACTCAGGCAGGAGCGAGCAGCTGCCCCCAGCCTCGGCTGTAGGTGGACCGGGCCAGACCTTGCATACCCTGGGCCTCTCTGAGCACAGATGCCCTCATCCTAGCCCTGCCTGCAGAGGAGGAGATAGGCTATCCCCAGGACTAGGCTGTGGGCCACAGAGGAAGCCAGAGCTTCCCAGACACACGGGGCTAGGTGGCCTCTCACCACGGGGTGGGTGGAAAGTTGGGGTGGGATGGAGCTTTGGAGTCAGAGTCTCCCGGGTTCCTCTGTCTTTTCTGCCAGCTGACAAGTCAGGAAACCTCTCGGCTCCTCAGTTTCCCTATCTGAGAACATGGGGGTCACTGCCAACACCAGGGTTTTCGCTGGAGAAGGGCTTACATACTGGGGCTATTTCTTAAAGGCATTCTTACAGCAGGCAGCTTGATCTGTCCTTTGGGGGGGCCCCCATTTTTCTCAGTGGGATCCTGGGAAGCTGCCACTTTTTGCCTGTGTATCTCAGACTCAGTTTCCCATCCAGGAAAAAGGCATAATGATGGCCCCGGCCTCCTTAAAGGGCTCTGAGCATTACCCAGCCAGTCTCTCCCTCCCCAACCTGGGGAAAACACTGAGGATCCTGTTACTGTCGGGCGGGTCTAGCTCCCAGACAATGGGAATCACATTAACCTTGGCCAGGGAGATGGCCATCTGTCCAAACAGTGGGGACCAGGCGGCCTGCTGCCCTGGAGTCCGAAGCACCAGGCAACATCACCCACCCTTCCAGGATTCTGACCTTGCACACTCGCCTGGGCCCCGCCCTCCTGGGGTCCACCCTCCCGGGGTCCATCCTCCCTGGGGCCCACCCTGCCTGAGTTCCATCCTCCCTGGGGTCTATCCTCCCTGGGGTCCACCCTCCCGGGGTCCATTCTCCCTGGAGCCTGCCCTCCTGGGGCCCATCCTCCCTGGAGTCCATCCTCCCTGGGGTCCACCCTCCTGGGTCCACCCTCCTGGGGTCCATCCTCCTTGGGGTCTACCCTCCTGGGGCCCATCCTCCCTGGGGTCCATCCTCCCTGGGGTCCACCCTCCCGGGGTCCATCCTCCCTGGAACCTGCCCTCCTGGGGCCTATCCTTCCTGGGGCCCGCCCTCCTGGGGTCTACCTTCCTGGGGCCCATACTCCCTGGGGCCCACCCTCATGGGGCCTATCCTCCCTGGGGTCTACCCTCCTGGGGCCCAACATCCCTGGCCTTGGTCCCCCTGTCTGCACAAGGGTCTTGATGGGTTTGTGCTGGTTTGCAGCCCTGAACGGTTCCGCCCCAGCCCAACAGATGGGATTATTTACTTCTCCATTCATGTGGACCCATTTTCTGCCCATCCAGTGCTCTCAGCTAAGGATCCAGGGCCAGACCCCCAGCCTCTAACCAGAAGTGTTCCCCATCTCATCAGGGAGACAGAAAAGCCCTCACTGGTGGTGTGAGGCAGTGAGGGCTGTGATGAGTGCGAGGACCATAGTTAATAAAATACGATAGTGAGAAAGTGTTCGCCATATCTCAGGGTGTTCTAAGCACTTCACACGTACCGTCTCGTGTAATTCTCACAACAGCCCTGGAGAGTCTTGTTTTTCTTATTCCCATTTTGCAGATGAGGAAACTGAGGCACAGAGAGGCCAGGAAATTTTCCTTGGGTCAGAAAGGAGGTCAGCGCTGGATCTCAGAGCAGTGAGGGAGCCCAGAGATGGGGTTGATGATATCCTTCAGGAGGCAGGAGAAGGGGCTGCCCCTCCTTAGGAGGGGCCATTTGAGCTGGCCTTTGAAGGGTGTGTAGGAGTCCACCAGGCTGAGAAGCGGTGGGAAATGTGTGCAAGCCTGAGGCAACACGAAGAAGCTGGAGTTGGCCCAAGCAGGGCCATCATTCTGGATCATTTCCAGAGGTCTGCCTTTTCCACCAGTGCAAGAACCGTGCAAGGGAGGGAATCACAGCCTGAGAGACAGAAATGGAGGGCCACGCAGTGGGCTGAGAACCATTCCTGAAAGTGAACCCTGGGCTAAGAGGGAAGTCATGGTGGCGGGGGTGCAGGGGGCAGAGGTCAGACATACCCCTCCCGGCCACCCCAGGATCCTGGTCCTCCGTGAGGGGCAGCCCGCCCGGGAGAGACACGGAGGCCATGGAGGAGAGCAGACAGGGGGCCCGACTTTGGGAGAGCGTGGCTCTGTTGAGCCACCGTGTCTTTCTTTAACGTCTTGATTGGGCTTCCCTGCTGGCTCAGTTGGTGAAGAATTCACCTGCAGTGCAGGAGACCCGGCTTTGATCCCTGAGTTGGGAAGATCCCCTGGAGAAGGAAATGGCCACCCACTCCAGGATTCTTGCCTGGAGAATCCTGTCGACAGGGTCTGGGGGGCTACGGTCCATGGGGTCACAAAGGATCGGACACAACCGAGCATCTGAGTGTATCGTTCAGATTCTTAGAGGGCGTGTGCAGCTTTCCCTCTAAACTAGGGCAGTCTGAGCCCAAGTGGGACCCTGTGGCTCGTCCCAGGTTGAAGGTGGTCCATCAGGACGCGTAATCCCACAGCACAGACGCCACCCACCGTGCGCTTCACCACCCCTAACGCATCTCCTTCTCCTGACAAACGCCATAAAGGGGTTGCTATTCCCCCCCCAACACACTTCATTTTCCAGATGAGGAAGCTGAGGTTCGGAAATCAGAGACTCAGCTACGTTAGCACCCAGCCTGTCTCAGGCGCTGAGCTAGGCCGTTTCTCAGAAATCTGTGTCACCCTGACGACAGGTAGGTTCCCGATGTTCGGGAAGCCCATTTACAGAGAAGACTGAGGCTCCGAGGCCTGAGCCGAGTCCAGGAGACCCCCGGTCCAGCCCCTCTCAGTGCCCGCGGGGGCTCCCTTGCTGCGACCTTGCAGCCCAGATCTCCTGCCTGCCTCGGCCTTCACTTTTCCATCCCCCAGCCCCTCCCTGCACTGCCCCCCCACCCCGCCCCGCCCCATGCCGTGGATTGTAGCAGGGGCCGAGGTGTGGCGCCAGCAGAAAAATGCTTATGTTCTTTTAGGTGAGACGGGAACAATGGGGTGGAGGGGCCCAGCCGCGTGGGCCGGGGCTCAGGGTGGAGCGGGGAGTGGACACTTCGCAGCAGAGCCGCTGAGCTGGAAATCTGGGCTCGGGCGCGGGGCTGCGTGTGCACACACACACACGCACGCATGCACACTCCCCCGCCCCTTTAAAGGAAGCAGGCGTGCAGACAGCACCCGTGTGAACGAGCCCGTCTTCTCTACGGAAGCCCATCGCCCAGGGCTGCGTCCTGACCTCCCGTGGGCCCCGGCCCTCACCGACTCGCTGTGAGGCTTTGGGCCAGGCCCCTCCCTCTCTGGGCCTCCTTGTCCCGTCTGTATTCCGGGGACTGAGGGTCAAGGTCCTGTGAGAGCCTCGGGCTCTGCAGCTGGCTCTGTAGTGGTTAGGGTCTCTGGATTCAGGGTTCGGTGGCTCAGTGGTGGGCTCTGCCTTTTCAGATGTGTCGGTTACGTAACCTCCATCTGCGCTCACCTGGAAAACGGGCTGATGAAGCTGGTGATGCTAGTGATGAGGCTGACGGCGTTGCACTGACTGTGCCGCGGTGCCTGGCACAGGGGAGGGGCAGGGCTGAGTTTGTTGTTACTACCTTCTGGGGTGAGCTTGAGAACAGAGACTCTGAGGGAGGTGGCAGGCTGCCCTGGACGGGATCTCATGTCGAATGGTGACGAATTGCTGCCCAGGGCTTCGGGGCCTGGGGGCCTGGGCGTAGGGATGGCAGGGAGTGCCTGGCCGGGACAGGTGCAGGCTGACTCGGCTCCGGACAGACAGGACATTGTGCGGTGATGGGAGCCCGGCTGGCTGAGGAGCCTCGTCCAGCCCTCCCTGGGGGACCCCGTGCCGGTGAGGCGGGGGGGACGCGGGCTGTGTGCCTGGTATTCTGACCCCACCGCTGTGGCTAGAGCTGGAGGGACTGCCGCTCCCAGCCAGCCTCAGCCGTGTGGGCGCCACCGTGGAGATTTTTCCCCTATGAGTGAGCATCACTATAATTTATTTCACGCTTGTCTTAATTTTAAATTTATTTTTTCATTTAATTTTTGGAGAGGGACCTGAGTTACGCTCACATGGTTCAAAAATCAAAACGTTTCATGAACGCTTTGGGGCGAGTCTGCCTCCGGCTCCCGTCTCCCACCACCCAGCCCTGCCCCATGGGCTAAGGCTATTTATTATTCTACGTCAGGAAATACAATACAACGTGTGTATTTCATGTACTTTCCCTATTTTAAAGGCAATCCGAAAGCATGCGATGTACACCATCGTACAGTGTGATTTTTTTTTTCTCTTGGAT
Source organism: Capra hircus (assembly GCF_001704415.2). Taxonomy (NCBI): domain Eukaryota; kingdom Metazoa; phylum Chordata; class Mammalia; order Artiodactyla; family Bovidae; genus Capra; species Capra hircus. The sequence continues at coordinate 58,209,110 of NC_030829.1, read as the reverse complement.
TATTTTTTAAAATCCACTTTTCTACGTAAGTGAAGTTAAATGAAAAATGCATCCCACCACCTTGTATCAGCGGAAGGCAGCCATGTTCGTGGGGATAGAGCAAGGCTCCTAAGTCCTGTTGGTGGGGATGCTGCCCTCGAGACCTACCTGCCTTCTGTTCCAAACAGACCAGCAAATGTTAGAGGGAAGCTGAGACATCTAGCAGCAGGCTGACACTTTTTTTTACGTGCACAAGATCACCAAAAGAACTAAAAAGGTTTGGATTTCCACCTTGGAATTTGGGGGCCTCTGATGCAGCGTTGTTATCCCATCCGTGGTGTAAGCTCACACTTTGGGAAATTTTCGTTTGGTCCAGCAATGGTCGTCTGAAACAGGGGTAAACTGAGGCTCAGCAGGTGGGGAGGGCTTAACATGACCGAACTCGTTTGTGGCAAAGCCTGAGAGAGACCCGAGGTCTCCAGGGCTCCATCCGCACTCCCTGGGGTGGGGTGAATGGGGTTTTCTTGGGAAACCTGTGCCCGTTCCCTGCCCCCACAGCCCCTACCCCCTGCCCACCACACAGCATCATTTAGCCAACCTCTGCTGTTTAAGTCATCTCATTTGCTGGTATACAATGATTCATACTATTCCATTTTATTTCTGTGCGGTTGGTAGGAATGTCCCCTCTTTCATTTCTTTCTTCCTTAGGAACAGGAGTTCTTAACTTCTAAACTATTCATTTATTTGCTCCTGGCCGTGCTGGGTTTCTTTGCCGCACGAAGTCTGTCCCTAGGTGCAGTGAGCGGGGCTCCGCTCTGGGGGTGCGCAGGCGTCTGTTGCCATGGCGCCTCTCACTGCAGAACGTGGGCTCCGGGGCGCACCGGCTTCCGTAGCCACGGCCCCCAGGCTCTGCTCTAGGGCGCAGGCCCAGTGGCGGCCCGCGGGCTCAGCTGCTGTGTGCGTGTGGGATCCTGGACCAGGGACCCACCCTGCGTCTGCCGCATCAGCAGGCAGGATTCTTCCTCCCTCGGTCCCCAGGGAAGCGCCCCCTCTGTCATTTCTGACTCTAGTCATGGGACCCGTCTCTGTTTTTTTCTGGTCCATCAGCCTAGCAGGTTCTCAATTTTGATTTTTTTTTTTCTTTCCAGAGAACCAGCGTTTGGCGTCATGGCTTGTCTCTGCTGTGTTTCTGCCCCTACTTCATTGGTCTCGTTTTTAACCTTTATTATTTCCTTCCTTCTGTCCACTCTAGAAGAGTTTGTTTTTTATCAGCGTCTTAAGGTCAGTTAGATTATTGATCTGACACCGTTCCTCTTCCTAAATCTAGGTATTTACAGCTATGAATTTCCTGTCTTGACTCTAAGTCTATTTAGTCCCATTTTAATATAGCCTCTCTAACTTTCTGAACTGCTGTCTGTATGGCTGCATGGTGTATATATGTCCATGCTTTTTCTTTCAACTGTTTTCTCCCTTTGCATCTAACATTTTTCTCTTGTCAACAGTTAACAATTGGATCTCACCTTTCTATCCAGTCTGACGATCTCTGTCTTTAGGTTGGGATGTTTAAACCATTTGCATTTAATATGCTCATCACTGTAGTTAGATTCCCATTTGCCATTTCACTGTTTATTTCCCACGTCCCTTATCTTTCTCGTTTCTCTGTTTTCCTTGACTGCTGCTGTTTGTGTTGAGTAAATATTTCTTAGTGTACGTTTTTAATTTTTCTGTACATTTTTCCTCTACATTTTTGAGTTTTTTTAATGCTTGCTCTAGGGATTTTAATATGCATCTTAACTGAAAACCATCTCCTTCAAATTAATACAGACTTAATACTAGCAAAATATAGAAGATTTGCTCCAGTTTAACTCTGTTCTCTTCCCCCATCGATATTACGTCTAGATACGTTGCAAACCCAAGAATACAGCACCATTGTGTATTTCAAAGGCAGTGAAATATGACATAAGCTATACTTGTTAATAGAGTCCTTTATTAAATTACATATTTACTGTTTCCTTTCTTCCCCTGAATTTGAATCACTCTATGGAGTCATTTAGTTTCAGCCTGGAAGACTTCCTTCAGAATTTATGTTAAGATAAGCCAGTCAGCAATGAGTTCTGTCAGGCTTTGCTCATCTGGGAATGTCTTAATTTTGCCTTAGTTGTTGAAGGATAGTTTTGCTGGCGATAGTAGATTTTGGCTGACAGCGTTTTCGTCTTGTCGCTTGGAACATAGCGTACCACTCACTGCCTCATGCTTTCCGGCATTTCTGGTGAGAACAGGGCCGTTCATCTTACCGTCACGCCTCTGTACGTGAGCAGTCCCTTTTCTCTTCCTGCTTTTCAGGAGTTTTGCTTTTCTCCTTTTCTTTCAGCAGCTTTACTGTGATGAGTCTGTGTGTGAATACTTGTGTGTATTTCCAGCCTGGAGTTCGTTGAGCTTCTTGGATGTGTGGGTCAATATTTTCCATTAAATTTGGGACGTCTTGGCCATTGTTATTTCCGAACAATGTCCCTGCTTCCTTCTCCGCTTCTCTTGGTTCTCCCATTCCAGGCGTTGGCGTGCTGCATGTTGCCGGTGGGTCTCTGAGACGGACTTCGTTTTTCTTCTCCTTTCTTGCCCTCAGTTCTTCAGACTGGACACTTTCTATGGAGGTATCGTCAAGTTCGTCGGGTTTTTCTGCCATCTCGAATCTGCTACTGAAGCCTCCCAGGGGATGTTCTTTGTCATTTCAGATACCGTCCTCTCCACCTCCACAGTTCGATTTTGGCTTTTTTTTCCCTATAATCTATGTCTCCTGATCACCTTTGTGCTGACTCATTGCCATCGTGCTTTCCTTTAGCTCTTTAAATTTGGTTTTTCAGTTATTTGAACCTGTCTGTAGTAGTTTCTTTCAAGGCTTTTCCTGCTAAATACAACGTCACTTGGCACAGAGTGTCCTGCAGGTGAGCCAGGGTGAAGGGGCTCCGTCAGCCTGGAGCTGTGGGCGATGCCCATGCTGGTGGGCAGGAGGAGTGATGCTCTCAGGACTGAAGCAGCGGGAAGGGCCAACCACTCTGTCGTCCTGAGTTGTGGCTGTTGTTGGGGTAGACTTATCCCTGTCTGAGACTGTACGTGTAAAGCACAGAATGGACAGGGTCCACGCTAGTCACGCACTCCTGCCCACCTGATTTGAGGACACAGGAAATGGCCCAAGCACAAAGGCCACTCAGCCTTCTGCTGTTCTTATCTGAACCTCACAGTGTTTCAAACAGAAGAGCTTCCTGCCTTTGGGGCAGTGATGTGGGGAGGAGAGGCAGGGAAGTAGGTGCCCTTAAAGACCCACATGATCTGGCCTCCCCGGAGAAGAGACTTCCAGGCGAATTGGCTAGAGGGCCCCTCGCCGCCCCTGAGGACCATGGATGCCACTGATGTACCCGCGGGACTAAGACCACAACCGTGGAAACTGAGGCCCAGGGTGGAGACGAGGATTCCACGCAGGACCCAGAACTAGGATGCTGGCTGCTCCCCCAGGCCAGGGGCCGTCTCCATGGCAACTGTGACCCTTGGCGTCTCTGGTCCCTGAGAAGAGCAGGCGCCCCTCCTCCCTGGCACCCGGCATCCCCCTTCAGCGTGGGTGACGCTGCTCCTCCGCTCCTCGGGGTCAGTTCTCTATCTGACCCCACACGTGCTGGGCTGGTCCAGTGCCAGGGCCTCTGCACCTGCCTTTATCGGCCTGGGCACTCCTGCTGGTCCTCTGCCAGCCTCCCTTCCAAGGCCCTGTGCTCAAGACACCGTCCTGACCTCCTGGCATAAAGTGTGCCCTCCCTGTTCTCTCCCAAATCTGGTTTCTCTTCTTTTTAAGTCTTCATCCCCACCTGCAGTTACTGAAATTATTTCCGTGTTCGTTTCTGGTTTGCTTCTCTCTTCATGAAAGGAATGTCCCTCAGCCTGCGGACCTCACACCCAAGTTGCTGGCTCTGGGGCCGGCAAGGATACAAGTCACGCCTGTGGACGTGGGGTGGGTAGGGTGCAGGCTCAGTGGGGAGAGAGCTGCTGAAGGCCGTTATCCCCGGGCACTGCCTTGTGAAACTCCTCTGTGAGGAGTCAGCTGATGTGAGAGGAGGACGGTGGTGGGGCTGAACCCTGCTGAGAACAGGGAGGCAGCTCCATGTCTGTGTAAACCCAGGCTGTGTTAATTACGCAGGGGAGCTCTGCTCACTGGAGGCCTGTGATATGCCGGAAGTGAACAACACTGATGCCATTTGCTGGCACTCTGTACACGCAGGATAAATAGCTCCGTTATGTAATATCATTTAATATCTGATGCTGAACTGAACTGAATGATAACTAATGTTGCTGTTTAGTCACTCAGTTGTGTCCAGGTCTTTGCAACCCCATGGACTGTAGCCCACCAGGCTTCTCTGTCCTCCATTGTCTCCTGGAGTTTGCTCAAATTCATGTCCGTTCAATCAGTGATGCTATCTAACCCTCTCATCCTCTGCTGACCACTTCTCCTGCCCTCAGTCTTTCCCAGCATCGGGGTCTTTTCCAATGAGTCGGTTCTTTGCGTCAGGTGGCCAAAGGATTGGAGCTTCAGCTTCAGCATCAGTCCTTCCAATGAGTACTCAGGACTGATCTCCTTTAGGATTGACTGGTTTGATCTCCTTGATAACAACAGTTAGAAATGAAACAGGGAGGTGGAGAAAGTGTTGGGGGGACTGGCTGCAATTTAAGGCAATGTATGCATAGTGAAATACTCTTGAGCCACGAGATACAGGGGAACCCTGCCATTGCGACAGCGTGGACGGGCCTGGAGGGCTTTATGCCAAGTGGGACAAGCTGGACAGAGAAGGACAGACACTGATGTCATTTATGTGTGAAATCTAAAATAGCCTAACTCGTAAAAACAGAGTAGAGGGGTGGTTACCAGGGGCTGGAGGTGGCGGAAACAGGGAGATGTCGTTTAAGGTACTTGCAGCCAGTGGATGCGTAAGACCTGAGAGCTGATACACAGGGGATCTCCCGACCCAGGGATCGAACCCGGGTCTCCTGCATTGCAGGCAGATTTTATACTGTCTGAGCCACCAGGGAAGCCTGATGCACAGCAGACGGATGGTTTTAATCAACACTGTGTGTGTGCTGAGTCACTTCAGCCGTGTCCATCTCCTTGTGACCCCACGGACTGTAGCCCACCAGGCTCCTCTGTCCATGGGATTCTCCAGGCAAGAATACTGGGGTGCCCTTCTCCAATGTGTTGTGATAGAGGTGTTGGCAAAGACCACTCCTGTTAAGAGTCGTGCTGCAGAATGGGGATGCACCCGAATCAACACTGGAACATCTCAGACTCACACAGGGCTCATGTCCACTGGATCCAACTATAAGCCGTAAGTCAGGAACTCCCTCTGCGCTCTCACTGCCGAGGGCCCAGGTTCAGTCCCTGGTTGGGGCACTAAGACCCCACAAGCTACATGGTGAGGCAAAGCAAAGGCGAAAACAAGAGAAACGCATCAGCTAACACCTCCCTGAGGTTATGACATTCCGGTATAGTAGCAGTATATAGCACGCCGTGTGCATGTTTATTCTGTCTGATGTTGTAAAACGCGTTACGTCATGTTTATACATGTTACAACATTGCCTCTACGTATGACACCATATGTGTGATCATACTATAAAATTGTATCATATGGTAGAGTATATGGTGATTGCACATGTGTGCTTTCCACATGTGACAATATCGGGTTTTGCATGTAAAGAGCGGTCAGAATTGCAGAGATGGCACAATCGTGGTGCAGTCCTGTCCCCTCTCACTCCTCACCGGAGTCAAACGCCATCATACTTGCTGATCTCATTTCATCCTAAAGTCGAATCTTTGTGTGTGTGTTGCGGGGGGTTAGGAGTCGGGGGGTTACCTGGAATAATTTCAAGGAAAGAAAATCCCAGACTTTACAGATATGAATTTTAAAGAGGAACCACAACACCATTATTGTGTCTGAAGAATGACAGTAATTCCTCAATATTTCCCAACTCAGAGGGTGTTCACTCATTTCTGCTCATGAGAGGTGCCTTCCTCTCATGTGTGGGAATGTCCCCACACCTCATTTAATCAAACCAGGGTCCATGCAAGACTCACATGTTCCATCTGGCTTGTAAGTCGGGTCTTTGAATTTGTAACGTATCCGCGCTTTTTATTTCTGTGCCTTTTGTTTCTGAAACAAACCAGGTCGTTTGTCCGCAGACCAGTACTGCTTTGGAATGGATGAGCTAGTGAACGGCCGCTCACGTCCTCCGAGGCACTTTTGCAAAACCAGTGGGAAAGAACTGAATTCAAACTGTGTCTTTGGAGGCTGTGTACACCCCCATGGGCCTTGAATTTACTTATTGATTGTTTTCTCCGGAAATCCTTGTTTCCTGAAACTTGTCTAAGCAGCGGCCGGCTGACCTCTGGCAGGAAAGGTGGAAATGGCAGCGCCTCCCGGAGCCTCTGCAGGTCCCTGGGAGGGGTGGGGGTGCTCCCAGGGGCTGGGCGTTATTTATGGAGCCATCCGAGTGACAGGGGAGCTTCTGGCCTGGGACTGCCCGAGGTGTCACACCCTTAACCTGCTGACATCGGAATACCCTGGGGGGAGCATTTCTCCAGGAAAGGAGGGCGGCTCAGGAGCCCCCACGGCGTCTTTTCAAAGCGATAATAAAGATATCATGAGGGCGATCCGTCAGGCACAGACGGCGGGGAGCGCGGCGGCTGGGCAGGTGGTGTGGGGAGAGGGGCTGGGCCTGGAACCAGATGTTCCGTTTCCTGAAAATAGACATGTCAGGTCTCCGGGGTGTCAGGTGCCTGCTCGTTAGCCCATCCGCCGGATTGGAGCCGCGTTGCGCTGACATCTCACTCAGCTGTGGACCTGGGTGGGGGCGGGGAACCGGAGTCCAGCCTGGGGCCCAGGCCTGGGTTTCAGAGAGGCTGGGAAGGTAGGGCTCCAAGCCTAGCAGGAGGAGGCTCTCCCCGGGGGGAAGCTGGGGCTGAGACCCCAGCAGAAGACACCTCGGGGCCCACGGGGCCCAGGTTCAGCTCCAGGGACCAGGAGTGGCGACTCGGTGTGACCCGGCGCCTGTGTGGGACAGCTTTCCCAGACTCTCCTGAGTGGTCCTGAGCTGCCCGGCCCCTCCCCATTTTTGCCATATTCTGGAGCACTTGTCCTTGGACTGACCTTTCTTTAAGCACACTCACTTTTTTTTTTTAACACACTTAAACAAGTGGAAACTTGATTAGACTATCTTAAAAACCCACACAAACCACTCTGGACTCACGTACTAAAAGTGAAAAGTCATGGTAGAAATACGCTGAGTGAGTCCTCTGCGTCGGTGGTCTGTGAGCAAGCAGGTCCTTCTCAGGACGCCCGGCCTGAAGTCTCTCCTCTCTTGGCTTGTGGCTCCCCAAGGAGCCCTCGGGGGACGCCTAAGAGCCGGGTCCCACCCACTGTCACCGTCTGCTCGGGAAGCTCCAAGGTCAGCGAGGAGCCCGCCCAAGGCTGCCAGGAAGGTCCCTCTGCTTCCCTGCAAGCCGCCAGGCGGCTGGGACTGCCGTGTGACCGTGACTCTGGGAAGACGGCCTGCCCTTGCAGGGCCTCGGTTTCCTCTTCCGTCCGTTAGGAACAGGAGCCCTCCCTTTTTCAGGTTGGGGGTGAGATGTCATTAAGAGGAAGCCGCTCATTCAGCAGAATCGAACTCAGCATCGTACGTCCGGCACCCAGTAGGCGTTCCATACACAGAACCCCTTCACCCCACGACACAATAGGAGATCCAGGCAGTCCATCCTAAAGGAGATCAGTCCTGAATATTCATTGGAAGGACTGATGCTGAAGCTGAAACTCCAATACTTTGGCCACCTGATGCACAGAGCTGACTCATTTGAAAAGACCCTGATGCTGGGAAAGATTGAAGGCAGGAGGAGAAGGGGATGACAGAGGATAAGATGGCTGGATGGCATCACCGACTCAATGGACATGAGTTTGGGTAAACTGCGGAAGCTGGTGATGGACAGGGAGGCCTGGCGTGCTGCAGTCCATGGGGTCTCAAAGAGTCGGACACGACTGAGTGACTGAATTGAACCAGCCCTTGCCTTGGGGCGTCCGTCACCCACTCTGCCCACGACAGGTATCACAAAACCATTTAACGGACAAGGAAGCGGAGAGTACCACCTGGCACAGAGCAGCACTCGGACCTGGAGAGGCCCAGCCAGACCTGAGGCCTGAGCCACTTGCAGCCTTGATGTGAGCATCCACGGTGCCTGCCAGCGACTGCAGAGGCAGGTTCTGAATTTCCAGCCCCTGGAGAAGGAGCAGGCCTGTCTCCAGCCTCTTGGGGGAGAAGATGTGTAATTATTTCGGGCAGATTGAGTGCTTCTGACAGCAGGGAGGAGGGAGCGCTGAGCCCCGCTTTGCAGGCCGCTGGTATTTCTCTCGCAGCGAGCGCTGCAGCCCGAGACGCTGTAATTAGGCCTGGTAATAACAGGCTCTGTATCTCCCGCACCCTGTCAGGGAGAAGAATCCATCTTATCGGTAATTGTAGGGTTGGTGGTTTCTGAATGTCTCTTTCCGCTAGGCCGGGCCTTTCCCGGGGGGGCGCTGGCAGGGCTTTCTGAGCGAGCGCTTGCCTGGGCTGGGGTGCAGGAAGGTGGCGGGGAGGGGGGCGAGTCCAGAGGAGCCAGCCCGAGAGCTGAAGCGAGGCGCTCGAGGCCGCCGCCTGCGTCCTGGCCCTGGCCTCCCCGGGCCCACCCTCTCCCAACCCAGCCTCCAGCAGCAGCCAGCAGGCCGCTGCCACTGGGAGTCAGCCCTGCTGTGCTCTCCTTGTCCCTGGCTCCCGTCCCCCCTGGAGGCAGCTGCAGAGCCCCTGGGTGGTCTGCAGGCTGGCCTCATCCGGCCCGGCCCTCCCCGCCCCCGGCTCTCTCTGCCCAGGCCGGCTGGCCTGCCCCCTGGGCTTGTGGGCACGTGGTCTTGCCTCAGGGCCTTTGCACCTGCCATTCCCTCTGCCCACCATGCTTGCCTCCAGAGACTCCCTCCCTGGCCTCCTGCAGGTCCTGGCTTGGATGCTCCCGTCTCAGGAACATCTGCTCCCGGGCCTCCAGCAGCTCCGGCTTCGTATTCTTTCACTCTCTCCATCTCTCCTTACTCTCCGTTTCCCCCACAAGCCTCTCAGCTCCCGGTGGCCAAGGGTTTTGTCTGGCTGGCTCACTGCTGTAGTCCAAGTGGCCGACACAATGCCTGTGAGACAGCAGCTGCCCGGTACGTGGCTCACAGCTGACTGGGCTTGTGTGTCCTCTGCCTCATGTGAAGCTTCTTTCCACAGTGGATCTCACACAGCCGCTGGGGTCTGTACATCCCATTTTGGAACAGAATATGCCACGAGTGTGTGATGCCACGTGCAAGGGAATGAGTGAATGCCCGTGAGCCACAGCCTTCAAGAGTCGAGGCTCTGCGGTCAGACTGGTCGCCTTCTCCACTTACTAGCTGTGTGTCCTTGGGCAAGTTGCTTAACCTCTCTGAGCCGTAGTTTTCTTATCTAGAAAATGGGGATGGAAGTAGTCTTGGCTTTGCAGGGCTGTGGTGAGGACTGAATGAGACCTGTCTGTATAAAGTGCTTAGAACAGGGCCTGGCTCACTGTTACTCTTGGGAAAATAATTCTTCCCGTAAATAAGACTGAAAAGGCGGCCAGGGCGAGGAAGTCACAGACTGAGGGCCCTGGAGAGAAAGCTTGTCACCACGTCACCTCTGCTCTCGGTCTACACCGACATGAGCTGGAGTTGAAAGCCCTCTTTGCAGCCAGGGTGGGAGGGGAAGACCCAACCCCTTTTGTAACTCATGTGTGGCTGGGTCCGGCTCCCATTGGTACAGTGGGTGGATAGCAGGGTGCCACGGCTGAGGCTCTCAGTGGGGAGAATGTTCTGGGCTGGAGGGGGATGTACTGGGCTCGGGGAGTGGTCTTTGGCCAAGGGTGTTGCTGTTAGGGTCATAACTCATTTACCCTCTGCCCACACCGGCAGCCTCGGCTCCTGGCTTCAGCCCACATGTGGACAGACGTGTCCCTCACATCTCCTGCATTGGCAAGCGGGTTCTTTACCACTAGTGCCACCAAAATAATTATGTATAACTGCTGTGATAAATTAATTGCTGTTATTAACGCAGCAGAACTGACCCCTCCTCTGTCTTCAGTCCCCTCTAAGAGTGTAACACGCTGTGTGTGGGTGCCATTCTCCGCTAACCATTTCATCTTCTTTTTCAGTAAGGATATGGCTATGTCCCTAACAGCTGAAGCTGAAAAACTAATATAGCAGATTCTTTTTTGTTGTTTTTTTTAATTATTTTAATAGGAGGCTAATTTCTTTACAATATTGTGGGGGGGGGTTGCCATACATCAACATGAATCAGCCACGGCACACCTGTGTCCCCACTCTCGAACCCCCCTCCCACCACCCTCCCCATCCCATCCCCCTGGGTTGTTCCAGAGCAGCAGTTTTGAGCGCCCTGCTTCATGCACCTAATTTGCTCCGGGCATCTATTTCACGTATGGTAATATACATGTTTCAAATCATCCCACCCTTGCCTTCTCCCATGGAGTCCAAAAAGTCTGTTCTTTACATCTATGTCTCTTTTACAGCAGATTCTTAAAACACAGACACTTTTTCAACGCAAACAGCATTTAAAAATATTCACATTAAAATCTTTTCCTTTAGTTAGTTTAAAAGACAGCCATGCTAGGGCTTCCCTGTGGTCCTGGGATGAAAGCGCCACAATTCCTATGCCGGGTGAGGGCTCCATCCTTGGTTGGGGAGCTGAGATCTGATGTGCTGTGCGTCGTAGCCAGCAACGCTCTGTGGTTCACACAGTGTTGTTAACAAGCAGTTTAAAAGCCCTCTGCTGAGTATTTAATGAAAACGAATTGACTGAAGGAAGGGTAGCAATGACGCCTTTTGCAGTAACGATAATATTTGGGGGCTAGGTGGAGAAAATATCAGACGAGAGTGTGGACATTTAAAACTGCTTTTTATCCAGCCTTTCTCTTTCTACTACATCTTGCGTGCGTTAGAAGATGTATTTGAGACACTCAGCTTCAGTCATACTTCAAATGCCCAAAGGACTTAGGCATCTTTTGACATCCGCAGAGTCATCAGTTGACACGCATAGTAGGAACTCTTAGATGTTTAGGTTTTTGATTGGCTAGAGTCTCTCAGCTGAGGAATCTGGTCTTGTAAAGCTTTTTATAGTCCTCCCTGGCATGTTATAAATAATGTTTAGTTAGATTAACGGGCATCTTCCTGTGGGTACCGTGATGGCCGTTGTTCATGTTAAAATAAGAACGCACTTTAAAACTGGCGCGTATAAGTCAGTATCATTAGAACATGCTAAGCAGACTCAAGGGTGGTTGTGAAGTTTCCCCATCTGAATTTTATATGTTTCATGCAAAGCAGTCATTACCTTTGTAATTATCCTGAGAGTTCATTTGAAAATTTTCTTGTGCTTTCAAAAGCTAATACAATTGGAATACAATTGTAAATCGAATACTTAGCCCTTGAAATCTTGTTCTGATGACTGTATTTACAAAATCAAGCACTCAGTGAAAAAAATGCCTTGATAGCCTAGCCTAAGACCAGGGATTTGGCATCTGAGCTTTTCCCCTGGTGAATGCCTGGAATTAGATGATGCAAGACATTTCTGTGGGCATTTTATCTTGAAGGGTGTTTGCCGGTTTCTATAGAGAAAGCGCTACATTTAATACCAGATGAGATTCAGTGTGATCTCAGCTACCCCAGCTGATCAGCGGAGGGCCTAATTTCAAAGAACAACACGGGAAGGATGTCCAGGGAGAACCCGTAGACATTTCATGATTGTTTCTGCTACTGCAGTTTTGTCGTTCGTGGACTGGTGGCCATTTATGAAAGATGCTGGGAGTCAGAACAGATCTCCACCACCGACTGGAAGAATTATCAGGGTGTGTGATTAAGCAGGATTAAATTGAGCCTTTAGCAATGGAGGAACCAACAGATACCACCTCAGTATGACCTTTTATTAAACCCGAACATCTTTGGGCCCTTTTAAAGTGTCTTGAACATTTAAAAATAGAAATAAATTCTGGCCTTAAAGACTTATAAAAAAAAACCCCACCAAATTCCTGTGACATCATCAAGCTTATCAAAATTTTGACCAAGGGAATTGGGGATGTGGGAAACACAAGTTTTAAAAGCTGATTTCCACATCTTTGCAATCCCAGGTACTGTAGCCCGCCAGGCTCCTCTGTCCATGGGCTTCTCCAGGCAAGAATACTGGCGTGGGTGGCCATTCCTTTCTCCATGGGATCTTCCCAACCCAGGGACTGAACTTGGGTCTCCTTCATTGCAGTCTAATTCTTTACCATCTGAGCCACCAGGGAAGCCCATTTCTTAGAAGGGCAACGCTGGTGCTCTTTCGGCGGCCACAGTTTTACCAAGCCTTGTCCATCCCTTTAGCAAAATGTCTGTTGGCTGTCAACATCCGTGGATCATTCTGTCTTTTCAGTTTTTTAAAAGGGTTCTAAATCCTTTAGTCCTTCAGCACACTGGAGAAAATACGCATCCTAATTCCTTGCATCTTGAGGAAGTACAGGAAGGTTACTCTCTTCCCGAATGATCTTTGGAGGAGCTGGAAGCCTGGACTGAGAAGGATGAACTTGACAGGGGAGCATCCATCGTCATCACCATCACAGCGTGGTCCTGACACTTCACACCCCGCGCAGACGCTGGGCACGGGAGGCCACCGACCCCGCTTCGAGAAGCAGCTCCTTACAGCTCCAGTCTGGTTTTCCTTTGCTGCCGGGTGCGCCACTGACAGCATCATTTATCGCCCTGTGGGTCACTGGAATGAGAGGCACACAGACGTCCGTGAAATGTCACTGGCGGAGTTTTCATGGAGGCTCATCACTAACGTGGTATCGCAGGCACCGGATTTCAGTGAAAGCCCAGGCATCCCGGTCTTGATCGCTGCAGTTCTTAACACATCTGGGTATCTGATAAGGCAGGTCCTCAACGCTTTTCTTCAGGCGTGTCCTGGCCCTTCTTGGGTTCCACGCAATGGGTGTGCAGGCTGTTTGTTCCTTATTTAAATCGATAGATGGCTCACATACAATAAAACCCATCATCCTAAAGCGATCGATTCAGGGGCTTTTTTGTTTCTTTTTAGTCTGTTCACAAGGTTATTCTCTCATCACCCCTCTCTACTTCCAGAATGTACTCAACCTCCAGGTAAACTCCGAGCCCGTCAGTGGTCGCTTCTCATTGCCCCTTCCCCCAGGAAGCCGCAAATCCACTTTCTGAGTCTTGGATTTGCCTGTCCTGATCTTTCATCCAAAAGGAATCACACGGTATGTGGCCTTCGCGTCTGACCTCCTTCACTGAGCCTGAAGTTCATTCCTGTTGTACCGGGTGCCGAGCCTTCGTTCCCTTGTTATGGCTGAATAATATTCCGTTGCATGGGCAGACAGCATCTTGCTTACCCATTCATCAGCATGGGTGTCTGGGTCGTCTCCCCCATCTGACTACCGTGAATAGTGCTGTTGTGTATATCCATGTGCAAGCTTCTGTGTGACTCATGTGTTTGCCATATATACCCAGGAGTAAAGTTGCTGGGACATATGATGACTTACGTTTAATGCTGTGAGGCCCCTCCAAACTGTCCAGCACAGCAGCGACGCCATCCTACCTTCCCACTAGCAGCGTCTCAGGCCTTCAGTTTCTCCGCATCCTCGCCGGCACTCCTTATCGTCTGTCTCTTGTTTTTTTTTAATGAGAACTGGCCCAGTGGGTGTGAAGTGGAATCTTCTGGTGGCTTTGGTCTACTTTGCCTCATGACTAAGGATGTTGAGCATCCTTTCACGTGCGGTTGGCCCTCTGTGCCTCTTCTTTGGAGTGGGTTCACTGCACTTGTGTCTGGATGTGGAACAAACCTCTCCGCAGCACCGCTTACCCCTTCTCGGCCGAGTGCCCGTCTTCCCCTGTGAGTTCAGGCCTCTCTAGCGGTCTCCCTGCCCCGGTGCCGTCCACCCTGGCCCCAACCATGGCAAGCGCCAGTCTACGTCACTGCCCCGGCCGCAGCGATTGGATCCCGGGTTATCACATGACCGGGTCCTGGCCAATCAGAAATAACCAGACTCATCTTTGCCTTCTCTTGCCCTCCAGGACCTAAAGCTGGAAGAGGGGTGTTGACGCCTCTGCACCCTTCTCTTCACCCCAGCAGGTGACTTGCCTGGGCAAATAGCCTGTGCATAGGTGACCCCATGGAGGAGGTGAGAGACCGCTGTAGTAAGCTTCACCTGAAAGCCAACCTACTCTTTGCCTTTCCAGTTAGTGAGGGAAAAAGTCCTATTTGTGCTTAAGACAGCTTGGGATCGGCACCTGAAAGGATCCTAAACCATCGTTACGCCAAGCCTGTGTGACGCGCAAATTGACATACATTTCTGCTTCTGCGTTTAAGAAGAATTGACTCTGCAGATATGAAATACAGCGCAGCCAGTGCTGAAATCACAAGATAACTTGGCCTCTGACGGGCTTGTGCCTTTCTCCGCACCGGGCTTCTGGAAACCTCTGGGCGGCCTGCCCCTTAGACGCCCTGCACACAGCCTGAGCCGCAACCAAGCTGCCTCGTTCCAACACTGCCGCCGTGTGGCCGAGCACTGTCAGAGCCGGTGTCTTCCTTCACCCTTTTGCTGGGAGGAGTTCCGCCACCTCTCCCCCCTTGTATCTGCTTTTATTAATGACCAACTTGGCTCAATTCAGGCAGCCCCTTCCTGTGCTTCTCCTTGTCCAGTCACTTCTGGAAATCACGCTCCGGAAACCCGTGACCTCTCCTCCCGTTTCTCTATCCAGTTATCCAGTACTTCTCACCGCAGAGACGGCCTGCTCTCCTCCTTGAGGATCGGGGGGCCTTGGAAATGCTAGTGGTCCTGGCAGTGCTGTGGTTTGCTTTAGCAGCTCACCACCCAACCCCCACAGGCCCCAAGCCCCTCCCACACCTGTTCCCTAGACAGGAACCGCCTGCGTCCTCCCGCCCTCGGTCTCAGAAGGTCTGACGCAGAGGAGACCCTAGCAGGGTCTGTCGAGGGAACGCCCTGCAAGGCTCTGCCTGAGGTCTGTACTGAGCCTTCCTCTGGGCCAAGGCCCCGTGGCTTGGAGCTGAGACCCACGGCCTTCCCCCACCCCACTCACGAGTATTCTGCAGCGGTTCCGCTTCTCTTCTGAAATCAGATTCATAGATAGCGTTACCTACTTGCAACCCGTAATCTAAGCAAATCAATACAATGCCCCAGTTGTAATATGGAAGGAGAATTACTTGTCACAGAATGACGCGTGTGTCACGACATGAATGCTCAGGCAGGACTGTATATACCAGGAGAGAGGGTCAAGTTCCCCAGTGATTGTACCTTCTAATTATTCTGATTATTATTTTGGGCGCGTCGGGGCTCTGTTGCTGCACGTGGGTGTTCTCTCGCTGTGCCCAGCCAGGGCTCCTCTTGGTGGCAGTGTGCAGCCTTCTCATTGCTGTGGCTTCTCTTGTTGCGGAACCCGGGCTGCAGGGGGCAGGCTCAGTACCTGTGGCGCACGGCCTTAGATGCCTCGCGGCATGTGGGGTCTTAGTTCCCAGGCCAGGGATCGAACATGTGCCCGCTGCACTGGTAAGCAGATTCTTCACCGCCGGGCCACTAGGGAAGTCCCCTTGTTTAAAAACCTTTTTAAAAATGTATGGCATGTGGGATGATCTTAGTTCCCAGACCGGGGATTGAACCTGTGTCCTCTGCAGTGGGAGCACAGCCTCTCAACCACTGGGACGCCACAGAAGTCCTTGATGTTACCATGAACGCGTTTAGGTCTGAGAGAAATAGGACTCTTTGTAACTGAAAAAGGTCAGGGCTAAAACATACTTTTATGCACATGGGTAGAAGGTACTGTGTATACAACAGCTGCAGGTGCAGACTCAGCCAGGTGTGGTTTACGGTAACTGGGGCTGCAGGTGGTGTTATGAAACGGTGAACAGCTCTTGGCAAAGTCCGGGCAGACAGAAAGCATTGCCTTCCTTGATTTTCGCAGTGTTTTCACCCCTGGCAAGCTCATATGCGTTTAAAAAAATACAAAATAACCTTGCAAAATATAATAAACCTGCCGTGTGTTTAAATGCAAAATAGAATGAGATTCTAGACTCTGGAGATCACAAACAGGGTGCCGACAGGCCTGCCTGGCGGGACGGTCCTGCGTGTTGAGATGTCCAGCTTCTGGGATCCTGTCTGCTGAGTGGGAGTACCCCGCCCTCCCAGCTACCGGAATGAACATAAACATCCCATAAAAGTCCACATGCCCCTGGGGGATAAGACTCCCTTTGAGAAATCAGAAAGGAGTCTGGCAGCTGCAGGGCCGGACTTGGCTCTGCAGCCTTGGATAAAGGGTTCCCTGAACCTCAGTTTTGTCCTCTATTAAATGGGGCTTTTTGCTGTGAGGTAAGCTGGTGCATTCACGCGTGGCAGGCCGCTCTCCCTTCCTCCCCTGCCGCCCTCGGCCAGACCTCAAAGCCCTCACTCTTCCTCCCACTCGAAGAAGCTGGGCTGCCGGCCCGCCTAGCCCTGTGTGCTTCCAGAAGCTTCCGTAGGCTGGCCTCACATTGCATCTGTGATCCCTCATGTTCCTAAAGCCTCTGCCCTCCAGAAGCCTGACCCTCTCTAGGCCTCCGATTCCTCCATGCACTTGTTGCTAGGACACCGGCTTGCTGTGGGCATGGAAACACCCGAGGAGGGTATGAAAGGAGCGCAGACTGGGTTGCAGATCTAAGGTGCAGCAGGGAGGGCTTCCTGGAGGAGGGGGTCTCTGAGCAGAGCTCAGCAGGTGGGGAAACTTTGGACATGGAGCTCTGAGGACAAGAGCTTCGTGAGTAGAGTGGGTTGGGGTCAGCATCTAGGGGCTGGGACGTGGGAGGTGGTCAGATAGTCACTCTGTTGGTCAGGGCAGAGTTCAGGTCCTCTGTGGTGCTGCCTTGCACACAGCATCTCCACTCCCGGGTCCCCCAGCCTCCAGCACGCTCCTCTGATCCTTCTGCCAAGAGAAATCTTCCCCAGATTTACCGTTAACCTTGTCCAGCCCTGCTCAGACCCTCCATGGCTTGCGGCTCCCACAGGACATTCAGGTCTTGACGAGTTGGAATGACCTCTGTACTTGCTCACGCCGTCTGGTTTATTCGTTTCTTCACTCAGCATGTACTGAGCGTATGCTGTGTACCAGATCCTGCTCTGAGAGTGCTCAGTCGTGTCCGATTCTTTGTGATCCCGTGGACTGTAGCCCACCAGGCTGCTATGTCCGTGGGATTCCCCAGGCAAGGATACTGGCGTGGGTTGCCACGTCCTACTCCAGGGGACTATCCCAGCCCAGGGATCGAACCCGCTTGCGTCTCCTGCGTTGCAGGCACATTCTTTACCATCTGAGCCGCCAGGGAAGCCCAGTCCCACTCTGGAGGCCAGGCAATCAGTAAAACCAAACAGAGAGGTTCCTGGACTCGTGGGGTTGACAATTTGATGAGGAAACAGACAATAAAGAAAAGACAAAAATGTTAAGATGACAGAATTAGCAGCAGGTCGGGCTTCGGTGGCTCAGTGGTAAAGAATCCGCCTGCCAATGCAGGAGAGCCAGGAGACGCAGGCTCCATCCCTGGGTTGGGAAGATCTCCTGGAGTAGGAAACGGCAACCCGCCCCAGGATTCTTGCCTGGGAAATCTCATGGACGGAGGAGCCTGGTGTGCTGCAGTCCCTGGGGTCGCTAAAAGTCGGATGCGACTGAACGGCTTCGCTTTCACTTTTCACTTTCATGCATTGGAGAAGGAAATGGCAACCCACTCCAGTGTTCTTGCCTGGAGAATCCCAGGGACGGGGGAGCCTGGTGGGCTGCCATCTACGGGGCCGCACAGAGTCGGACACGGCTGAAGTGACTTAGCAGCAGCAGCTAATGATGAATTCTGATCGGACTTGGTTGATCTTCACTGTCCCACTTCCCTTGGCCAGGGAATCGTTTGGGGGTGGGCACAAGTTCATTTTGGCTGATAGTATTTACAGGAAATTCTGTCGGGGACTTCTGGGAACAATTTTTCTAGAGAGAGATGTGCACAGAGCAAGCGTTTTAGCCGTAGCCTCCCTTCATTTTTGAGTGAGCTGCTATCATGAGGGGATGTGACCTGAGGTCTGTGGCAGCCGTCTTGTGGCCATGAGGGGAGATGGCATGGCAAGCAAAGAATCACAGAGCGGCAACATTGAAAACCTTGTTACTTCAGTGGCATCACTGAGCCCCTGGACAAGAGCAGGATCCTTACTTTGGAATTTCTGGTGTGGTCAAAACTGATGTCTCAGGCAACACTTTTTTTATCTCTGTGTTACTGGTTGTAGCGTGTTGACTTATGACTTTCCTCAGGCCTCAGGCAAGTGGAACAGGCTGAGCGGCTGCAGCCCCAGGCTGGCAGCTTCTGACCTCAACAGTGCCTTCTGTTTCCCCAGCAGCTGATCCACACTAACATACCTCTGCACAGCCCGGAGGGATGGGGCAAAGGCCGGGAAGCCTTTCTTGAGGTCTGATGAGTCCAGTCCTCCTGTTGACAACCAAGTCCACCCTGAGGAATCACCCTCTGCTCCAGTCGTTTGGGGTTATTCATGGTTCCGCAGACAGCCCAGGCCCTGTCTAGCTCCACGCTTTTGTGCTTGCTGTCCTCTCTGCCTGAATGCCTTTATGGCAAACTTCTACTCACCCTTCAAAACCCGGTTTGAGATGAACTGTTGCCTGTGGTGTGGAACTTCTCCGAGCCGCTGCTCCAGTGTCCCTTCTGTGCTTCCTCCGCCCCATCAGTCCCTTCCCTTGGTGGGTGCTCTCTCCTGCTGTGGGCTGGGCCTTCCATAAGTCCACGGACCGCGTTTCCTTTATACCTGTGGCCCCTGTTTCTAATTCAAGGACTGGAGGCCTCCGCCGAGAAGCTAATGGTATTTGTTGGCGAGAGGGTGAGCGAGAGAGTGTTCTCAGCTGGCAGAGCGAGGGCAGAGGGTAGCGGCACCGTGGTTGTTCCGAGGTGACTCTGCACAAAGGCGGCCAGGGCGGCCTGCGGCTCTCGGGGCAGGTAGAGGCCTGCCTGCTCCCAGCCCGCCCGCCTCCGTCTAATCTCTGCTCTTCTCTGCGTTTCGCTGGGCAGCCTCCCAGGGGCCGGTCCCTCCCTCGTCCTCCCTTAGGCCTCTGCCAGCTCAGTTAGCCTCTCTGCCATCTCTAGGATCCTGGGAACACCCACCCCACACCCCGTCCTTCACGTGTGCTCGGACATCAGAGCGGGAGACCGGTGACGGTCCTCCCCACTTTGGGGAAAATTAATTACGCTGGGTTCCACGAACCACTTGGAAGGGGGTAAAAAAAAAAAAAAATGCACGTTAGTCGCTTATCGGAACAGTTATTACCTGGAGGCTTGCCTCTCCCCTCTGCTGGGGCAGGCTGTGTCCCCATTCCACTACATACCTGTTTTTCTAGAAAATCCAACTTCTGAAAGCCAGGCGCTTGGGTGCACAGAGCGAGGGAGGTGAGTTCGGGTTCCCTCTGGGCGGGGCCCCAGCCACTGAGAGCCGGTTCCCGGTTGCCCCAGGGATGCTGGGCTTCAGAGAGGGGGTAGGACTCCCAGCCCAGTGACCCGGCAGGGCCTCTGTGTCTCAGCACAGCGCGGGAGGTGCTTCTGGGTCCCTCGGAACTGGGGCATGACAGATCCTAAGAGCGCAGAGCGCCCGCCTCTGCTGACTGTCAGGACACGGCACACGGGGTCCCCACCACCCCCAGGGAGGGGCTGGGTAGGGATCTGGGCTTCCTTCCCCAGGGACCACCCACCCGCCGGCCCGCTATGGGGCAGACTCCAACTCAGAGCTGCAGAGCCAGCTGGCAGCTGCCAGGATGCCAGCTTCGGTTGGAAAGGCCCTGCAGGGCTGCAGGCAGGCAGCACGGTGGACCCTTGGGCGGCCGGAGTTGACTCCCTGAGATGCCTGGCACGTTCCCCTGTCTTGAGCTGGGAGCAGAGGCTCAGAGGGGTCCAGCCCCTGGTTAACGGACCCCCAGCTGGGCGAGGGGAGGGGGTGGCCGCCGGGCAGGCAGGTGAGGCTTGGCAGAAGGAAGCTCTCTGAGCTTTTATGGGGCTTCAGAAGTTTGGCATGGTGCAGCTCGAGGTGGGCAACGCTTCCTTCTTGGGGCAGGGGGAGGACCCCTCCCTGTCTTGGGTCCTGGCGTACCTGCCGGGCAACAGGTGGGCCTCAGAAGCAGCTCATTGACGGCTCCAGGTGGGTGATGGGGGGCCCCCCACTGAGGCCTGCAGGGAGGGACCTCCAGCTCCAGATGAAAGGCCAGAGGTGCCCGCTGTCTCCCCAGCTCCCCACCTGGAGCCTGGGACCCCAGAGCCTTCTGGGAAACCGAGTGGTTCCCTTTCGCTCCCTGTCCCGCGTGCTGCGTCCTCCCGGCCTCGGAAAGGGCGTCCGAGCTGGGCGAGCGGGCACGGTAGGGGGCCCCGACAGGAGGGTGCCGTTGGCGGGTGTGCCCCCTCGCCTCTCTGAGCCTCAGTGTCCCCGTCCATAAAACAAGGGCGAGAACGAACACCCTCCACCCCAGCGTCCCGAGAGGGTCTCAGAGGAGGATAAACGAGGTGAGGCACAGCTGAATCGAGGGCTCCCCGGCGCTGGCCCGGCTCGTGCAGACGCTGCGGATGGAGAGGGGAGCCTGGGGACACCGCGTCCTGAGGGTGGGCGGCAGGACAGGCCTTGCTGGCGTCTGCCTGCCTGCCTGCCGACAGACCCTGAGCCCGTGTTCACCCCCCTGAGGAGCCCTCAAAAGTGAGCGTCGAGGGGGACTGAAGTCTGGGAGGACGCCGGCAACGGGGGTGACGGCAGGGACCAGGTGTCTCAAGGGCCCGCTGTGTGCCGCCCCCCCGCCCCCGTCTCAAATGCTTTACGTGTCCTGACTCATCGAAGGCCTGCCCACCCCGTCCAGGGAGGCTGGTGTTTTATGGCCGTTCTCAACCCCGGGATGAGGACCTGAAGCCCAGGGGCGTGGGGTCACAGCCTGCGGATGTCACACGCAGCCACACAGCACAGCCCGAGGGTCTGAGTTGGCCAAGCTCTGCAGCCACCGCTTCTAAGCCCGGGTCACGCTGCCATCCAGAGCACGCACGCTCGGGATCTTCACACCACACAGAAGCATGGGATCAATGTTGCAAAGCGGGAGAAAGGAACCTGGGAGATGCCCGCTGTCCTTCCCAGACTCAGCCTTCGGCTCACGGGCCGTCCATGGCTGCCCAGGGCCTGCGGGACTAGTGCAAGGCCCTGGGTTCCCTGACCCTACGTGCGCCTCACCCTCCACCCCACTCACCTGCCTACCACGCCTTGTCCAGCCTGACCCTCCTGACCCCCTTGCTCCCTGGCACTGTGCCCAGCCCTTCTCCCCCTTTCCCCATGCCCAGCTCAAGGCCACCTCAACTCCCGAGTCACCAATACCCCCAACCCCGCTCAGCTGCGGAGTTCCCGGTCCTGCCAGTGAGACACAGCGCTGCGGGAGGCTGACACGTGCTGGGTTTAATAGTGTGACCGTCCAGTAGACGCTGAAGGGTCGTAGAAAGTCTGGAGAGTGGGAAAGCAGAGGCAGCGAAAGGTCTTAGCCGGCTCCCTCCCCGGGAGGTGGGTGCCGTTGTTATACACAGGCTCTGCGTGGCTTCCGAGCGTTTCCTTCAGCTTCCACAGAAAGCGGAAGCCCCACCTTTTCATTTATTTCAGATCTACCCCCAAGGGATCAGTAAGTCCCCCGTTGAGCCTAAGGCACTGTCACGGGGTTCACGATAGGTCCTGTCCTCCAAAGTAGTGGACCCCCAAGAAGCTGCCGTCTTGGGTTGCAGAGGTCAGCGAGAAAGAGGGTCTCCACTGGATTCTGGTCAGAAGGGTCAGGGGCTGTGGTCACCCCATAAAATGAGGTGTGTGTGTGTGTGTGTGTGTGTGTGTGTGGATAGCGATCAGTCATGTCTGACTCTTCGCAACCCCTTGGATTGTAGCCCGTCAGGTTCTTCTGTCCATGGGATTCTCCAGGCAGGAACACTGGAGTGGGTTGCCATTTCCTTCTCCAGGGGATCTTCCCGACCCAGGGATCGCACCCGGGTCTCTTGCGTCTCCTGCGTCAGCGGGCGATTCTGTAGTGGTGCATCAGTTGGGCAAAAAGTGAGGTTTGCGGGTCACTAAGTAACCCCGGCAGCCCAGAGGCCAGCGCCTCTGGGAGGCGAGCGCCTCTGCCCGCACCCCATGGGCCGCAGCACAGTTGCTCAGGGCGGGCGCTCCTGCTGGCAAATGAAAGAGGGGAAGAAGCTCGGTGTGCAGAGGCAGGAGGATGGAGCAGACCAGGGAGGGCGGGGCCTCGCCCACCATCCAGGCTGGAGCCTCGGAGGCTGGGCTGTCCCCCTGGGTCAGAGCTGGGAGAGCCCAGGGCCCAGAGACTGGAGGGGCTCCCTGGCGGCCTCCCAGCCAGCGCCTTGGAGGAAGCAGAGGCTACCAAGTCAGAAGGACTACGAGCAGCCTGGCTTCGGAGCCATTCCTCACCCACAGCAATTCCAAGAATGCGCAGCCAGAGAAGGGAGGGGGCTGGGGGAGGCGCACGGGGTGGGGGTGCCCCGCCTTTCCCCGGGGAAGCAGAGGACCCAGAGCCTCGGCATCTGGAGAAGACTCCAGCCCACAGAGCAGTGGCGACGCTGGCTGGTAGGGGATGCCCACTGCCTGCCAGGCACTGCCGTGACCCCACAGTCACACCGCTGGGGCCCGCAGGGCCAGGACTCATACCCGCGCTCACGCGCTGATGGGGAGTGCTCTGCGGGAACCCCTGCGGGCAGGCCTGCTGTCTGTTCAGCTCCCTGCGTGGCTCAGAGGAGCCGCCGAGACCCTCAGAGGGGTCACTTCAGCCCCTCGCTCACTCTCTGTAGCCGCAAACATGTGCTGCCTCCGGGCCTTTGCACTTGCTGACCCCGCTGCTTGGGATTGATGTTTGGTCGCTCAGTCGTGTCTGACTCTTTGCGACCCCATGGACTGCAGCACGCCAGGCCTCCCTGTCCATCACCAACTCCTGGAGCTTGCTCACACTCACGTCCATCGAGTCGGTGATGCCATCCGACCACCTCATCTCCTGTCACCCCCTTCTGCCTGGGAGGCTCATGCTCTATTACCCGCTTGGCTCACTCCGGCTTCCTCCGGAAGAGCCAGTGACTTGGGCAGGAGGTCTGCACGCCTTCTGGGCTGGAGGCAGGGGCCAGAGGGACACACGAGTGGACGTGGCCTTGTCCCCACCCTTGAGAGGAGTCTCGAGAATTCCAGTGAAGTGAGTCAGGGACCAAGGGTGGGCAGAGAGGAGCCGTGGGGTTCCAGAGGTGAGCGCGGCCTCGGCCTGGCTCAAGCAGAGGGTTCCTGGGGGAAGTGAAGTTTCCTCCTGGCCGGAAGGCTGACTGAGGCCTGAGGGCAGCTGAGCAAAGGGGTGGAGGGAGCCTGGTTGTCAGGGGCCCAGGGGCTCTCAAGGGCACCCAGCCTGTTCCAGGGCCCTGTGGCTGTGGAGGCTGTGCGGCTGCTGTACCGGCTCTGCTCAGAGCCCGACCAGAGGGGGTGGCATCCCCGCTGAGAGGGCGCCCAGAAGTCAGCCCGCCAGAGGTTCGTCTTTGGTACCAGACGGAAGCTTTGTCCCATTGCAGCTGACTCACACCCCTCTAGGGTGGCCCGAAGCTGGGAAAACCATCTCCTCTCCTCGGATACTTTAGGGGGATCTTAGCAGGAGGGGAGAACGCTGAGCTGAGTTACAACTTCGGAGTGTCTTGGTTTTTTAAGAACTGTTCCAAGCCTGGTGTGTTCAGATGTCTTAGAGGATCCTTTGTCTCTACCAACCTGGGACTCGTCTTGGGTCTTTTGCCGTTGGCTTTATGTTTTGAGAGCATGCCCGTCAATTTCTTTATTCGCTAACTTCCAGCGTGAATCTTCGGAAGAAGGTGCGGCGTTATGGGCCAGGGTGTCCCAGACGGTGCTTCTCAGGCCGTTTCATCAGGCGTGTCCCGGGGGCCGGGTCACCACCCACCTCTGCTCCGGTTTGCTGTTGTTCAGTTGCTGCATTGTGTCCGACTCTCTACGACCCCGTGGACTGCAGCCTGCCCGTCTCCCCTGTCCATGGGGTCTCCCAGGCAGGAACACTGGAGGGGGGTTGCCCTTTCCTCCTCCAGGGGAACCTCCCCGACCCGGGGATCGGACCTGGGTCTCCTGCGTTAGCTTCTTTAGCGCTGAGCCGCTGGGAAGCCCCCACTGGGCGGCTGTGGGTCCCTGTTAGCCGCGGGGCATGGATGCAGCCGAAGACGGCCCTGTGGGTCTGCTGCCTGCACCCTGGAAGCCTCTGTTTTAGGGATTCCAGGCTGCTTTCCCAGGCAGTCCAGTGACAGGGACCAGTCAGACCGTGAAGGGTCCAGGGCGGGAGGGTGTGTCAGACAGCAGCACCGTAGACCCCAGCTGTGCCAGGTTTGAGCGCAGCTGCCTCGGGGACTGGGGAGGCAGGCTGGGATCTCCGAGGACTCACTCAGGTCTCTTTCAACCTCCCTGCCCCTGAGCCCCTGCCCGCTGCCGTCCAGGAAGCCAGGCCAGTTCTGGGCCTGGAGTGAGGGGAGTGTAGCCTGGCGGGGCTGCCAGAGACGCTCCGTCTCTCGGGGATGTGGAAGGGTGTGCCGTGGAGAACGGGCACAGTTGTGCAGGTGGTGGGGGAGACCCGAGGTGCCCTTTCCCTGCCTGGCGGGGTGGTGGGGACTCGGGGGAGTGCCTCGGGTGAAGGGAAGCCAGTTTCCAGGAGACAGCTTCAGGCCCGTGTGGCCTGACATCCCGGGCGGGGGATGCTCCTGCAAGATGCCCACGTGCAGAGCCTGCAGGTCAGGCATCAGGGAGCCGGCCTCTGGGTGCCACGCTGAAGCTCGCGTTCATCTTCCTCTCCAGCTTCGCTGTGGCTCCAACACGCCAGGCACCCCAGACACACGATCGGCTTTGCGGTTGCTGTTCCACTATCCGCTCCAGCTGGACAGGGTTTGGGGGATCTGTTTGTTGATCTAATACATTCACTGCCATCACTTCCACCGCTCATGCCCCAGAAGGTGCTCAACAAAGGCGGACGGAATGAACTCGTGCCGCCCGCTTGGAGTAAGGATGTGGGAAGCCATGTCTGTCCCCGGGGAGACAGGAGACACAGGCATTGGTGACGGCCACCTGGGACGTGCCAGAGCCTCTGACCGAAGCCAGCCCAGGGCTCAGAAGAGCCCAGGGGTCACTTGGTCTGCCGGCTGGCAGGGGCCAGGGCAGCGGAGTCAGGGCAGGAGCACGACGTGGAAATCTGACATTAATCCCGCAGGACCTAATTCATGAAAACATCTAATTACAGGGTGCTGGCGTTTAATTGTAATTTTGGTAATGACCTGCAACTGCGTACAAATTATAGGGTAATCAACTCGGAACGTGCTTACAGCTGCCGTGAATGCCGTGTAATCTAACGGGGAGCGCCCCGGCCAGGGTCTGCGGGGCGCAGACCAGGGCACAGTGCTGGGAACGTCCTCCGTCTGGCTTGTGATGTCCCCGCCGCGGGCACAAATAGCGTGGAGCTGGGCTGCGAAGGCCAGCTACCCTGCACCCCCAGCCCCCAGCCATGAAGGGGGACCTGCATGCAGGCTCCAGTTTAAACTGCAACAGGAGAGGCTGAGGTCAAACCTAGACTGCGCCGGAAGAGATCAGAGTGTGAGCAGTAAGGTCGACCTGCTGGCTGGTCTTGGCAGGTGGGAGTCCCGAGACAAGGGCTTGGCTGTGCAGGCCGCCTCCTTACCTGCAGGATAGGCCAGTTAGAGGCTGGAGTGCCTGCTGGTGCGTTTTATTTGGGCTGCTTCCCAGGTGATACTAGTGGTAAAGAACCCGCCTGCCAACGCAGGCAGATGTAAGACCTGTGGGTTCAATACCTGGGTGGGGAAGATCCGCTGGAGGAGAGCACGGCAACCCTCTCTAGTGTTCTTGCCTGGAGAATCCCATGGACAGAGGGGCCTGGCGGGGTGCTGTCCACGGGGTCACAAAGAGTCAGACACGACTGAGGTGACTTTGCACGCACATTGCTCTGAAGGGGCAGAGCTGAGCGTCTTGGACCGGGCACCCACGCTCTCGTAGCCACATCCCACCTCGGCCCCTGTGGTCGCCCTGCAGGGCCCTGCCTCTCATGCTCACTTGCAGCTTTACCGCCTGGATCTCGGTGGTATTGACTCGCCTGCACATGTCCAGAGGCAGTGCCCCTGCTGAGAGGGAGGTGGGCTTCGGGGCCGGACACCCAAGGACTGAACTCTGCCCGCTGCCCCTTGCCGGCTGAGTGGCCTCGGGCGAGCGGTTATGTGCGTGCATAGAACGCTCAGCTTGCAGGCTCAGGCAGCACGTTCTGAGCTGCAAGGACGGCCTAGCGTCACGGATAAGAGCAGGGGCTCTGCAGCCAGCCACCTGGCTTCCCATCCCAGCCCTGGCACCCGTGAGCTTCCTGAACTTGCCTCCCCTTGGACATCCCTTGTTTCTCTGTCTGTAAAAGTGGGGATGATTATAAGGACTGCTGCCTAGCTCAGAGGGTCTGTGGAAGGAGTTCACGAATAGAAGGGCTTCAGTAAAAAGAAAAGTCAGCTGCGAGTCTGTTCTGTGTGCTGGGAGTGAGCGGCGGGTGAGGCGGGGGACGGGCTGGCCCGCGTTCCTGCACAGGGGCACAGTCCCTCTCCCGGATGACTTTCCCTTGCTGAGCTGCCTGGCGAACTCTTGTTCATCCCTCGAAACCCAGCTGGTTTCCCCCTCTCCAATCCAGTGTTGGCTGCTCTCCTCCTTCTCAGGGGCATCATCCGTCGGGTGCTGCCTGTTCTGATGGCATCACGTTTGCGAGGCCATTGGCCCTTTTCTGTCTCCGAGTGGGAGTGTTTGGGGGCACATTGGTGGCTGACATCGTAACTGCAGTGGGCACGGCCGCTCAGAAGAACTTCCTAGATGTCGGTTGAACTGATCTGATTGAATTAGTGAGCAAGGAGAGGGGGGACTTGGGGGTCTCTGTGCCAAGGCAGAAGCTTTTGGATTTTTTGTTTAGAAAAGGAAACATTCATAAGGGGGAATAGATGTGTGTGTGTGTGTGTGTGTGTGTATATATATATAAAGCAGTAAATAACTACATCGGGTAAAAGTAACGTTTTCCTTGCCAGCCTCCTGAGTCCTCCAGAGGCAGCGCTGTTGACAGTGTCTGGTTCCTCACTGCACACATTTCTGTGCTTCTGCATACAAGATATATTTCCCTCTACAAGTGGACCCTCGAGACACACTTGTCTGCGTCTCCTCTTCTCATTTGCTAGTGAAAATCCTGCCGCTGCAGAGTTCACAGACCACCCCACTGGTTTTCGGGGCACGTGCTCTTCCAAGGTCCGGGTGCCTCGTGATTTACTTAGCTGCTCCCCACCCTCCCCCCTCCCCCCCGCCGTGTACAGACGATGGGCCGTTTCTGGTTTTCGCGCCCCCGGGCCAGGCTGCGTGAGCACGTCTGTGTGACCCCCCAGCATGTGTGTGTCTCCCCAGCATGTGTGTGTGCTGCTGCGGTGAGGTCCCCCGACCGGGCGGGCCTGCCCCGCACTGCTGGGCCTTTCTGTTGCTTTCAACCCTTTGCTCTTTCCGTGGCCCTTTGAGCGGCTGTTCTGCTGTGCTTTAGACAGTCTAGAAGCCTTCCCTATCCCGTGGCCCCCGCCCTACTCCAGGGCTCTGACGGGAAACGCCGGCGAGGGTGAGAAGCGGGACCGATGGGCTTGTCCCTGAAACCTCCACCCCGATTGGCGCCGCCAGCTGGGGCCACGCCGCCCCGTCTAGCTTTCGGTGGGTTTCTCCTCCTGCAGATGTGGAGCTTCTCAGCTGCGGAACCACATCTGAAGGCCCTTCTCTCACCATGTTCTAGATCCAGGGACGCTGAGGTCCAGGCAGAGGGGCGTGGAGGGCAGGGCCTGCCCGGAGCCGGGTGTCGGGGGTGGGACGCTTGGGGGCAGCAGTCGACACTCCCTTTCCCTGGGGCGGGGGCCCCCCACTGGGGGCCTGGAGCCCCGTCCCTCGGCCTAATCCCGTTTTCTGCCCAGCTGAACAGCGGAGAAGGCTTATTTCTTGTCCCATTTTAATGCAAAGGAGGCTGCCAGGCCTGGCTTGTTCTGAGCCCGGTGACAGTGGCCGTGAATGGGGACTCCAGTAACCGGGACAAAAGTGTGACAGGGCCCTCCATCATGGCATTGTCCCACAGCCGGGACGTCACGGCTGCTCCCAGAGCCTCCGGGGGCGGGCCAGGGGCCTCCGGCGGCGGGCCAGGGGCCTCCGGCGGGAATGCTAAGCAGACAGAGGCCACCCGGCCTGGTCTGGTCAGTACTTCCATTGTGTTAGGAGCTCGGACCTGAACAATTCAGACAGCCCCCCAGCTGCTCCCCCCCGTCCGCCCTCCTCCCGACACGAGGCCCGGATGCGCGGGTGTGGGTAGAGGGGCTCTCGGACCGCCACCCTTGGAGAGGCCACTGCTGCTGCTGGGCGCCAGGGCGGGCGCGGGCCCTGCTCTGAGCCCCACGGTGATCTGGGCTGGACCCGGCACTGCCTCCAACTTGAGACAGTCACACCGCAGGCCAAGTCACCAGGCCTTGGGGGGCCCAGGAGGCATGGCGGGGGGCTGCAGGGGGCGAGGAGGGCAGCACTGTCCGGCAGAAATGGGGTGCAGGCCAGGCGTCTCATGATGCGTGTGACTTCCACGCAGTCACAGGAAAAGAAAGGAAAGGGAAGCAGGTGAAATGAATTTCAGGAGTACAGTTCATGGGACTTGCCCGAAATCTCACCTGAGCACACGCATAACCTCTGTTGGAAATACTATTAACGAGACGTTGTATTTATGAAACACATTGGGCCTTTGAAATCTGGTGTCAGACCCCCCCGCCCCGCCACACGCCTCAGTCCTCTTGTATCTGCTGAGAGTCCACATGTGGCTGGTGGCTGTTGTGCTGGGTGGCTCAGCTCCGCAGGGTGCCAGCAGGCACACCCACCCTCCCCGGTGACCCAGGGCAGCCGCAGCTCCTCTCCCGCCCCTCTGGGGGGCTGGGGGGGGGGCGCTGGAGTAGTGCAGGTCGGGGTGGACTAGACGGGTATCTCCCAAGCCAGGCAGCAGTCCCTTTGCTGGACCTGCCCTCGCTGCACCCATTTTACAGATGTGGAAACAGAGGCCCATTCGCACAGAGATGCGGAGGGAGGGCGCAGCCACTCTCTGACCTTCCCCTCGTCGACATTTAGCCAGGAGAGTCCTCCCCACTCCAGTCTGTTCAAAGATCTGTGAGGCTCCTTCACTTACAAAGTGAAAGTGCTATTACTGCCCCCAGGAGGGGGGGAAGCTGGGATGAGGGGCAGCTGGGTGGGGCGGCCTCTGGTACGTGTGTGCTGAGCAGCTGTAGGGAAGTCACTGCCCTCCTCATACAGCTTCTGGCGGGCACGTCCAGGGTCTCTGCACCCACAGAGGGAAGGCGGACACTTGCAAGCTTTGAAGGGAGGTTCCCAGGCCAAGGGTGTGGACACAGCACCCCTCTCCTCCCGCCCCCACCAGACCCCAGTGATCACAGGAGGCTCCCATCCTCAGAACCACAGGCTCACCTGCTCAGTCAGTGCATCTGTGACTGGACACCTTCCAGGGCCGGAGCGGGCACAGCTGGTAACAGACCGCAGACTGAGTTAAGCAGCCGCCACACATGGGGGGCGAGCCCGGAGGAGGTGATGGATGCTGGGACACGCAGGTGTGGGATGCCCCCACCCTCCGCTTCCCTGCCCCTCTTCTCCCCGACGCCCCAGCCTCTGAGCCTCCCCCCAGCCCCCGTCCACCACCACTTGGATGGCCCGAGCGGCTCCATTATGCGGAACTGGAGGCTGAGGCCCAGAGGAGGGCAGGGGCTTGTCCAGGGTCGCAGAATGAGTGGCTCTGGAGTCTGGGACCCTTTCTCCTGGTCCAGCGGTGCCTGGGGACCCTCCCAGCAGCCTGAGCCGCATGCTGTCGCCCGCCTGCTCCAGCACTTGGGAGGGTCGGCCTCGAGGCCCTCAGATCTGCCCTCTCCCTGGCCTTGGATTTGCTCCGCCTGCTGAAGGAGGCGGGGCACATTGCTTCACCTCTGCGTGCTCCGTGATGCTGACCCAGTAGCTTCCCGCTGAGTCTGTTTCCTCATCTGTAACCTGGAGAGTGAATTTTACAGCTGGTTTCTGGAGAAGGAAATGGCAATCCCCACTCCAGTATTCTTGCCTGGAAAATCCAGGACAGACGAGCCTGGCAGGCTACAGTCCGTGGAGTTGCAAGAGTTGGACATGACTGAGCGACTAAACCAGCACGGAGCAGTTGGGGACCATGTGAGAAAGACCCTTCAGGACATGCTTGTCTGACCCTCGACCCTGGGCATCCTAGGTCCTGGCCTGAGCGGGAAGAACTGGGGGACAGTGAGGGATTCCACGCTAGCCCCGTCCAGGGAGACCTTCAAGGACAGGATATGCAGACAGTGGGAGGCCTCACCTGGACACAGACATGGAGAGAGCAGGGAGGATGGGCTCATAGCTGGACCGACTTGAACTTGGGTCCCATTAATCAAGGTCTATACCTAGAAGAAGGGAGGTGAAGTTGTCCCTAGGCTGCCCAGCCCCTTCTGGGTCCTGTGCCTGGAGCAGGGTGAGAGGAGCCAACCAGGCTTGGGGGATGACTGCACACAGCATTCAGTGAGTGAGGCTGGGGAGATGCCCAGCTCCATCTGAGTCTCTGCCGGCTGCCCCGGGTAGGGGAGGAGGTGGGGCTGTGCGCCCAGAGGGCCAGGCAGGGCTCCGGTGGCCAGAGCACAGAGTCGGGCTCCCGCTTGGCGTGGGGGCGCGTGTCCTCCCGGGCAGGCTCGGCAGGATGGGGCGGGCTGACGCATAAAGGGGGAAGCGCCACATTCAGGGAGCCTCATGTGGAGGCTGATGGATGCAAAAGTGGGCTCTGTGTTGAGTGGGGGCGGGACTCTGGGGTCCACAGGGCCCCTCCTGCTCAGAGAAGCGGGCCTCCAGCGGGGAACAATGTTCCCAGGGAGCAGCGGGAACCACTGCTGATTACAAATTGCTCTGTGATTTTTCTCCCGTTACCACGGTGACAGCAGGCTGAGCATCTTAAGCAGCAGCGGGATGCAGCCGGATCTTTTAAAGCCGTAGATGGTTCCCCTTCGGGCTCCACACATCCTTTCTCCATCTCTCACCCTCCCTTCCCCTTGCACCTCCGGTTCTCCTTAACACTGTTCCCTCCCTTCCTTCCCCTTTCCTTCCCCTCCCTCTCCCTCCCACCAACCCTGCGCTCACATGAGGGGTCATACCTGCTCCCCACTCACCTCTACATGCTGTGCCTCATCCCTGCGGCTCAGAGCTTCTTGCTCTCAGATCCCCCGGGCCTCAGTTTCTACGTCTGTAGAATGGGAAGGGCGCGTGCCTGGGTGATGCCTACCGCATCTTCACAGGGTCACATCAACTCACCCTGCAATTCCTGGGCCAGTGCCCCCTTCTGCAGGAAGTCTCTGGAGGGCCCCAGGCTGCAGCGAAACCCTCCTTGATTCATTCACGTTCACATGTGGGTTCCTTAACCTGTGCCATTAAGTGCAGTAGCCACCGGCCCACGTGTGGCTGCTGAGTCATTAACATGTGGCCGGTACTGTGTTTTAAGACAACACTGGGGATATGTTGGGTTAAACGACATATATTATTAGGGTTGCTTGCATTGCTTTCTTTCCACTTTTAGAACATTTTAAGCCAGCTGTGTGGTTTGCATTGTGCTTCTGCTACGAATGGCATTAAGTTAACAGGGGCCACCACAGAGCAGCGGCGACGTGGCCGCTGCTGTGGACAGAGCTGGGGCTCGTTTCACCGGGACGGAGCCCCGTGACGCCATGTCCGTACTGTCAGTCTGACCACCAGGGAGAAGGAGGCTCGGAGGAGGAAGTTGCTGGTCGACGGCACCCTGCTGGGTGGTTGTGCCAGGCCCCCGTCTAGGTGGGTGTGGGGAGGGGTGTGTGCCCTTAAAACAAAGCCCACAGATGCGGGGCTTTGAGGCAGAGAGCGGGTGGCTTCAGAGCCGATGGGGCTGAGCGGGCGCTGCAGGGTGTTCAGGTTGGTAGCAAGACCAGTGGCCACCCCGCGTTTGGATGTCAGGGTGTGGTAAGTGCTGAGACGGTCCTCCCTGAGCCTGGAGCCCCTCGCCTGCCTCATCGCCCCAAACCTCTGGCATCATCACTTTGTCCGAGTGGGTCTAACACCCAGGTCCCACCTGCTGCTGTGTCCTGACCCCCATGTGTGCGGCCTCAGAGAGGCTTCTGTGACTCCCTCACCTGTGAGCTTGGTATATTCAGGCTTGTGTATCTCGCACACATATACCTGTGGACGGTAGCCCAGCAGGCTCCTCTGTCCATGGATGTGTGTGTGTGTGTGTGTGTGTGTGTGTGTGTGTGTGTGTGTGTGTGTGTGTCTCCCCAGGGAGCTCAGTGGAATCGTCCAGGCCGGAATACTGGAGTGGGCTGCCATGTCCTCCTCCAGTGACTCTTCCCAACTCAGGGATCGAACCTATGTACCCGGTAGCTTCTGCATTGGCAGGCAAATTCTTGACCCCGAACCGCCCGGGAAGCCATAGTCACACACACACACCTATATCCACTGTGTGCACACATGCACACGCGTCCACATGTAAGCACACAGACAGCACCTGCACATGTATACACACACACATCTGTAAGCTTCACATAGTGGGCATATAAATACGTGTACACATGTATGCATCTATGTATGTAAACTGGTGTGGTCAGGGCATCTTCAGTTTGTAAAAACTGTTAGAAAATGCCAGTTGGATGCCCGGGTGAGGCGGCTTGATGGGGATGGAGGAGGGAGCGCTTTCTGTAGCCTCCAGGGCTCATGTGGGTCACTGTGTGCCCAGCAGGCATATAGCAGGGTGCGCGCAGCCCCCGGGGCAGGAAGACACGTTCCGTAAATGGATGAACACGCTTGCAAGACAGGGGCCCTGCACCCAGGACTCTGCATCATCTCTGTGGCCAGCGCCAGGCCTGAGCGCTGGGCCCGGCTCCTGGCAGCCTGCTTGTGGGCAGGCGCGTGTGTGCGGGCATGTCGTGCGCCCCTTGGAGCCCCGGGTTGACCATCACCCACTCTGGGCAGATGGCTGGGCTGGCCCTTCTACATCGTCCCCTGCAGACGGCCTGGTGGCCCTGCTCCAGGCCCTGGGGGCCAGCCCTGGGGCGGCTCCCGCAGCCTCCCAACCGCTGGGCGGAGGGTGAGCGGGGCTCTCTGCCCCTCCCGTAGGCTGGCAGCAGGGCAGGGAGGCATTGCGTCCACCAGGGCCCGTGGCTCCTGCCTGGCCACCCGCTGCACCCCCGGGCACTGGTTCCAGCTTTTCTAAGCCTCAGGCCTCAGAGAGAACGTCTCCCCGCCTCTGCCAGCCCCTGCCCCCCGCCCCGCCTTCGCCCCCATATCCTCCTGGCTTCTCTGGCTCGTGCCTCTGAAACCGTGTGAATCACCCCCCTTCGGGGCTGCCCGTTCCCTGCCAGGACCCCGTCCGACACACCAGGCAAGTCCTCGG
Source organism: Capra hircus (assembly GCF_001704415.2). Classification (NCBI taxonomy): domain Eukaryota; kingdom Metazoa; phylum Chordata; class Mammalia; order Artiodactyla; family Bovidae; genus Capra; species Capra hircus. The sequence continues at coordinate 58,175,418 of NC_030829.1, read as the reverse complement.
TTTCTGTGAAATGGGCGTGCTCACAGGCGCCACACCCTGCAGAACAGGTTAAGGCAGAGAATCCCAGCGGTGCGGCCAGCCCATCGCCCGTGCCCGACAGACGGCTCTTTTTTAATGGGGCTGCGGGGGCAGGCGGAGAGGGCTCTGCTGCGGTCAACAGCTTGGACTCTAGAGCTGGACGGTCTGGACTGCGATTGCCTCTCGGCCGTGCGGCAGCTGTGTGACCTGGGCCAGTGACTCAGCCTCTCTGAGCCTCCCCTGTAAATCGGGAGTGGTAGTTACTAGAGCGCCTCACACATGAGGACTCTGCACGCTCACCAGCTGGGCTGTCCCTGCCCTTCCCGAGCGGCCACGGATGCCCACGTGTGTGGGGGAGAGGCTGAGCGCCCGTGGTCCGTGGGGAGCAGCAGGCACCCCCCACCCCTGCATTTGCAGAGTAGAAGCTGATGACCCGGGCACGCGGGGCCTCGTCTGCCTCTCCGGTCACCCACCTCGACTTCCTCTGCCATGTGGCTGGTGGGTGGACGTGGCCAAGTGCTCCCGGAGGCTGCGTGTGGGTCCTCTCTTCTCGGACAGAGGGGTGTCGGACCCGGGGGCTCTGTGGCCTTAGGGTACGTGCCCTTCCTTCTGGGCTGTGTGGGGGGTCACTCCATCCACCCTTGGGGACACGCGGGGCCTTCCACCAGGCCAGCAGCATCACGGCCCCTCTCAGGGGGGCGCCCCCCGCTGGGCGCCCCCCACCCCATCCCACCCCACTCTGGCCGTGTAACCAGAGCCGCGGCGCAGGGAGCCTGGCCCGGGCCGGATCGCACAGGTATCAGCTCACCGCCTGGGTCCCGTTTCCCTTCACACGAGGGCGGCTAACAATGGCCGACAGTCCCCACAGGGGGCCCGGCCCCCCGCCCAGGGAGAGGCCCTGGAGAGCTATCGGGCCACACGATCTCGCCCCTTGGAGAGGCGGCCCTCCCCTGCCGACAGGGCGCACAAACGGGGCCTTCAGCGGCTGCCAGCGCCCGGGGAGCGGCCGGAACCGGCCCCCGTGCCAGCCAGGCCGCGCGGCTGCCTCTTCCCCTCCGTGTGAACCTGCCCCCCCACACCTGGGCCTGGGTTTCACCCCGTGAAAGCCCTTTGTTCCCAGACCTGGACGAAACTGGGCCCTGCCGGGCGAGGGGCTGCCCGCCTCTGCCCACGGAGCCCGCTGCCCCCCGAGGGCCCTCGGACCTCAGCCGGCGGGCTGGGGCAGCAGGTCCAGGAGGCAGGCGGGGTCAGGGGGTGGGGGTACTGCTGGGCGAGGGGGGGCGAGGCTGCTGTCGCCTCAGGTGGCCTTGAATTTGTTGTCTCTTTCCTGCCCCCCGCACGCCGGGCTCCTTTGCTCTAGAGTTTCTCAGCAGCGGTGCACAGGAGGCCGGGACTCGTGCTCCAGCCGGGCAGCCCCAGGCCTTCCTGGGGGACCCAGGAGCCTCTCTGACCCTGGCGGAGCCCTCTCGACTCTTCACCTGCGGGTCCAGCTGCTGGCGGCTGCTGGCCCCTTTGCTGCAGGCTGTGGTTTGCTGCGGCGCACGCCGGCAGTTGTGACCTCAGGCAGAACTGTAGCCAGGTGTGAGGGGGTCCCCACGGGGACACGCAGAGGCCAGGCTCCCCTGAGACCTTCCCAGCCACACCTTTCAGGGGCGTGAGGAAGCACCCTGAAGACGCCGGTTGCAGGCTGAGACTCAGGGTTCTTTTTGTTTTAATATTTGTTTGTCTGCATGGGTCTTCTTTGCGGCACGTGGGGTCTTGGGTCTTGGCTGCGCTATCTTCTAAGTTACGGCATGCGAACTCTAAGTTGTGGCACTCGGAAGCTAGTTCCCTGAGCGGGGATTGAACCGGGCCCCTCCCCCGCCAGGGGGAGCATGGAATCTTGGCTACTGAGCCACTAGGAAAGTCCCAGGGCTTGGGGCTCTTGAGGGAATTCAGCCCACGCAGTGGCCTGTCCCCCCAAAAAAATAGGCTGTGGGTCTGGGCGGGCCAGGTGCTGGGCCAGCTGGACGGTCCATGCAGTAGCCGCTTGCCCTGTGTGGCGACTCACATTTGAGAAAGAGGAAATAGTGTTTCCTGCATCACACTGGCGGCGTTTCACGCGCTCCTGGCCGGGCGTGTCTGTGGCTGCCACACTGTTCCGCGTGGAATAGTCTCTGGGTGGCGTGGCCTTCGAGCCTGGGGGCAGTGGGCTAACACGCACCTGCTGGGCACCTGCCGTGTGTCAGGCCCCACCCTGGCTGTCTGCAAACTGGTAGGTCAGAGGCGCCCTCTGAGCCTCGCTGCTCGCTCTCCCAACGTGCGTGTGTGCAGCGTGCACACTGCTGGCCCCAGAGAGAGCACGGCCCCAGCCAAGTTCGCAGCACACGGCAGAGGCACGTGGGGTAACACAGCCCTGGGGGTGATGACCCCCAAGGGAGGCGCAGGCCGGGTGCTGGGAGCTGGTGTGGAGGAGTCCCCACAACCCTGGGCGGGGGCAAGGGATGCTTCTGTTTCTCCGCCCCGAGAAGTGCAGGCTGGGCTGAGCGAGTGCCGGGGTTTCAGGTGTGAGGTGAGCACCCACGACTCTCACCGCCAGTGTTCTGTGTGGGCCCGAGATGTGCTCCGTGCACCCAGGGGCGGGGCGGCCAATACCTCCTCCGTAGCAAGACGCAGCCCAGCCCGTTCATGGCTGTGGCAGGCGGGATAACGGCCCCCTGAATCAGCTGTGTCCTGGTTCCTGGAGCCTGAGTGTGTTAACCTCGAGTGGCAGAAGAGCTTCGAATACGCGGATAAATCTAGGGTCTTGAGATGGGGGATGAGCCTCAGTTGCACAGATGGCCTGATACCATCATCATGGCTTCATGAGGAAGGCAGGGGGTGAGGGGCTCCGAAGACGGAGGAAGGGGCCAGGAGCCAAGGAGTGCAGGCGGCCGCCAGAAGCTGAAAAGGGCAAAGGCGTGGGTCCTCCTCTCAGAGGCCCCAGAAGGGACCAACCCAGCCAGCACCTGCCTCCAGCCCAGGGAAAGTGACTGCTGACTTCTGACCTCCAGACCTGGAAGCAGGTAGGTCTCCACTGTTTTCAGCCCCTCAGTTTGTGGTTGTTTGGTACAGCAGGAAGAGGAGTGTGAGACGCTAGCATAGTGGTCAGCGTCACGGGTTTCAGCCCAGACGGAAACAGGTGTGAGCGCCTTTCCTCAGTGCGTCGTCTCGGGCAAATGGCTCCCTTTCTCTGTGCCTCAGTTGACTTTGGCTGGAAAACGGGTCTCCCAATGATGCCCACCTAACAGGGTTCAGTGCAAGCAGGTTATTCAGAAAACGCTCCCTGTTGGCATCGTCAGAACCTCTTGAAAGGCAGCGTGTGGCTTGTGATGGTGTGGTATCCAGAACAGGACCATCTGCGCTGCAGAAGTACTCTGTCTCGCCTCAGTGTGTTCATCCGTGAAACTGGAGTAGTGACGGGATACTGTGAAGGCTGAATGAAACGCTCTGCACACCTCACTAGCATAGCGGCCGGCCCCTGGCCAGCGTTTTGTCGTTCAGTCTCCAAGCCACGTCCGACTCTTTGCAACCCCATGGGCTGCAGCACGCCAGACTCCTCTGTCTTCCACCGTCTCCTGGAGTTCACTCAAATTCATGTCCATTGAGTCGGTGAAACGAGCCCCTTCATGGATCAGCCTTGTCGTGGTGAAGGGGCCGCTGTAACTCGATGAAGCTAGGAGCCATGCCACGCAGGGGCATCCAGGACGGACGGGTCATAGTGAGGAGTTCTGACACAGCATGGTCCACTGAGGGAGGAAGTAGCAACCCTCTCCAGTGTCCTTGACTGGAGAAGCCCGTGAACAGTAGGGAAAGGCAAAAAGGCACGACACAGGAAGATGAAGCCCCCCGACCCCCAGCCCAGGTCGGAGGGTCTTCCGTGGTGTAGAGACCTCTGGGTCTAGTAGTGTCTCCTCTTGGTAAGCATTTAACCAATGCTAATTCTTTTTATGGGTTTCCCTGGTAGCTCGGTTGGTAAAGAATCTGCCTGCAATGCAGGAGACTCAGGTTTGATTCCTGGGTCAGGAAGATCCCCTGGAGAAGGAAATGGAGAAGAAAATTATTATTATTATTATTGATGTCATTGGACACCCAGCCCCAGCGCCCCATCCTGGGAGCCCTGCAGGCCTGGCTGAGCATGTAGCCAGGAAGACTGCCCGAGGTGCCCAGCCCGGGGGGCGGGCAGGGCGGGGCCGTGCTGGCTGGCTGGGCCTGGCTCTCTGCATCTCCACTTGCTCTGCACCCGTGCCCCTCAAGCTGTCCAAACACAAGCCGGGCGCCCCAGGAGGACCCCCAAGCAGCAGCCCTGGGAAAGGCTGGCGTCCGCAGTGTGCGGCTAGAGGAAGAGGAAGCAGCCCTTGTTTGCTGTCTCGCAGCCCCTGGAGCCCCCTTCCCTCTGCGTGTTTGCTTAGCTTCCCAGCAGCTGTCGGCTGTGGAGGGCTGGCCGCCCGGTGGACCCAGGCCCCAGAGCTCAGTCCTCGACTTTAGCTTCCAGACTCATCTCTTGTCCCCCTGCCTATCGAGAGTCATTGAGGAGTGGCCGAAGCCAGCGTTGCCAAGCACCCACGGTGAGCCTGGCCCCTTTTGCCGTGGCCCACGGAGGTCGGTTCCTCAAACCTTCCTTGGGACACTTTGAGCTGGTACCTTCTCTCTCTCCCCATCGACCAGCCAGGAAACTGAGGCACAGAGGCGCCAGGTAGAGCCCCAAGTTCTCACCACTCCTGGGGGTTAGATCTGATCTCCAGGAACCTCAGCCCGAAGCTGCCTGCTCTGTGTGGCCCCCTCTGAAGCTGTCACATAGAATCAGGGGCTCAGAATCATGTGATGGAGCATTTTAAAGCAGAGTTGGATACAGGAAACTGAAGACAGAAATTCTCAACGGTGCTATGAGATCTTAGAGGGAAATCAGAGATCCTTTACTGTCAGGCTCCTTACGTCTCACTGCTGGGAGCCCCTGAATGTCCTGGGGTCCCCCACCTGTTCAGTCCTTCCTAGGAGGCCGGGAAAGACTGAAGGCAAACAGAGAAGGGGGCAGCAGAGCCCGAGATGGTTGGATGGCATCACAGATGCAACGGACAGGAGTTTGAGCAAGCTCCGGGAGTTGGTGATGGACAGGGAAGCCCGGCGTGCTGCAGTCCCTGGGGTCCCAGAGTCGGACACGACTGACCACTGACCAGCAACAAACACGGTGCATTTCCTCGCCCGGGCCCAGCATGGGGCTCTCTCGCCTCCCTAGCCCAGGCATCCTCCTCCTCGAAGCCCCCTTCCCACTTGTCTGCATAAATTAGCACCCCTGCCTCAGAGCATCTGGCGACAAAGAGTGCAGTGATTCTGCAAGGCGGTGCGGGCCTCCTGTGGATTTCACGGCTGTCCCGGGGCGGGGGGGTGGAGGACTGTCAATCCCAGGCATGGGCAGCTCGAGTTCCCTCAGCAGACAGCCCCCTCCCCACCTTCACACCGTGGCTGCGAAGGGACCTCACGCAGGTCTCACCTGGGAGGTGGGGGTGGCTTAAAAATCCCTTGAATTCCTCCAACAAAGGGCAGCTCACTTCCTCAGGGGCTCTCCAGGGCTGAGCCAGAGTCATCCTGGGGGAAGACCACCCCCCTTCCGGTGGTCTCATCAGAGTGTAAAAGCCACTACCGTTTGACCCAGAACCCCCACTTTTAGGAGGCAGGAAAGCTATGACCAACCTAGACAGTGTATTAGAAAAGCAGAGACGTCGCTTTGCCGGCAAAAGTCCATCTAGTCAAAGCTGTGTCTTTTCCAGTAGTCACGTGCTGGAATGAGAGAGCTGGACCATAAAGAAGGTTGAGTGCCGAAGAATGGGTGCTTTGGAACTCTGGTGCTGGAGAAGACTCTAGAGGGTCCCTTGGACTGCAAGGAGATCACTTCTCTTTTCACAGAGGCTGCCCCCTGCTTCATGCAACCGAGGCCAGCTCCTTGCTTTTCCTGAGTCTGAAGAAGCCTCATGGTGGGGAAGGCGGGGGCAGCCTCTGTGGGCAGGAACCGGCCCAGAGGGAGCGACAGGCCGAGTCCTCAGGGTGGGGATGAGCGTGGCAGGTCAAACCAGCCTGGAAGCCCCAGCTTAGGCAGGCTGCTGGCCGGTCAGGAGAGGTGGGCTGCAGCAGGAGCCCAGTCCGGGGGCCCCTCTGGGCACGGTAAGGAGTTTGAATTTATTCCATTTTGATGACAAACCGTCACAGTGGCTGAAGGAAGGAGCCAGAGGAGCAGGCAGGGGTGAGAATGCAGTGCGGCCCGTCCCAGCAGGGAGAGCCAAGCGCAGCCAACCACCTGAGTCCAGACGCCCCGCGAACGTGGGACCCCTGCCTGCTTCCTAAGGAGACGATGCCTTGGAGCAGGGAGGTTGGTCAGGCCGGGGGCTCGGGAGGGTTTTCTGACCCTGAGGCAGCTGTCGTGTGTCTTCAGCTCCTGACCCAGTTCCCATCACGGGGGCGGCTTCTGCATGGACAGTGGCTGAGAAGCGGGCAGGAGGTGGGCGTGCAGGCTACACTCTGTCTGTCATCAGGAGAAGGGGGCAGCAGAGGATGAGATGGTTGGGTGGCATCACCGACACAATGGACATGAGTTCGAGCAAGCTCCAGGAGCTGGTGATGGACAGGGAAGCCCCGCGTGCTGCAGTCCATGGGGTCGCAAAGAGTCAGCCACGACTGAGCGAGGGAACAGGATCCCGGCATAAGGCCAGGCTCTGCCACTCAGCAGCCCTACGACCTCAGATCGGCCGCCCCTTTGCTCGGCATCCTCCAGCTTCCAATCTGTGAGATGGGCACTGGGTGCCCTCCTCAGCGGCCTTAGTGAGGTCTCCTGGGCCAACCCCTGAGACAACTCTTTCTTCTCCTCCTCCCCACTCCGGGCACATGGGAGAACTCTCCCGTCACCACTGAAAATTCAATAAGGAAGGCTTCTCAGAGGGGCGGGGGTTATGGAAGCTGGTTTTGCAGAATCTGAATCCAGGCCGTCACTCCGGCTGCCATGCCTCCGTTAAGCAGATAGTCCAGCAGGGCCGCAGACTCTCTCTACCTGGGCAATGCTGCCTACTGGGGGCCAGGGCTCCTGGGTGCTCTGGACCGAAGAGCCGAGGTAGGGGAGAGGCAGGCTCCCCAAGGGGGTGTGGACAAGCCTGCACCTGGACCTGGGGGCACATTGAGGGGTTCACAGCAACCAGGGGCCCAGCCCTTCTCTGAGCAGCAGAGCCACACCCACATGACTGCCTGAGCAAAGGCCCTTAAACCTGGCACCCTAGCTCAGCCTGGACCCAAACCGAGCAGAGAGGCCAGGTGCTGAGCCGCCAGCCTTCCTCGGGGTCAAGCTGGCCGCTGGGCTGGGGCGGCTGGAACCTTCTAACCCTCAGAGGCAGGGACCAGGAACCAGTGGGGCCCAGCTCACAGCCTGCCTGCCACCCGGGGCTCCCCGGGCAAGTGCCCCCCCCCCCCCGTCTGTGCCATCAGCAGGGCAGCAGCGGTGCCTGGTCACCGGATTGCTGCGACCGTGCAGCGAGCTGGTCGGGGCATTAGACACACAGCGCGGATAAGCCCCTGGCATTGTTATTCCTGCAGATCCTCCGGGGAGCATGAGGGCCGTGGAATCCCATTCGTCAGGACCGTCAAGTCAGGAGAGCCCAGGTTTTGCTGCAGTAACAAAAGCCCCAAATCCCCGGCGGCTTTAGTGCGACAAAAGTGTCCTTTCCTCCCATTCAACATGCCCCAAACGGGCTAGCTGTGGCTTTGCTCTGTGCCGTCGAGTCAGGCTGACGGGGCAGCCGGCGTCAGGAACGCTGCCAGTCGCTGTGGCAGAGAGAAGGAAGCAGGGGCTGCTGCCAGCTCCCAGGGTGTCCGCCTGGACACGAGACGCATGACTTCCCCTGCAAACTGGCCACTGTGGGTCACACGGCCAGCCGCAAGGCAGGAGCGTGGCCCTGGGCGCGCCTGAGGGGTGGAGAGGCAGCTTATTGTGAGCAGTGCCAGTGACTGCCTGCCTGCCCACCTGACCTCCTTTATTATTGTTCAGTGGCTCAGTTGCATCCGACTCTTTGCAACCTCATGGACTGCAGCACACCAGGCTCCTCTATCCCAGAATTTGCTCAAACTCATGTCCATTGAGTCGGTGATGCCATCCAACCCTCATCCTCTGTTGTCCCCTTCTCCTCCTGCCTTCAGTCTTTCCTAGCATCAGGGTCTTTTCCAGTGAGTCAGCTCTTTGCATCAGGTGGCCAAAGTATTGGAGCTTCAGCTTCAGCATCAGTCCTTCCAATGAATCTTCAGGACTGATTTCCTTTAGGATGGACTGGTTGGATCTCCTTGCAGACCAAGGGACTCTTAAGAGTCTTCTCCAGCACCACAGTTCAAAAGCATCCATTCTCCAGTGCTCAGCCTTCTTTACAGTCCAACTCTCACATCTGAACATGACTACTGGAAAAACCATGGCTTTGACTAGACGGACCTTTGCCGGCAAAGGACTGTTGGCTGTATGACTGACGTCCTTCTAAAAAGGGGAAATTTGGACACAGACATGCGTTGAGGGCAGACAGTGTGGAGAGGATCATATACAAGCTGAGGGGAGAGGCCTGAGCAGACAGTCTGCCACGGCCACAGAAGGAACCTGCCTGCTGATGCCCTGATTTGGGATTTCCAGCCTCCAGAACTGAGAGGTGATAAATCTCTGTAATTTAAGCCACCGAGCCTGTGGTGCTCATACCAAGGCTGATAAGAGTCCTGTCTCATATGGAGAGAAGTACATCAGAGGAGATGTGTGCAGTGCTTGGAAAAGGGCCTCACTCCATCATTGATGAGGCCCAGGGAGGCTGAGCAGCTTGCCCTGGGTCACACAGCTCCTGGGCGCCTGATCTGGTGACGCTGCTGAGCTCCAGTCTGAGGTCCCCTCCCGAGGGTGCTTTGCTGGGTTCCTGTCACCCTGGGCCTTCTTTGCCCATAGCTGGGGCTCAACCATGCCAATCGATCGTCCTTTCAGTGGTCAAGGGAAAGAAGCAAACCACCAGAGAAGGGGCCAGGCTGGCGGAGAAAGGCTCTTACTCAAGGAAGTAATTATGCATCGAGTGGAAAAGTGCCCTGGTGTGTTTAGTGATTCAGCATCGCCGAGTCCCTGGCGGGTATGCAGCCCCGGCTGCCCTCCACCGGCAAGCGATGCATCAGCACGTCCACCAGTGGCCGCCTCTCTGCCACCATCCAGGTGTGCCGGCGGGTAGGGGCCAGAAGCAGGTGGCCTGAAGGCCACTCCAGGCAGAAGACCTTCCCCTGGGGAGGGGCCTGGCCTTCCAGAATGCAGCGGCCTGGCACCTAATCAAGCACTAAGTCACAGGCCCTAAGAGCTAAGCCTCAGTTTCCTTGTCTGTAAAATGGGTATCTCTCTGATGAGGAAGCTCCAGGACCTGAGGCCTTTCAAGAACCTGTTACCCGGTGGCCCCTCCCCAGCCACGCCTAGTGGGAGGTCAGAGAGGGTCAGGGCGAGGCTGCAGAGCACACAGTCCTTCCGGGGCACCCAGGGTGGGGGCAGGGGGGTGCATTTGGCAACAGCTCTGGGGCGACCCCTCCAAGTAGCCCTGACCGGCTTTGCCAAGGGGGAGCCAGGGTGGGTGTGTGGGGTGGGTGAGTGGATGCTGTGGACACTGAATTTTAGGGGAAAATTTACTAGAATGAAAAGCGCCTGCGATCACTACAACTCTGCTCCCACCACCACCCCCCCCATCTCGGCCCTGGGGAGGGGACCGTAAGGGAGATCAGAGACGGGGAGAGATTGCCCTCAGGGTGCACAGCCAGAAAGCAGCCAGGCCACGCTGCCCAGGCCGGGGGGTGGGGGGGGGGCGGGGGCCCTGAGCACCCAGAGCAGGCCTGGCACAGCTTGAGTGACCAGACTTAGCAAATAAGCACGTAGGACCCCAGTTAAACCTGAATTTCAGACAAACGATGAATTAGTATAAGTGTGTCCCATGTACTGCTGGGTACATGCTTGTACCAAATGTTTTGCTTATCTGAAATTGAGAGTTACCTGGGCACCTCATATCTTATTTGGGACAGGGAGGGGTGGAGATGGTGGGGTTTTGACCTGGGGTCTCTCAGGCGAGAAGGCCTGCGTTTCAGTCCTGACTACCACTCACTGGTCCCACAACCCTGTTGGGTTACTCACAGCTCAGCCTGGGTTTCCTCCTTGGCCTTGACATTACGGCCCGCATAAGGCTGGTGTGAGGATTGCCTGCGATGACCTTCTAAAGCCTTCAGCTGGGGGCTGGGCGCAGGAAGAACTCAATACCTGCTCCCTGTGTGTGGCATTCACTGAGTCTGGGCGCGCAGAGGAACTGTGATCAATCATTAGCCACGTGGCTAAGGCAGCAGGTCTCAAACATTGGGGGTCTCAGGGCCCCTTAGCATTTGGAAAATCATTGCAGGCCCAGAGCTATTGTGTATGTGTGTATCGACATACGCAGAGATGGAAATTAAAGCTGAGAAAAAACAGAGGTCTTTACGCCTTCGTTTCTACACGACAACGAACCCGCTGTGCTTACAGAAATGATGCACTTTTTTTAATGAAAAATAGCTCTGTCTTAAAACCAGCAAAGCAGCCCAAAGAGCGCCCTTGGGTTTCACTTTGCAGGTGTCTTCAATGCGAGGTTGACACAAGGCCAGCTGGGTTCTCACACCTGCCACGGCTTTGAACCTCTCGTGAGATCACGCCTCATGCAGCCTCTGCAAAACTCCGTGGAACGCCTGCCTGCGAGAAGGTCAGAGTGAAAAATGCAAATCTCTTACTGTCATCAAGAAAGTGGTTTTGACCGTTTATTCTCCGATCCCCTGAGAGGTTCCAGGACCTCGCTTTGAGAATCACTGTCTGGGACTCCTTTCGGGAAGCCGCCCCCCACCCCGCCGACCCCTGAGCCTCACCCAGCAGCGATGGCGGTGGGGCTGCCCCAGGCCTGGGAGTCGAGGTGGTGGCCCGGGGGCTGCGCGCTCCGCGGCGGGCCCTCCCAGCTGCTGTTGGCGCTGAAGGCAACGGGGTGTCCCGCCGCTGTCTGCGTGCATCCCCCCATCTCTCCAGGTAAGAGCGGGGAGCTGTGGTTGGAGGCCTGCGTCCTGGGCTGAGAGCCGGGGCTTGGTATGGGTGAGGCGGGATGGGGAGCAGGGCTCGGGCCTCGGAGGTGGTCTCTCCTTGCACCCATACAGACACACACGCACACACTCGCTAGGGGCCTGCACAGAGTGAGTTCCTGGGACCGCAGGTGAACGGCCTCCCAGGTGATGCTGGTTGCCTGGTCCGTGTCTGGCCTCTGGGTGGGTGTGCGTCTCGTGGGTGGCCCCGGGGCCGGGGGCCTCCTGTGGGGTCTGGCTGGGGCCGTGTGTGCCCTAGCCGTTTGGGTGTCTGCTCTGTCCCTTGGTGTTAGCCCTCCGATGTGTGCAGTCCCCGTGGGTGTCTGGCTCATCCCGCGTGTGGCCGCGGGTCTGTGCATGCCTGCCCACAAGCACGTGTGTGACACGTCCTTTGCATCAGAGGCAGCTTGCTGTCCTGGGGGCTGAGCCAGGGTGACTGCAGGCTCTCCCCTTGTCTCCAGCACATCCTTCTGGGGCCAGGAGCATCATCGTGGCGACCAGTGGCCACCTTGTCAATGGAGCAGATGGGCCTGTGACCACGTCCGGGGGCTCCAGCTGTCCCTGCCACCCCTCTGAGCAGCCCCCAGGAGAGGCCACCTCTGTCCCCCAGGCCTGAGCCCCAGAAGCCCACCTGGGCCTGCTATCCCCCAGCCTCGGCCCGGGTAGGGGCCTGGCACGTCTGGGAGTGGACGCGCGTCTTCACCCATCCTTTGTTATTCCTGTTTTTATTTTTATTAAAAATGTGTTTTTCCTGAGACAGTTGGTAGACAATATTACGTGAGTTTCACGTGTACAACATAATGGCTCACGGTTTTTACAGGTCACACCCCGCTTACAGTTATTATAAAACACTGGCGGTACTCCCCGCTCTGCGCATGGTGTCTCTGTGGCTCATTTATTTCATACACAGCCCCTGCCTTGCCCTTCCCCACTTCCCTCTCCCACGAGTAGCCAGTCGCTTGTTGTCTGTATGTGCAGTCTGTTCCCTTTTTGTTATGCTCACTAGCTGTATTTTTTAGATTCCACGTATAAGTGATATCGTACACTAGTTGTCTCTGTCTGACTCATTTCACTTAGGGTAATGCTCTGCAAGTCCATCCATCTGGCTCCAAGTGGCAAATTTTCATTCCTCTTCATGGCTGAGTAGTATTCCTCTGTGTGCGTGCGTGCGTGTGTGCGTGCGTGCACATATATGTACCGGCTTCTTTTCTTTTTAGCGTGTCTTCTTTATCCCTTCATCTATTCATGGACACTGAGGTTGCTCCATATCTTGGCAATTGTAAATAGTGTTGCTATGAACACTGGGGTGCATCTATCTTTTTTCAATCACTGTCTTCACTTTTTTTGGATGTGCACCCAGAAGAGGAACTGCTAGGGCGTATGGTTCTCTTTTTCCTTTTTTGAGAAACCACCGGATTATTTTGCACTGTCTGCAGCAATTCGCGTTCCCGCCAAGAGTGCACGCGGGCCCCGTTTTCCTGCGCCCTCACCGACATTTGCTGCGGGCAGTCTTTCTGACGACAGCCGTTCTGACAGATATGAGGCGCGAGCTCGTTGCGGCTTTACTTTGCATTTCTCTGGTGATTAGTGGTCTTTCGTGTGCCTGATGGCTGGCTGTATATTTCCTTTGGAAGAACGTCTATTCAGGTCTTCTGCCTATCTTTTTTTTTTTTTTTTAATGAGATCAGTTTTTTTGGTCTGTTTCCAGTATAAGCTGTTTATATACTTTGGATACTAACGCCTTATCAGTCATATTTGCGAATATTTTCTCCCATTCAGCAGATTGCATTTTCATGTTGCTGATGGTTTTCTTTGCCATGCAAAGGTTTTTACATTTAATTTGGTCCCATTTGTTTGTTTGTTTTTTTGCTTTAGGAGACAGATCCAAAAAAAATGTTGCTGCCATTTATATCAAACAGTGTTCTGCCTATGTGTTCTTCTAGGAGTTTTACGGGGTTTGGACTTACATTTAAGTCTTGTAATCCATTTTGAGTTTCTTTTTGTATATGGTGTGAAAAAATGCCATTTCATTCTTTTACATGTAGCTGTCCAGTTTTCCCAGCACCACGCACTGGAGAGACTTGTCTTTCCTCTGTTGTGTGTTCTTGCCTCCTTGTTGTAGGACAATTGGCCACTAGTGTGTGGGTTTATTTCTGGGCTGTGTATTCTGTTGTGTTGATCTGTGCCAGGACCAGACAGCGTGGATTACTGTAGCTTTGTAGTATCGTCTGAAGTCAAGAAGCATGATTCCTCCTGTTCTTTCTCAGATTGTTTTGGCTACTTGGTGTCTTCTGCGTTTCTATACAAATATTAAAATTATTTGTCCTAATTCTGTGAACCATGCCCTTGGTGTTTTGACAGGGATTGCCCTGAATCTGTAGATTGCCTTGAGTAGCGTGGTCACTTTAACAGTCTGTGAATATTTTAAATACTTGACTTTTATTGGAGTCGAGTCGGTTTACAAAGTTGTGCTGTTAGTTTTGACCGCGCAGCGCAGTGGCTCTGTTACACATGCTCCTCTCTTTGGGCTTCCCTGGTGGCTGAGCAGTAAAGAAAACCTGCCTGCAACTCAGGAGACTTGCCGGGGAGGCAGGCCTGATCCCTGGTGGGAAAGATCCCCTGGAGAAGACAATGGCAACCCACTCCAGCAGTCTTGGCCTGGAGAGCCCCATAGAGCCTGGTGGCCTACAGTCCATGGCATCACAGAGTCGGACTCAGCTGAGCAACTAAGCAACACCTCCAAATACACGTGTTCGTTATTTTTAAGTCTTTTCACATCTCGGTTGTCACAGAGCATTGAGGCGCGTTCCTGGCTGGCTTTCTCTCTTATATGTAGGGGTGTGTGTGTGTATATCCCAAGCTCCTGACTTATTCCCTCCACCGCATTTCCCCTTTGGTAACCATAAGTGTGTCTCCTCTCTCTTTAAGTCTGTTTCTGTTTTATAAACAAGTTCAGCGGTGTCTCTCTTTAAAAAATCGTGTTCCACATATGAGTGATAGCGTGTGGCACTAACAATATCAGCCCTTCCAGCCCAACGTGTGCCCTCTTTCGTCTGTGTGTCTCCAGGTTTTTCATCAGACTCTCACAGTCTCCTGAGTACAGGCCTCTTGCCTCCGTGGGTAGGTCTTGCCCGGGGCTGTAACCTTTTGGATGCAGTGGTAAATGGGATTGTTTCCTTACATTCTTCCTGTAGCTTGTTGTTGGTGTCTAGAAATGCCGCCGACTCCCGTGTGTTAACTTTGTATCCTGCAGCTTTGCTGAATTCACTGATTAGCTCTAGTAGTTTTCCGGTGGCGTCTTCAGGATTTTTCTATGCATAGGATCATGTCGTCTGCAAACAGTGAACATTTTACTTCTTTTCCAACTTGAATTTCTGTTCTTTTTCTTCTCTGAATGCCACGGCTAGGACCTCCAGAACTATGCTGAGTAAACGTGGTGGGAGTGGATGGGCAAGCCCGTCTTGTCCTGCTCTTAGAGGAGGCGCCTTCGGGTTTTCAACACCGAGAACGCTGTTTGCTGTGGGTCTGTCATATATAGTCTTTATCATGTTGAGGGCGGTGGTGATGGACAGGGAGGCCTGGCGTGCTGCAGTTCATGGGGTTGCAAAGAGTCGGACACGACTGAGCGACTGAACTGAGCTGATGTTCCCTCTATACCCGCTTTCTGAAGGGTTTCTTTTTTAATCATAAATGGATGTTGAGCTTTGTCACACCCTTTTCTGCATCTATTAAGATGACCGCGTGACTGATTCTTCAGTCCGTCGGTGTGCTGTGTCACGCTGACTGGTCTGTGGATCCTGAAAAAGCCTGGCGTCCCTGGGATAAGTCCTGCTTGACCATGGTGTCTGACCCTTTATTGTCCGATCCTGTCTGCCACTCTTTTGTTGAGGATTTTTGCGTCTGTGTTCATCAGTGACATTGGCCTGTAATTTTATTTTTGCGAGATCTTTGTCTGGTTTGGGTGTCAGGGTGAGGCTGGCCTCCGAGAATAAGTTTGGAAGTGTTCCTTCCTCTTGAGATTTTTTAAAAAAATAGTTTGAGGAGGATAGGTGTTCACTCTTCTCCAAGGGTTTGGTAGAATTCACCTCTGCAGCCATCTAGTCCTGGACTTTTGTCTTTTGGGGAGTTTTAAAATTACTGATTCAATTTCATTACTGGTAATTTGTATGTTTATATTTTCTGTTTCTTCCTGACTCAGTCTTGGGAGATGGTACATTTTTAGGAATTTGTCCATTTCTCCTAGGTGGTCCATTTTATCAGCATTCTTTCTTAGTTAACAAATATTAACCCTCAGCTCCGTGCTGGGCCCTGGAGACCAGTGTAAAGACAAAGTCCTGCCCTCAGGAAGTTTAACAGCAAGTTAACTAGACCCCCTGCTTCCTCGGTCCTTACGATGCACTAGGCCCTGTGTTTTGCAATTTACATGCATTAGTTCATTCAATCACTGTGATGATTCTGTCACCGCTCCCATTTTATAAATAGAGACAGGCAGGCACAGAGAGGTTATGTCGCTTGCCCTAAGTGAGTGAAGTCGCTCAGTTGTGTCCAACTTTTTGCGACCCCATGGACTACCAGGCTCCTCTGCCCATGGGATTTTCCAGGCAATAGTACTGGAGTGGATTGCCATTTCCTTCTCCAGGGGATTTTCCCAGCCCAGGGACTGAACCCAGGTCTCCTGCATTGTAGACAGATGCTTTACTGTCTGAGCCACCAGGGAAGTCCCTAAACCACACAGCAATAAACGGCAGAGGCAGGCTTGAACACAGGGTATCTGCTCCAGAGTGTGTGCTTTTAACCACCACTGTACTGCACAGCCTCTAGGAAATGAGAAGCAACGTTTCAGATAGGGTACATGCCATAAAGAGACAAAAATGGAGGATGAGGGGTGCTGGAAGCCAGGGTGCTTGGCGCTGTGTCCTTGAAGTGTTGGCATTTGAACTGAGTCTTATGAACCCGAAAGAGCCAGCCACGCAGAAGTCAGAGAGACAAGCATGTGCAAAGGCCCAGAGGCAGAGCAGAACCTGGCCTGCTGGAGATGGATTCACCTGGCTGTAGCTGGGAGGCTGGCTTGACGGAGCCTGGGTGGAGGCAGAGAGGCCTGGGAGGAGGCTGTGGCTTCCTCAGGGGAGAGACGATGGCAGGCCAGTGAAGAGGGTGGGCAGACAGAGGGGCTCCCAGGTAAGCAGGGCCGGAGCTTGGTGTTGTGTCGGAGGCGCCTGCTAAGGTGGCTGGAGGAAGTTCACAGCACTCTGTGCCTGGTGTCAGCACCCCGACCTGAATCCACTCTGTCTTCCTTGAGCCTCCGTGGAGCCGGTGGAGGCTCGGGACCCCATGTGTGGCTGACGTGGGACAGCCTCGACCAGATCCCTCGTTCCTTCTCCTGGTGAGGGTGGGGGGGGGTCCTTGAAGCTGTCAATTCTTATTCCCCTGAGACTGTCCTCCTCTGAACCTGGGGATGAGCGACCTCCTAGGGGCTCAGGGAACATGTCGCGATCTCTTCTGAAGCTGGAGGGCTCGGCTGCAACCCAGGTGGATAAAAGGACTCCCCTGACCCGGGTCTTGCTGAGGGAGTCCCTTGAGTGGGAGGGGGCAGGGAGTCTGCGAGGATTGGGGTCCCTGGGCCTTCTGCTGGGCACAGCCCATCCCCGTGAGGCCTCGGGAAGGCCCAGTTCCTGCCCCGGGGAACCTTGAGCTGGTTTTAAACTTAATTGCAGAAGACGCATGAGTGTGTGCACACAGACGTGTGCTCACGTACGTACATCTGGACAACACATGGGAACTTGATCCTCCCAACCCGCGTGCAGATGACCCTGCCACCTCTGGGGTGCCCTGTGTCGGGAAAGGGCTCCCCCAGGAGGCGTGAGTCCTGGCCTTGACGGTCCCTCTGCTGTGCGGTCTGGGGTAGAAGCCCGCACCTCTCTGGACCTCAGTCTCTCTGTCTTGAAAACGGGAGATTTGGTGCACATCCTAGGCCGGGTGCTGCTTGCCAAGTGCCATACTCAGCTGCAGTCAGGCTTTGCGCCTTCCGCGTGGTGCTTGTCAACATGCAGAAAAAGGAGGAGGCTTTACCCTGAAAACCTGCATACTCAGCCCTTCTAGAAAAACCACACGGTCTGGCCACAGGGTGGCCCACGTCCCCACGGGGCCGCAGTGGGCCCGTGCTGAGCCGCTCACCTCCTGCAGTTTCATTACAGGTGGACCTTCAACACCAAAGTCCTGGACTTCCTAATTCTTGATCTGGCCTCTTAGGATTTGCACCTATTTAAAGTCTGTTTTGTTGAAGAGCCACTTTAGAAATAAACCAAAGAGGGGAAAAATACCTTTGCCCAACACGGAGCCAAATGCTGATTATCGTATGCCGTGTTGGAGGAACCTCATCCTTGTGGGGCGAATGGCAGTAACAGTAGCAGTGGGGTTTTTAAATTTTCACTGGAGTATAGGGGCTTTACAATGCCGTGTTGGTCTCTGCCATACAGCAAAGTGAATCAGCTGTAGGTATACATGTATCCCGTCTTGGATTTCCTTCCCATCTAGACCCCCACGGGGTACTGAGTCGAGTCCTCTGTGCCACGCAGCGCGCTCTCCTTAGGACCTGTTTTGTGTGCAGGCGTGCGAATGTGCTAACCCTAAGCTCCGCCCACCGCACCTCCCCGTCCTCCCTTGCTGTCCATGTCTGCTCTCTAACTCCGTGTCTATTTCTGCTTTGCATGTATGTTCATCTGTTCCACTGTTGTAGATGTCATGTATATATACGTGTGTGTGCTAACATACGGTGTTTGTTTTTCTTTCTCACTCACTTCGCTTTGTATGACAGTGTCTAGGTGCCCCATCTTGTTTATCCATTCATCTGCTGATGGACATTTACGCTCCTTCCACGTCCCGGCTATCGTAAAGAGTGCTGCATGAGCATTGGGCCACGTGTGTCTTTTTGAATGACGGGTTTCTCAGGGTATAACCATCCAGTAGTGGGGTTGCCGAGTCAATGGTAGCTTTATTTTTAATTTTTTCTGGAACCTCCACACTGTTCCCCATAGTGGCTGTCTCCATTGACACTTCCACCAGCAGGGAAAGAGGGTTCCCTTTTTCTCCAGTGAATCCTCTCCAGCATTTGTTGTTCGTAGATTTTTGGGCGATGGCCATTCTGGCTGGAGTGAGGTGGCACCTCATTGTGGTTTTGATTTGCGCGTCTCTAATAATGAGCAGTGTTGAGCATCTTTTCCTGTATTTGTTGCCCGCCTCTGTGTTTTCTTTAGAGAAATGTCTGTTTAGGTCTTCGGCCCAGTTTTTGATTCTGTTGTTTGTCTGTTTGATGCTGAGCTGCAGGAGCTGTCCGTACAGTTTGGAGGTCGATTCCTGTCTGTCGCTCCGATTGCCAGTTTTTCCTCCTTTTCAGAGGAGCATGTGCCGTTCTCGTCATGGCTTTCTTTGCTGTGAAAAAGCTTTTAAGTCCCATTTGTTTATTTTTTGTTTTTATCTTCATTACTCTAAGAGGTGGGTCAGGAAGATTTTGCTGTGATTTATGTCCAAAAGTGTTCTGTCTGTGTTTTCCTCTAAGAGTTTTACAGTGTCCAGTCTTGCATTCAGGTCTTCAGTGCACTTTCGTGTATGGTGTTAGGAGGTGTTCTTATTTCAGCCTTTTACAGGTAGCTGTCCAATCTTCCCAGCACCACTTACTGAAGAGACTGTCTTTGGTCCAGTGTATATTCTAGCCTCCTTTGTCAGGTTAGGTGATTAGAGTTATGTGAGTTTATCTCTGGGGTTTCTGTCCTGTTGGATTGACCTGTGTGTGAGTTTCTGTGTCACTACCAGACAGTGTTGATGACAGCAGCTTTGTAGTCTTGTCTGAAGTCAGGGAGCCTGACTCCTCCAGCTCTGGTTTTCTTTCTCAAGATCGCTTTGACTATCTGGCATCTTTTGTGTTTCCATACAAAGCGTAAATTTTAAAAATCTAATCCTGTGAAAAATGCCATTAGCAGTTTGAGAGGGATTACCCTGAATCTGTAGATTGCTTTTGGTAGTATGGTCATTTTCGCAATATTGAGTCTTCCAATCCAGCAACATGGTATATCTTCCCATCTGTTTGCGTCTTCATCAGTAGCTTATAGTTTTCCGAGTACAGATCTTTTGCCTCCTTAGGCAGGTTCATTCCTAGGTTTTTGTTTTTGTTTTTTTTTTCAATGGTAAATGGAACTGTTTCCTTAATTCCTCTTTCTGATCTTTCATCGTTAGTGTATAGGAAAGCAGGGGATTTCTGTGCATTAATTCTGTATCCAGCAACTGTACCAGATTCATTGATTAGCACCGGTAGTTTTCTGGTAGCATCTTTAGGATTTTCTACGTAAAGTATCATGTCATCTGCAAACAGTGACAGTTTTCCTTTCCAATTTGGATTTCCTTTATTGCTTTTTCTTCTCTGATTGCCATGGCTGGCCTTCCAAAGTGATAGTGAATAATAGCGGTGAGAGTGAGCATTCTTGTCTTGTTCCTGATCTTAGAGGAAATGCTTTCAGTTTCTCACCGTTGAGAGTGATGTTTGCCGTGGGCTTATTGTATTTGGTCTTTATTATGTTGAGGTACAGGAGACAGGGATCAAGACCATCCACAAGAAAAAGAAATGCAAAAAAGCAAAACGGCTGTCTGAGGAGGCCTTACAAATAGCTGTGGAAAGAAGAGAAGTGAAAGCAAAGGAGAAAAGGAAAGATATACCCATTTGAATGCAGAGTTCCAAAGAATAACAAGAGATAAGAAAGCCTTCCTCAGTGATCAGTGCAAAGAAATACAGGAAAAATCAATAGAAAGATCTCTTCAAGAAAATTAGAGCTACCAAGGGAATATTTCATGCAAAGATGGGTTCAATAAAGGACAGAAATGGTATGGACCTAATAGAAGCGGAAGATTTTAAGAAGAGAAGATACACAGAAGAGCTGTACAAAAAAGATCTTCATGACCGAGATAATCATGATAGTGTGATCACTCAGCTAGAACCAGACATCCTGGAATGTGAAGTCAACTGGGCCTTAGGAAGCATGACTAAGAACAAAGCTAGTGGAGGTGATGGAATTCCAGTTGAGCTGTTTCAAATCCTAGAAGATGATGCTGTGAACGTGCTGCACTCAATATGCCAGCAAATTTGGAAAACTCAGCAGTGGCCACAGGACTGGAAAAGGTCAGTATTCATTCCAATCCCAAAGAAAGGCAATGCCAGAGAATGCTCAAACTACCGCACAATTGCACTCATCTCACACGCTAGTAGAGTAACGCTCAAAATTCTCCAAGCCAGGCTTCAGCAATATGTGAACCATGAAATTCCAGATGTTCAAGCTGGTTTTAGAAAAGGCAGAGGAACCAGAGATCAAATTGCCAACATCGCTGAATCATGGAAAATGGAAGAGATTTCCAGAAAAATATCTATTTCTGCTTTATTGACTGTGCCAAAGCCTTTGATTGTGTGGATCACAATAAACTGTGGAAAATTCTGAAAGAGATGGGAATCCCAGACCATCTGACCTGCCTTTTGAGAAATCTGTATGCAGGTCAGGAAGCAACAGTTAGAACTGGACATGGAACAACAGACGGGTTCCAAATAGGAAAAAGAGTATGTCAAGGCTGTATATTGTCACCCTGCTTATTTAACTTATATGCAGAGTACATCATGAGAAACGCTGGGCTGGAAGAAGCACAAGCTGGAATCAAGATTGCCGGGAGAAATATCAATAACCTCAGATAGGCAGATGACACCAACCTTACGGCAGAAAGTGAAAAGAACTAAAGAGCCTCTTGATGAATGTGAAAGAGGAGAGTGAAAAAGTTGGCTGAAAGCTCAACATTCAGAAAACTAAGACCATGGCATCTGGTCCCATCACTTCATGGCAAATAGACGGGGAAACAGTGGCTGACTTTATTTTTTGGGGCTCCAAAATCACTGCAGATGGTGATTGCAGCCATGAAATTAAAAGACGCTTACTCCTTGGAAGGAAAGTTATGACCAACCTAGACAGCATATTCAAAAGCAGAGACATTACTTCATAAACAAAGGTCTGTCTAGTCAAGGCTATGGTTTTTCCAGTAGTCATGTATGGATGTGAGAGTTGGACTGTGAAGAAAGCTGAGCACCAAAGAACTGATGCTTTTGAACTGTGGTGTTGGAGAAGACTCTTGAGAGTCCCTTGGACTGCAAGGAGATCCAACCAGTCCATCCTAAAGGAGATCAGTCCTAGGTATTCATTGGAGGGACTGATGTTGAAGCTGAAACTCCAGTACTTTGGCCACCTGATGCGAAGAGCTGACTCATTTGAAAAGACCCTGATGCTGGGAAAGATTGAGGGCAGGAGGAGAAGGGGATGACAGAGGATGAGATGGTTGGACGGTATCACCGACTCGATGGAGATGAGTTTGGGTAGGCTCTGGGAGTTGGTAATGGACAGGGAGGCCTGGCGTGCTGCAGTTCATGGGGTTGCAAAGAGTCGGACACGACTGAGCAACTGAACTGAACTGAACTGAGTGTTGCTACTGCGGGTTCCCTCTGATTTCTGTTTGCGTGGAGTATCTTTTTTAGCCCCTCACTTTCACTCTCGTGTGCCCCCAGGTCTGAAGTGGGCGTCTTGTATGGGTCTTATTTTTGTATCCATTCAGCCAGTCCATGTGTTTTGGTTGGAGCATTTAATCCATTTCCATTTAAGGTAATTATTGATCTGTATGTTCCTCTTACTTTTTCTTAACTGTTTCGGGTTTGCCTTTGTAGGTCTTTTTCTTTTTGCTTCTCTTGTGGTTCCCACTTGAAGAAGTTCCTTTAGCATTTGTTGTAAAGCCAGTTTGTGGTGCTCTTTTTCAGCTTTTGCTTGTCGGTAAAGCTTTTGATTTCTCCACCAGATCTGAATGATATCCTTGCTGGGTAGAGTAATCTTGGTTTGTCGGTTTCTCCCTTTCGTCGATTTAAATATATCTGGCCACTCCCTTCTGGCCTGCAGAGGTTCTGCTGAAGAAATCAGCTGATAAACTTGGGGGGATTCCATTGTATACTATTTGTCGCTTTTCCCTTGCTACTTTTAATATTTTTTGCTTTGAATTTAGTTTTCTCAGTTTGATTAATATGTGACTTGGCGAGTTTCTCCCTGGGCTTGTCCTGTATGGGACTCACTGTGCCTCCGAGACCTGTGTGACTGCAGTGGGCCTGTGCTGAGTGACTCAATTCCCTCAGTGTTGTTATACCTGGGCCCCGACATCTGAGCATTCAACACCACAGTCCTGGATTTTCAAAGTTTTGATTCAGGTTCTTATGATTTTGACCTTTTTAGAGTCAGTTTTATTGAAAAGCCACTTTAGAAATAAACTCAAGAGGGAAAAAATACCTTTGCCCAACACAGAGCCAAATATTTATTGCTCTACACTGTATTTGAAGAGTCTCACCCTTATGGGGAGAATAGCAGTAACAGCAATAATTAATAATACTAATATTTAGCATTGACCCATTGCTCTGCTGCTGAAATGGCCATTGCAGTTGTTACTGGGAGGGAGGACCTTCACAACAGCCCTGTGAAGTAGGGATTGTTCCCCACTTTTCAGGTGAAGAAGCTGGGGCTCAGAGCACAGCTGAGCTGGGCATCTTGGAGAGAAGGCAGGCCCCAGGCTTGGGAATTAATATTATTCTAAGGTGCCACCACTGTGGTGTTGGAGAAGTCTCTTGAGTGTCCCTTGCACTGCAAGGAGATCCAACCAGTCCATCCTAAAGGAGATCAGTCCTGGGTGTTCATTGGAAGGGCTGATGCTGAAGCTGAAACTCCAATACTTTTGCCACCTGATGTGAAGAGCTGACTCATTTGAAAAGACCCTGATGCTGGGAAGGACTGAAGGCGGGAAGAGAAGGGGACGACAGAGAATGAGATTGTCGGATGGCATCACCAACTCAATGGCCATGAGTTTGAATAAACTCCAGGAGTTGGTGATGGACAGGGAGGCCTGGCGTGCTGCAGTCCATGGGGTCTCAAAGAGTCGGACATGACTGAGTGGGTGAACTAAACTGAACTGAAGTGCCACATGAAAGCTGGCATTGTTCTCAAAGGCCTGGCTGCCCTCACGCCGGGCCCATTCCTTACCTGGAGAGATGGAAGTCACGGGGTGACTTCTGATATCATGTCGTGTGATTAACATTAAGTGGTCTGGGGAGTGTGGTCAGAGCCTCCTTCTCAGGTGCTGTGAGACCAGGAGCAGAAGAACCACAGGACTGGGGAGCCTCTACTCATGGTAGATGCTGTAGGTTTTCCAAGGTAGAGATAAAACTGTGGTCTGGGGTGGGGTGCAAGAAACTTCCATATGTTTCCTCTCCCCAATCCCATCTATCCACCCACCTATCCACCCATTCATCTATCTGTCCACCTACCCTCCCACCCATCAGCTCATTCATCCACCCACACTCATTCACCCAACCATCTACCTATCCATCCATCCACACATCCATCTACCAACTCAGCCTCTTACCCCTCCATCCATTATCCAACCATCTATCTATCCACTTACCCACCCATCCATTATTCAACCATCCACCCACCCACCCACCCATCCCATTAACATCCGTCTGTCCATCCAGTTGGGCTTCCCAGGCAGCTCAGTGGTGAAGAACCCACCTGCCAAGCAGGAGGCATGGGTTCCATCCCTGGGTCCAGAAGGTCCCTTGGAGAAGGAAATGGCAACCCACTCCAGGATTCTTGGCTGGAAAATTCCATGCACAGAGGAGCCTGGCAGGCTTCAGTCCATGGAGTCACAAGTTGGACATGACTTGGTGACTAGCAGCAGCAGAAGCTATTTACTTATCCACCCCCCATCTACTGACCCCTTTCTCTGCCCATCCATTAGCCATCTATCTATTCGCCCGTTCACTCACTCACCCATCCGTCTGCCTATCCACCCATCCATCCACCCATTCACTGACCCACCCACCCATTATCCATCCCCCAATCCACACATCCACCCATCCACTTATCCATCGGCCCACCAACCCATTCACTCACCCACCCGTTATCTATCCATCTGTTCATCCACTGATCCATCCGTCTAGCTACTAATCCATCCATCCATCTACCCACCCACTTACCTGTCCATCCATTATCCATCCACTTACCCATCTCCCATCCACCCACTCACCCCTCCATCCACCTACCATTCTAGTGACCCTCCCACTTACCCACCTGTCCATTATCCATCCATCTGTCCATCCACCTATCCACTCTCATCCATCCATCCATCTACCCATCCACTCACCCACCAACTTACCCACCTATCCATTATTTATCCATCTACCCATATACCCATCTACTCACTCATCCATCCATTCATCTTTCTACCCACCCACCAACCCACTCACTTATCCAACCACCTAGCTACTAATCCATTCATTCATCTACCCACCCACTTACCTAATCATCCTTTATCCATCCACTCATCCATCCACCATCCATCCATTCACTCATCCATCCACCCATCTGTCTTCCCATGCACCCCCTACCCACTTACCCACCCACCCATTATCCATCCACCTACTCATCTACCCACTCATCCACCCATCTAGCCATCCACTGACTCACCCACCTACCCACCCATCCATCAGCTTACTCATCCACCCATCCAGCTATCCATCCACCCACCCACCTACCCACCATCCTTTACCCATCCACCTACTTACCCATCCCCACCCTTCAGCTCACTCTTTGTCTACCCATTCACTCACTCATCCATCTAGCCATCCACCAACCCACCCACTTACCCATCTGTCCACTATCCAACCATCTAACTATCCATTTATCCATCCACTCACTCATCCCTCCACCCACCCATCCATTAACATCCGTCTGTCCATCCAGTTGGGCTTCCCAGGTGGCTCAGTAGTAAAGAATCCACCTGCCAAGCAGGAGATGCAGCTTCGGTCCCTGGGTCGGGAAGGGTCCCTGGAGAAGGAAATGGCAGCCCCCTCCAGGATTCTTGCCTGGAAAGTTCCATGCACAGAGGAGCCTTGACAGGCTTCAGTCCATGGAGTCAGAGTCAGACGTGACTCAGTGACTAAAAAGCAGCAGCATCCATCCATCCACTTATACGCCTGGTCATCAGCTCACTCACCCATCCGCCCACCTCCCCCACCCATCTCTACCATCCACCCACCCACCCATTATCCATCTATCTGTCCATCCACTTATACACGTGGTCATCAGCTCACTCACCCATCCACCCACCCACCTCTTACCCACCCACTATCCATCTATCTGTCCATCCACTTACCCATCTTCCATCCACTCACTCACTCATCCATCCATATATCCATCTACCCACCCAGTGACCCACCCACGTACCTACCTATCCATTATCCATCCACTCACTCATCCATTTCCCACCCAGCCACCCACCTACCCACTTATCTATTATTTATCCATCTATCCATTCACCCCTCTACTCACTCATCCATCCATTCATCCATTTACCCATCCACCAACCCACTCACTTACCCACTCATTATCCATCCATCCATCCACTTATCCATCCTACTAGCCAAGAATACATCCATCTATCCACCCACTGACTTACCTATCCATCCATTATCTATCCACTTACCCATCTTCCATCCACTCACTCATCCCTCCATCCACCTATCCATTCATCCACCTATCCATCCGCCCATCCCTCTCCCCATCGAGTGGCCCACCCATGTGCCCACCTATCCATTATCTGTGCATCCACCTACCCATCCACCCACTCATCCACGTACCCATCCACCTACCAACCCGCCTTTTATCCATCTGTCCATCTACCCATCTCCTCACTCACCCATCCATCCATCTACCTCCCCACTTACCTATCCATCCATTATCCATCCATCTTTCTATCCACTCACTCATTCATCCATTCACCTAGTGACCACTCACCCCCCTACCCATTACTCACCCATCTATGCATCCACCTATCCACTCACTCATCCAACCCCACCCACTTACTCACCCATCCATCACCACCCACTTATTCATCTACCCACTCACCCATCCATCTAACCATCCACTGACCCACCCACCTACCCACTCATCTGTTATCCATTTATTCTTCCACTTACCCACCCATCTACCTATTCACCCATCCACCTCTGCATTCACCGACCCATCCACCTACCACTGACCTCCCACCTACCCCTCCACCCATTATCCATCCAGCTATCCATCCATTCATCCATCCATCTAGCTATCCATCTACCCATCCACTTACCCACTCATCCATTACCCATCCATATTTCTATCCACCCATCCACTTACTCATTCAGCCACTCACCTAGCCACCTAGTGACCCACTCACCCCCCTACCCATTACTCACCCATCTATGCATCCACCTATCCACTCATCCACCACCCACCCACTTACCCACCTATCCATTCAGTTCAGTTCAGTTCAGTCGCTCAGTTGTGTCCAACTCTTTGTGACCCCATGAATTGCAGCACGTCAGGCCTCCCTGTCCATCACCCATCCGTTACCACCCACTTATTCATCCACCCACTCACCCATCCGTCTAACCATTCACTGACCCACTCATCCATTACCATCCACTCATTCATCCATTCATTCACCTATCCACCTAGTGACCCACTCACCCCCCTACTCATTACTCACCCATCTATACATCCACCTATCCCCTCACTCATCCACCACTTACCCACCCATCCACCCATCCATTACCATCCACTTATTCATCCACCCATCTAACCATTGACTGACCCACCCATCCATCACCCGTCCATCCTTCTATCCACCCATCCACTCACTCATCCGTCCACCCACTCATCGCTTTCCGTGCCTACACATCCAGACACCCATGCAAAGAAGACAAAAAAGGTCCAAGGGAAGAAGCCAAGCCACTGTCCAGTCATTTTATTTGTCCACGCTGTGACCCAGGCCCAGCGCCAACACTGGGGGGTCTGACACCGCCTATAGACACCGAGGGGCTCCCAGTGTGTGGGGCCAGGGGACTCAGAAGTATCTGAGTTTCATCAGTGTCTGTGGGCACAGAGTTCAGAGGTGCCATCTCTTCTTGGTGGCGCAACACAATCGCCAAAGATCCCAGCAACCTGCATCACACCACAAGCTCTCACCCGCAAGCAGATACCCCCGGGGACCAGAAGGTCAACAGGCACACAGCACCCTGAATCTCCCAGGCACGTGGAGAGAGAGACACAGAAAGCCATGTACATGCGGGAGCACACAAGACGTATACGTCGGCACCCGGAAGGTGCTCGGGGGGCGGTCACACGACAGTGCTGAGCATCCCTAGTGTGTGTGTGTGTCTCTCTCACACACACACACACAGGGAAATGCAAACAGACACGCATTAGAACACCCACAGCCTCCTGGAGGAGAGACTTCCAGGTTGAGAGGCACTGGATGTCGGCGGACCCAGGGCAGAGGCCTCATCCACACCTTTCTGCACCCTGGGACTATGCCACCCAGGAAGCGCTGCTGCTCGGGGGAGCCCCTTGCCCGGCTCTGCTGCCCCGTAACTGAGGACGCCCAGCAGTGGCAGGGCATCCTGAGGAGGAGCGGGCTCCCTTGGCTGACTTCTGCCAGGCAGTTATCACATGTCCCTGTGACAGTCACATGGGGCCCAGGACACAAGCCTGTGCTCCACACGGCTCCACTCGAGGCCACCACTCGGGGGCCCTGCTCAACAGGCCAGGGCCAGGGACCTGCCTCCTTCTCGGGGAAACTGATGATAGCACAGCCCAGGCGTCTGGGGCCGCTCCTGCCCACTTGGCCAACAGGGCTGGAGAACCCAGCCATGCAAGTCAGGGTCTCCGTGGGGTCAGGCCCGGCCCCTCCTTACCCCAAAGGGAGTACCGGGATTAAGAAGCAGCACAGGCCGTGGAATGATACAGGCAGACTCAATATAAATAAAATATTCATATAAAAATAGTCTCTTAGAAAATATTCTCTTATCCAGTGGCTCACTTTCTAGAAGGTGGGAACTGCTGGGGGGGTTAGCATTACCTTTCCCCTGTCTCTCTCTGTTCCAAACTGGACTTTTCTAATGGGGAGGTTTGAGCTGGGGAGGACTACAGGCTGGGAACCGTGTTCTAGAAAACGTCTCCCAATTCCAGACCAGCTTAAATCTCTGGAGAATTAGCAGCAAACAGCAAAAAAAAAAAAATATGTGTATGTGTGTGTGTCTATATACGTAGAAAGGATGTCTGCCCTTGCACTTGAGCATCTGGTGCGGCAAGGGGTCCTCGCGAAATCAGCTAGGAGAAAGGTCTGCCTGAAGAATCACCACGCACAGTTCTCCGCTCCCTGTCCTGGTGGCAGAACATCCCACAGGGAGAGCCAGCGGTCCACGTTGATTGCAGAAAACGGATCCCGACGAGGTGGAAGGGTTCTTGTTTAATTAAATAAATTAATATTATCTTTTTAATATCAGAATAAATTGTTAAATATTGCTATTACTGTTGAGGCCCCCGGGGTCCAGTGTTTCAGGCTCTGCTCCGGCCGAGGGCGGCGTCTGGGTGCGGCGTGGATGACGACTCGGGGTCCGGGAGGGGTCCCCCCCCCCACCGGCAGGGCCCCCACCTCCACCAGCCCAGCAGACAAGACAGCTCAGCAGCGGCTACGGAGGTTGGGGCGGGGCCCGCGGCGGGGAAGCAGCCGGCCCTCCGCCGCCCCCGCCGCCCTGCGCGTAGCTGGGGGCCGCCGCCCCGCCCCGCCCCGCGCGGGGCCCGGGCCGCCGCCCGCGCTCACTTGCACGTGTAGACCTCGGTGCGCTCGCTGCAAGTGTTGCACTTGACGTAGCAGCACCAGTGGAACCTGCAGCTGCACTGCCACGCGCGGGCGTACTGGTGGGTGTTGTAGCCGCGGCCGCAGCACATGAGGTCGCAGCCGCTGGCCTGGGGCGCCGTCTTGTTGCAGGCGCGGCCCTGCGTGCCCACGCTGCCCGTCGCCGGGTCCTCCTCGCAGTAGTTGGGCGACTTCTCGATGTACACCAGGTCGGTGTCCATGGGCTTGCGGTAGGACAGCGGCTTCTTGATCTTGAGGAAGGTGGGCCGCTTGTTGCGGCTGGCGCGCACCGGCTCCACGTGGACTGCCTCGTTGTACTTGTCCTTGAGCACGTAGCCCAGCTCGCGGAACTGCGGCAGCGTGGTCCAGCAGGTCTTGGTGGTGCAGGAGCCCGACACGCCGTGGCACTTGCACTCCAGCTTCATGTTCTCCTCCAGGATCTGCGGGGGCGGCGGGAGAGCACAGCTTGTCACGGCAGGGCCAGGCGGGGCCCCCCCGGGGCCACCCCCCACCCGCCCCGCTGCCCCTGCCTGGCTGGGTCTGGCCTGTGCTTTTCTTTCTGGGGGGCTGCCCTGCTGGCTCAGCTGGTAAAGAATCCGCCCACAATGCGGGAGACCTGGGGTTGGGAAGATCCCCTGGAGACGGGCAAGGCTCCCCACTCCAGTATTCTGGCCTGGAGAATTCCATGGACTGTATAGTCCATGGGGTCGCAAGGAGGCGGACACGACTGAGCCACTTTCACTCGCTGTCCTTCTGGGGCCGGAACCTCAGACCTGGATGCAAAGCCTCCCCAGGACTCGCCTGCCCTCCCTGCACCCGACCCCGAGGGGGCCTCACGCCGCTGCTTAGATCCATGCAGGCCCATCTTGACCACACGTGGGTTCTCTCAGGGCTGCGCTGGCTTAAAATCACTTCGGAACCAACGTGTGAAAGCCAGGAGGAGACTTTCAAAGACAGGCTGCCTGGTGTTCTGCCAGGCCAACAGAACAGGTACCCGGCAACTCCAAAGTGATGCTCGAAATTATTTCATAACCAGAGCAGCTGGGCGCTGACCTGCTGGCGTGGGAGCTGGCCACAGAGGCCAGCACGGCGGTCCAGCGGCGTCTGGCTCACCTCGGCCAGCTCGGCCACCCGGGCGGTGATACTTGGAACTCTGCCAGCCTCCGCCTCCCTCCCAGGCCAGCAGCCCTCAGCTTGCCCCAGTCCTTACGGCTCCCTGGAGCTGTAAGGACCAGTTTAAGTCCCAGATCTAGCATGAACCTGCTGAGTGCCCTCAGGCAGCTTGCCTGTTTCCTCATGTGCAGAACCAGGGTGATGGCTGTACTTCATTATAACCCTCCAGTGAGATGCCGGTCAGAAAGGAGAGAGGGTGGACTTCTGAGACACACAGGAAGCTCAGCTGTCTAAGACACAGTGTGGCGCGGAAGAAGCCGGGTGCAGAGGATCTACCAGGTGAAGGCAGCGACAGGAAGCTCCAGGACGGGCCAAGCTAACGGCTGGGCTCTGCGCCATCTTTATCTACAGAAATAGGCTGAGACGGCCCGTGGCCTGCATGCTGCTGGCCCCTGCTGCAGACATGACTGACTCTCTGCGACCCCACGGACTGCAGCACACCAGGCCTCCCTGTCCTTCCCCATCTCCCGGAGCTTGTTCAAACTCACGTCCATCGAGTCGGTGATGCCATCCCCCCATCTCATCCTCCGTCGCCTCCTTCCCCTCCTGCCCTCAGTCTCTCCCAGCATCAGGGCCTCTTCCAATGAGGCAGCCCAACAATTGAAGAAGACAACGTTTACCAAGCCCCCCACAGGACAGGATATTTATGTTGCTATCTAGGTTGGTTCCCCCCCCCCCCCAGTTTTTATCTCCTTCCCTCCCTCCTTTCTGTCTGTTGTTCATTGGTTTAAACTCTGTGTGTGAAAAGGCATCTTTGGAGTTAAAGTGTCTCCTCCTTCCAGGCCATCTTCAGCCTGATGTCATCCTAACAGGCCCTT
The DNA here is from genome assembly GCF_001704415.2 of Capra hircus. Lineage (NCBI taxonomy): Eukaryota > Metazoa > Chordata > Mammalia > Artiodactyla > Bovidae > Capra > Capra hircus. Next base: position 58,144,489 of record NC_030829.1, on the reverse strand, counting down.
GCTGCTGTGCGCCGGGCAGGGGATGGGCATGTGCTGGTGGGCGCCGTTTCTGGGTCATCGCGTGTGAGCGTGTTTGTGGTCCTTCATCCACACTGCCCGGCTGCCTTTGCCTGCTACAGTGCCAGACTAAGGGAGGGAGGGAGGAAGTGGCCCAGGCACACTCTGGGTCCATGCGCTTATGTTGTTGTTTCGTTGCTAAGTGGTGTCCGACTCTTTGCAACCCCACAGACTGCAGCCCACCAGGCTCCTCTGTCCATGATTCTCCAGGCAAGAAGACTGGAGTGGGTTGCCATGCCCTTCTCCAGGGGATCTTCCCGACCCAGGGGTCAAGCCTGCGTCTCCTGCACTGGTAGGCGGATTCTTTACCACTGAGCCACCAGGGACGCCTGTACACTGGCGTCTTATTTAACTCTGTGGGGTTAGTAGGGTTCCACTTTACAAGGCAAAAAACCAAGGCTCGGCTGACTCCCAGAGCGGGTCTGTGAGGTGTCTGGAGGCCAGGGTCTTGTTGTCAAGGTCGCGAGTCACGTGCTTGGTGGCTGAATACTTGCCGTGTGACCTTGGGGTTGTCATTCCCCCTCTCTGAGCCTCAGCTGCCTTCAGTGAACCTGGAGTGACGGGACCATCTTCTCAGACAAGAGTTAAGGGGGCTGGGATAGAATCTGATGTTCCCAAAGTAGCCATTAGTTCTGCCTCTGGGTTGGGCCAGTGTGGGTGCTGGGGACACAGAGGCGACCAGGTCAGATCCCTGTCTCCAAGGACAGGCCTGTGTCCAGGGTCCTCTCGGCTCCAGACGCTCCGAGTCCAAGAGGTGATTGGTCACAATACTCAACAGAAGGGAAGCCCACGGTGTCTGCACTCAAACACGCCAGCGAGGCCGGGGCAGCAGTGTGCTGGGGCGCAGCTGAACGCCTGCTTCCAGGACACCGGCCATGTGACCCCCGCATGGTGCAGCTGGTGGGGGGCAGCCCCCAAGTCACACAGACGCCCCTGTGCTCATCAGTGAGCCGACGGTCCCCAGGTGGCACCCTTCCGTGTCGGCCTAAAAAGCAGAGGTGTCATGTGTGTTGGGGGCAAGAGCTCAGCAGGCGTTTCTGGGGCCTGATGCCCTGACTGGTGGATCTTAGAGCATCAGAGCCTCCCACACAGATGCCTGGGGTGAGGGGCACTCAGAACAGGTTCTGACGCAGAGCAGGGCTGAGGACGCGGAGCGCCTGGCTTGGAAGTGGCCCCCTCCGAGGGGCTTGCCGTGGAAGTCTCATGCTCCCAAACAGGTTCAGGGATGTTCCTGCCAGCAGCGTTCGTGACGGCTTTGTGGGCACGATCTGAGGTCCGTCCATGATAAGACGGATAAACGGAGGTGAGTGGGCTCAACGGGGCCCTCGAGGGCAGGGGCCTTGAACAGCCACAGCGGCAGAGGTCAACCTCGGAACACGACGGGGAGGGAAGGGGACAGTCGTGGGAGCTCTGCACGGGACGACTGCGTGTGTATCAAGTCCAACGGCGGCAGAGCTCGACTGGAGAGAAAGGGTCACAGATATACCAAGACAGTGTTTGTCCCTGGGGCAGGAGGCCAGGGACTGGGGCTGGCTAGGGTCACCAGGGGGCTCCTGGGGTCCTGGCAGCTTTCTGTTCCTTGATGTGGGCGCTTTCTCTTTGTTCCTTTAAACCCTCGTGGATGATCTGAGAGCTTTTTTTTTGTACGTGAGCTGCGCTTGTGATTTATAAAAATGCAGCTGGCGCAGGAGCCCACAAGCACATGGAGAGAGAATGCACATCAGTAGCTCCGGGAAAACACAGGATCAGCACCACGGTGAGAGAGCACGCACCACCCACCGGGGTGTGTGAGAGGAAAGAGAGGACCGCTGTTGCAGCCCGATGTGGAGAAGTGGGGCCCTCGTATGCTGCTGGAGGACGTGAGCAGGCGAGCCCCCGGAGACAGCCTGGCAGCTCCTCCGTGTTAAACACATGGCTACCGAGTGACCCGGGACCACGCTCCCCACGCCTCATCTCACAGGCTGAAATCCTAGCCCCCGAAGGGAGGGTAGTGGGGGTCCTTTGGGAGGGTCTTCAGTCACAAGTGAAGCCCTCATGAATGCTACTGGTGCCTCGTGAAGGAAGCTCCAGAGAGCCCCTTCCAGCCCAGGAAGACAGAGAGAAGGTCCCGGCCGAGAGCCAGGACGTGGGCCCTCGCCAGGGCACAAGCCGCACCTCGGGCTCCCCGCTCCCACAACGGGGAGAAGCACGTTTCTGCTGTCTTGCTCCCATGCCGCCCAGTCTGGGGCGCTCTGCTGGAGGTGCCCGGGCACTCTGAGACACCCAGCAATTCTCCCTAGGTGTTGGGTTGGCCACAGAGGTCATTTCAGTTTTTCCGTAAGATGTTAGAGCAAGGATAATGAGACATCTGTTCATCACCTGTGCACACCTGGGTCCACGCTTTTATAGGGGGTGTCTTACTTGACTCCACGATTCCACTTCACGAAAGGCAAAATCTAAGGGTCAGCTAACTCCTAGAGCTGGTCTGTGTGGTGTTTAGAGGCCAGGGTCTTACTGCCGAGGGGTGCGAGTGGAGTGGTTGGTGGCTGCTTATTTGCTGTGTGACCTTGGGGTTGTCACTCCCCCTCTGAGCCTCAGCTGCCTTCAGTAAACATGGAGTGAAGGCAATTCGATCTTTTGTGGCAAAAGTTGCAGGGAGGGTGCGTGGCGGGGTGGCTGGGAGAGAATCAGATATTCCAAAAGTCGCCATTAGTTCTATCTCTGGGCTGAGCCTCTGCGGGTGCTGGGGCCAGAGAGGTGACCAGATCAGATCCCCATCTCCAGGGATGGGCCCGTGTCCAGGGTCCTCTTGACCCCAGATGCTCGGCCTTCAGGAGGAGGTAGCCCCGGCGAGTCAACATACTCAACAGAAGGGAAGCCCCCCCACACATCCACATAAAAAAACGCATTAAACAGTGTGTACAGCAGCATCCTTCACAACAGCCCCAAAGTGGGAACGACCCAGACAAGCCCTGACGGGCGAAGAGAGAAAACGTGGGCCGCCCGCACAGCAGAGTGTCACCCATGAAAAGGGACGGGGCGCCGACCCCGCTGCGATGCACCCTGGTCAGGCGGCGCTCAGTGACCAAAGCCAGACCCACGGGACCAGGTCCGGTCTCATCGCGTTTACCAGCGATGTCCGGGAGAGGCAGCGCTGTGCAGACAGGAGGCAGGCCAGAGAGGTGGGGGGCGAGTGCTGGAGGCGCAGGGCTCTTCTGGAGGTAAGCTGACTGCGGGGATGGCTGTGCACACATGTGACGGTATCAAACAGCGCTGAACTTGCCCTTCAGGTGAGGGCCGCGCCACGGTGTGCGCAGTAGACTGTAACTAAGCTGGCTTAAAAAAAAACAAGTTCTTGGCTGATTGTGAGGAGGCACTGGGTGACACCCAGTGTGTCCCTGGCGGTGGCCCCCTGGGCAGCGAGCCCCAGCGCCAGGGCCAGATGCCCGGGTGACCGCCGCCAGCTCACCGCCTCCCTCCTCCTCTGGGGCCACCACGGCCTGCGGCCCTGGCAGTACTTGCATGGGCCCCTGATCGCATGACACGCAGCCCGTTAATTAACCCTGCAGAGTCTGCATTTTGAGAGCTCGGGGATCGCATTAAGTCTGCATTAAGCTGGGCGGAATCACAGCCGCGCAGGCCAGGACTGGTCACTCAGACGGGCACCGAGCCCTCTCCCCCAGGCAAGGGGGTGCGAGCAGAGGAAACGCCTGTGGGACAAAGCCAGGCTCAGCTGCCAGCGTCTGAGCCGCCGGGGCGGGGGCCTTCCGGGGCCCTCCCGCTTGGGGCCTGGGCTGCAGTTCTGGGTCAGGCAGTCACGGGTCTGTGCACCTTCCCCGTGGCCTGACCCATGGCCGGCGCGCTCAGGAGACGGCCAGAGAGAAGTCAGCAACAGGTGCCTTCACATCCTGGCACAGCTGGGATTCCGGGCTCGAGCACCCAGCCCGAGCGTCTGGGGTCCTGGGGGCCCTGCATCGCCAGATGGAGGGAAGGGGAGGGGCAGTGGGGGGCCTGGAGCCGCCCGAGTGGACCGCTGTCAGCATTTCTGCCCGTGGCTGCACGTCTGGGTCCTTCCTGGTTAACGACCGGGCCCATGAGACTGCCCGGGCGACGCCACGTTGGCATCCTTGAGGCAGAGACCTCTCGGGACGAAAGGAAAGGGCACCGAGAAAGCAGGTCGTGAGGCCCTCGAGCTCTCCTCCTGCCCCTCGCCCCGCCTGTCACCGCCGGTCAGGCAGGGCAGGGACTGGCCTTCATGGAAGTGGCTCCGGGTGAGGAGCGGGGCCTCACCTGGTGAGTAACGTTGAGCCACAGAAGCTGTGCCCTTGCAAAGAGCACGTGGGGAAGCAGGGCGCAGGCAGCTGCCTCAAATGAGAGAGTGAGCGAGACGAAGAGGGTGGAGCTGGGCCAGGGGTGCGGAGTGCGGGGACGGGGGCAGGTGGCTGCGCAACACTGCCGGGCTGGACATCCTCTTGGAAGGAGGGTCGCTCCAGCAGAAGCAGAGGCCCAGGGCAGGCCAGGGCGGGGCAGCACAGGCCCCTGAAGGACAGATACTGCGGCCAGTGGCCAGAGGCTTCCACCGAACAGGGCCAGGGCCGTGCGGAGCCCAGGAGGGGGCCTCCCGCAGGCTCTGCTGACCACGCCCAGGAGCTGTGGCTTGGTGTTTCTGTTTTTAGTGGAATATGATGTGTGTTCCTGGTGTACAGCATCGTCCATCAGCCATACGTACCAAGTGATGTGGGTGAACCTGGAGCCTGTCGCAGAGTGAAGGCAGTCGGAAAAACACACGTTTATGCACATGTGTGGAATCTAGAAAAATGGCGCTGAAGCCCTGCGGGAGGGCAGGAGTAGAGACACCTCTGGAAGGAACGGGCTTGTGCACGCGGTGGGGCAGAGACGGGGTGGGACGAACTTCGAGAGCAGCAATGGCGTGCACACCCTGCCGTGTGCAAAGCGGGTGCCACACAGCACAGGCGCTCCGCTCGGCACCCTGCGATGACCTAGAGGGCTGGCGTGCGGGTGGGTGGGAGGGAGGGAGAGAAGCTCCAAGAGGTTCCACATTCACTGGGGACATGTGAGAATAGTGCGGATGGCCCCAGTGCATCCTTCACCCCATTTTGCCCGTGGCTAACACCTCACCTCAGTGTTCTTGCCTGGAGAATCCCAGGGACGGGGGAGCCTGGTGGGCTGCCGTCTATGGGGTCGCACAGAGTCGGACACGACTGAAGCGAGTTAGCAGCAGCAGCAGCAACACCTCACCTCAGCATAATGTACACTTATTAGCACGGTAAATTAATGAATGAGCCAAGGGTGTCCCTGGTGGCTCAGCTGGTGAAGAATCTGCCTGCAATGTGGGAGACCTGGGTTCGATACCCTGGGTTAGGAAAATCCCCTGGAGAAGGGAACAGCTACCCACTCCACTATTCTGGCCTGGAGAAATCCGTGGGACTGTATGGTCCATGAGGTTGCAAAGAGTCAGACACGACTGAGCCACTTTCTTCTTAGAATGTTCGCTTATTCAGTGAAGTCCGTACTTCATTCGGATGCCCTGGGTTGGTACCTTCTGTCCCCTTCCTGTTCCAGGAGCCCATCCAGGTCACCCCATGGCCTTCAGTCTGCCTGTCTCCCTGGGCCGCGAGATGGGGTTTTGAGGACAGGACAGCCAGTGGCGGCCAGGAGCAGGATTTATGATTTGTAAAAGTCTGCGCACTGGCTGTAACAAAGGCCCCACTCACTCCGGTCCCGGGAGGCCGTGTGAGAGAGAGAGTCCAGGGCTATCTGGGAAAGTTCTGCACCTTCTGCTCAGTTTCACTGTGAACCTAAAACTTGTCTGAAACATGGTCTTTAAAAAATCCCAGGCGAGAGGCTGTACGCAGGGAGAGTCCCTGGAGTCCAGACTTGGTTGATTCTGCTGCTGACGGGCTGGGGGGGCCCTCCCTGGACCTGGGTTTCCCCATTTCAAAGTCAAGGGTTTGAAGTAAATGATTTCCAAGGCTGCTTCTGACCCTAAGAATCCTGACCTTGTACCAACACTGCTCTTCAACCCAAAGTGTTTTGAGGGGTCTGACACCTGCTGAGAGATGGACATTTCCATCCCATTTCACAGGTGAGGAAACTGAGGCTCAGAGAAGGAACGGGACTCAAGACCACAGCGCAGGCTGCATCGCCTCCATACGTCTGTCCAAAGCACTCCCCACCCTCTGCCTCCCACCCCGCCCCCCAGGAGACTGCCCCGGAAGGCTGCACCCCTGAGCTGGCTCTCGCTCCTAGGGGTGAGTGGTCTGGCCCCGAGCACAGCTGCCTCAGGATGAATGCAGGGGCTCTGGCCAGTGGAGGCCCCGGAGGGAGCCCCGGGGGCAGAGCCAAGTCCTAGTTCTCATTCCTCCCACCCCTCCCCGCCGGCCCCACAGGGTGGCCGCGTCCCCCTTGCCAAGGTCACAGGTCACAGCTCCCACGTGCTCTGTGCACCCACTGGGTTCCAGCAGCCCGACCCCCTGGCCCACCCGGCCTGAGGAGTAACGGCCCCCCTGCCACCAGCCCCAGGGGCTGCACCCTCCCTCTGGGCTCCCTTGCCTGCGTCCTCTCTTCTGTTCGCCTCTCGCTTCCCCGCAGTGTAATGCACAAGCCACACAGTCCACCTCCTAAACGTGCGCACGTCAGTGGCTTTAGTACACGCAGAGCGTGCAGCCGTCACTGCTAAGCGCAGAGCGCCCCATCACCCGAGAGCAAGCCCTCCATCACCCGAGAGCGAGCCCTCCATCACCCGAGAGCGAGCGCTCCATCACCCGAGAGCGAGCGCTCCATCACCCGAGAGCGAGCCCACACTGCGCAGCAGTAGTCACTCCAACTTCTCCCTCCTCTCGGGCCCTGGCAAGTGCTCATCTGCTTTCCCTCTTTGTGGATTCTGTTTGCCTGTCCTGGACATTTTGTGTAAACCGGCTCATACAGCGTGTGGCCTTTTGTGTGTCTAGCTCCCTGCACTCAGCACAATCCCTTCAAACTCAGCCCCGGTGCAGCAGCTGTCAGCACCCCATTCCTTTTCGTGGCTGGATAATACTCCCTTGTAGGGCCGGCGGCACTCGGTCCGCCCAGTCACCAGCCGTTGGCCAGGCTCTCTGGTTAAAACTGTCCTGGATTTCCTAGTCGGGGCGTGCCGGCTGCCCGGCCTTGACCTGGGGTTACACCCTGGCTCCTCGTGGCAGGCCTGGGCACCAGCCGCCCCTCGACTCCCAGCCCGCGCGCTCTCCCCTCCGTCCACCTCTGGGCCCTGCACCTGCCAGCCCTCATCTGGAAGGCCAATCTTGACTGCCTTCACGGAGGCTCGACCCAACAATTCCACCGCAGAATATGTGCCCTCCGGGGTAGGCGCTTGCCTGTGTAGAATGACAGCCTCAGAGGCGTTATCTGCGATATCAAAAGGCCGAAAGGCTCTCGGATCCACCAATGGGACCGGTTCTGCGAATCACGGGGCTCTGATGGACTGGAATGTCCTGAACTGCCAGAGAGGACAGGCGGCCCTGTGCTTCCCAGAGGTGCACCGGTGGAGACAGCAGGGGTGTGCAAAGCACGCAGGCACGCGCTGTTCGTGCGAGATAGACTGTGTGTGCCTGAGAGCCCAGAGCGCGCGCCCCGAGCAGCAGGAGACGCTGGGAGGAGGAGCTGCCTCCGGAGAGGACACCCAGTACCCTCCTTGCCATAGGATTGTTCTTGGCGCCATCTGAATATTCTACCAGGTCGGAAAAACGTCACCTCCTCCACAGAGCCTTCCCTGATTGCCAGGACAGTCACGAACTCCCCCATGGTTTCCATCCCTGTCCTGGGTTGTTGGGTAATTTTCACTTGTCCCTCTGGTGACTGTGTGCCAGTTATTAAATAGCCTCTGGCGTCAGACCAGCAGCTCCCTGCGGTGGACACGGAGCTGTGCCACCCAGACCCCCTGCCTGTAGCGGTGTGCTGGTAAACCGGCTCCCAAGAGAAGAAAAAGCCCAGTGTGGGATAAACGCTCCCACATGGCCAATTTGAAGCTACCAGTGGTTTAGCAATCAGCTTGCATATCTCCAATATTTAATTCAGCGGGGTCTTGTAAGTGCCAGGAGCCAGCACCAGCACACCTCGGGACTGGGCAGCCTCCAGCTGAGAGACCCTGCAGGGTCCGTCCCAGCCCCACATACCTGCTGCCTTCCCCACAGCCGGGGACAGAGAAAGGCGGGGGTCCCACGGTCTGGCCGCTCTGGCGCTCCCACCGAGGTGCTGCCGGCACACTCATGCCCCACCCTGTTCCTCTCCACCCCCTCTGTGTGCACGCGCTCACTTATGTCTGACTTTTCATGACCCCATGGACTGTAGCCCGCCAGGCTCCTCTGTCCATGGGATTCTCCAGGCAAGGATACTGGAGCGGGTTGCCATTTCCTCCTCCAGGGGATCTTCCCGACCCAGGGATCGAACCCGCGTCTCCTGCGTTGGCAGGCAGATTCTTTACCACTGAGCCACCTGGGACCCCCCTTCACTGATTCCTCACGAACAGCTTGGACCAAACTCCATCTCAGCCTCTGCTCCTGGGGCTGCGAGAACGAGGAGACCCTTCCCCCAACAAGCTGTGACACCCCTGGGGGGGCTAGGGCCAGGACACGCCCCTCCACCCCAGCCTCGGGCAGAGAGCCTGGCGCGGCGTAGGTGTCGGGCGGCCGCGAGGGGAGAGGAGGACCCGCTGAGCGTCTGCTTCCGTGTGCATTCCTCATCTGCCGTGCACCGAGCACCTGCTCTCCTCTGCTGCGGAGGCCCCGGGGGTTCCGCGAGACAGACACGGGCCGTCCTGCCTTCCCTGAGCCTGAGGACCCAGACGGAGCAGCCCCGGAATTAATACCGCCCCCATATCAAAGTCGGAGAGTGCTGTGAGGAGGGAGACAGAGAGCAAACAAGACTCGACCCGGGAGGAGCTGCTCTGCATACAGCAAGGACCTGAAACTAAGCAGGACACGCGAGAATCCGCCCAACTCAAGGCGACACAGAGGAGGAGACACAGTCCCCCCAGCAACGTGGGACAAATGACACAGAGGAGACAGTCCCCCCAGCAACGTGGGACAAATGACACAGAGGAGGAGACACAGTCCCCCAGCGCGAGGCTCCGGGAGGACAGCAACGTGGGAAAAATGAACACAGAACACTCTCTAACACCATGCTCTAAAGCAAACCCAAAATGGATTAAAGATCTAAACAACAGACTGGATACTATAAAAGCCTTAGAGGAAGACATGCGGAGAGCACTCTTTGACATAAATTGCAGCCGTATCTTTCTGGATCCATCTCCTAGAGTAACAGAAATAAAACAAATGAGGCCAGGTTAAACTCAAAAGCTCTTTGCACAGCAAAGCAAATCATGACCAAAATGAAAAGACACAGGGAAATGCAAATTAAAACTACAAGGAGGTATTACCTCGCATGGGTCGGAATGGCCATCATCCAAAAACTCTACAGGAATTCCTGGAGAGGGTGTGGAGAAAAGAGAGCCCTCCCGCACCGTTGGGAGGAGTGTAAATGAGTACGTCCACCATGGAGAACAGTATGGAGGTGCCTCGACAGACTGAAAACAGAGCTTGCCCTATGACCCGGCAGTGGCACTGCTGGGCATATGGCCAGAGAAAACCCTAAATCCAAGAGACACACGCCCCCCAGTCTTCACTGCAGCCCTATGTAGCTCAGGCAGGACACGGAAGCAACCCAGACGTCCATCGACAAGGACTGGACAAAGGAAGTGCGGCACGTATACACAAGGGAACGTTACTCGGCCGTAAAAAGGGACAAAATCGTGCTGTTTGCAAAGACAGGGATGGACCTAGGGACTGTCGTGCAGAGTGAAGAAAAACATCGCATAGCGTCACCTATATCGGTGGACAGGGAGGCCCGCTGTGCTGCAACTCATGGGGTCGCAGAGTCGGACACGACTGAGCGACTGAACTGAACTGAACTGAACTGAACTGAACTGATGGGATGTAGGAAAATGGTTCGCATGAACCTATTTGCAAAGCAGAGATAAAGACACAGGTGCAGGACAAATGAATGGATACCACGCGGGTAAGATGGGGCGGGATGAACTGGGACGCTGGAATTGACGAATACACACCGCTGCGTGTGACGTGGATGACTCATGCGAACCTGCTGTGTGGCCCAGGAACTCCAGTCCGTGCCCTGTGGGGACCTAAACGGTTAGGAGGTGCAGAGCAGGAAGGGTCTGTGTACGCGTAGAACTGATTCACCTTGGTGTGTGCGGTAGAAATTAACACAAGACTGGAAACCAACTATACTCCAATGAAGTTTTTTTTTTTAAACAAAAGGACCATCTGCAGAATGGGAGGAAATACTTGCAATCAATGCAGCTGACGAGGGATCCATTTCCAGAATTTACAAACAGTGCGGGGGCTTCAATATTAAATAAAACAACCAACGATCCCACCCAAAACTGGGCAGAGAAACCTAAACAGACCTTTCTCCACGGAAAACACACAGATGGCCAAGAGGCACATGAAAAGATGCTCAACACAGATAGATGATTATTAGGAGAAATGCCAATCAAAACTACCCTGTGATATCACCTCACAGCAGTCAGAATGACCATCATCAAACAGTCTACAGACAGTAAATGCTGGAGAGGGTGTGGAGAGAAGGGCGCCCTCCCACACCGCCGGTGGGAGTGCACATCGGTACATCCACTATGGAAAAAATATGGGGGTTCCCTGAGCAGCTACAATCAGAGCTGCCCTATGACACAGCGTCCCACTACTGGGAGTGAATCTGGAGAAAACCGTAATTCCAGAAGACACACGCACCCCAGTGTCCACTGCAGCACTATTTAACAACAGCCAGGACATGGAAGCAGCCCAGACGTCCCCCAACAGATGAATGGATAAAATAGATGGGGTACATATACACAGCGGAATACTTCAGTCGCTCAGTCGTGTCCAGCTCTTTGCGACCCCAGGGACCACAGCACCCCAGGCCTCCCCGTCCATCACCAACTCCCGGAGTTCACTCAAACTCTGTCCATCGAGTCGGTGATGCCATCCAACCATCTCACCCTCTGTCGTCCCCTTCTCCTCCTGCCCTCAATCTTGCCAGCATCAAAGTCTTTTCAAATGAGTCAGCTTTTCGCATCAGGTGGCCAAAGTATTGGGGTTTCACCTCCAACATCAGTCCTTCCAGTGAATATTCAGGACTGATTTCCTTTAGGGATACTACTCGGCCATAAAAAATGAAATGATGCTATTTGCAGCAACACGGACCTGGAGATTATCGTACTGAGTGAAGACCCACAGAGAAAGACAGAGACATATGATACTGCGTATATGTGGAGTCTCAAATATGACACAAATGAGCTTATTTAGAAGACAGAAGCAGAGCGGACTGATGGGCACCAAGGAGGGAGGGTGGGGGAGGGGCAGCCTGGGAGTCTGGGCTGGGTGTGGACACCCTGCTGTATTTAAAATAGATAGCCAGCAAGGACCTGCTATGTAGCACAGCGGACTCTGCTCACTGTTCTCTAAGAACCCAAACGGGGAAAGAATCTGAAAGAAGAATGAGTGTATTTATAACTGAATCACTCTGCTCCACACCCGAAGCTAGCAACAGCATTGTTAATCAGCTGTACTCCAGTATAAAATAAAAAAAGTTTACAGAAAATTCACGCTCGGGGTAATGTGAAAGAGTTTCTGTGGCACCCGAGAGAACGTAAAAATACAAAGAAAAAGAAACTAGAATCTTCTCTAAATAAGTGTTAGTTGCTCAGACATACCGACCCTCTGCGGCCCCCTGGACTGCAGCCCGCCGGGCTCCTCTGTCCGTGGGATTCTCCAGGCAAGAATGCTGGACAGCGGGTTGCCATGCCCTCCTCCAGGGGATCTTCCCCACCCAGGGATCGAACCCAGGACGCCCCCCACTGCAGGCGGATTCTTTCTTTACCCCCGGAATCACAAGACAAGCCCTGACATAAAAAAATAAAAATCACAAGACGACCAGCCCTGACATAAAAAAATAAAACTATCAAGGACCGCCCTGCAGAGCGGGGAACTCTGCTCACTATGCTCTAATAACTTAAAGGGGAAAAGAATTTGAAACATAGAAACATGCCCATGTGTAGGTGGGTGATTCTGCTATATACCTGAAACTAACCCAACACTGTGAAGCAACAATATTTCAATAAAAAGTTTAAAAAAGTTGAACTTAGGGGAGATGGAGGAAGTGCACTTGAAGCCAGGGAACGGCCATGCCAGGGCCCGGAGGTGGGCGGCCTGCAGACAGCCCCCAGGAGGAGTGGGAGGAGACCGGGCTGGATGGTCAGGGCAGGGGCGCTCCTGATGACCTGCGGGCCCAGGGGTTCCCGGAAGGGGCCTTCCTGCAGGGAGGGATGAGGTCTGGCTGACCCCCTGAGAGACAACCCCAGAGAGGGTGGAAATGAGGTCAGAGAGGCAGAGTGGAGGGCGGGGAGGCCATCCCCATCACCCAGGCCGGAGACGCTGGAGGCCCGGATGGAGGCGGTGGCAGTGGGGGGAAGGGGAGGTGACACCCGGTGGGGAGGGGCGCGGGGCCCCGGGGTGACTCACGGGCCCCTGATGGACACGGAGGCCGTGCACTGAAACCAGGGGCCAGGCCAGGAGTCGGGCTCGGGGAAGGGCACGTGTCGAGGGCGTGATGGGGACACTTCAGGCTCAGTGAGTGGTCAGGAAGAGGGGCCTCTCTGGGAGCAGAGATCTGAAATCTGGCCCCGGTCAGCTTGAGTGACCACAGCGGACGATCCTGGTCAGGATCCAGTCACTTCCAAAGACTCGATAAAATATTAATGAAAACAGCCAGAAGTAGGACACCCACCTCTATCATTTTGAGTGTTAAAAAAGAGATTACAAAAGCAGAAGAAGCAAGAGACTGAGAAAGACGACCGCCAGCTAACTATGAATTAAGAGGCTGCTAAAAAGGCAGCCACCCGAAGCCATATTAACAGAGGTCTAACGTTCATAACATAGGAGGAGACAGTCTGGCTGTGTGACTTTCAGAACTGGGCTCTGCCCCCACCGAGGACAGACCCAGAGAGCACGCGTACCTGAGGGGGCTGGAGAGTCCAGGCTGAGGGGGCTGGAGAGTCCAGGCTGACAGAGCTGGAACTGCCCCCCACCCCGAGAAGGCAGATTCTGGGGTCCTGGGCACCGCCCCCTACACTCTGCTGGCCTGTCCTGGGGCGGGGTGAATGGGAGGAGCTGTGTGTCCAGGGGTCAGAACCCGGAGCCCAGCTGCAAGGGAGTCGCAGGCAACAGATCCCAGCTCTGTGCAAAGCCAGGCGACCCCACCGCGCTGGCCAGCACTGGAGGGGCCACGAGAGGTGGGGACCTCTTGTCTTGGGAGGTTGGGGGGGGGCGCCGCAGCTGGGGTCTGTAGGGGGCATTCCTGAACCAGGTGGGGCGGGGCCGCTTTTAACCTGCTCTTCTGTCCCCCAGCCCAGCAACCAAACCTGTCTGAAGTAGTAGGAAGGATTTTCTGCACCGCTGGAGGGAGAGAAATCAATCTCTCCCTGACAGGTCCCCCGGGAAGTGCCAACAATGTACCAGGTGCTGCCCAGAGCCCGGAATTACCAGGGCAGGGCTCCCAGGCCTGGGAGGGGCCTCGGGAGAAACTCGCTCCAGAAAAAATTCCTGATTCATGACACCCAACAGATACTATTGAGGCTGGCCTCCTGGGCCGGCCCAGACTTTGGGGCTGCCTGGATGATCTGGGGGTGGACTTCCTGGAGGAGGAAGGGGTGCTCCGGGGAGGGGGGGGCAGGCAGTGACCGGAGGCCTCTGTCAGCCTCCACAGTATTGAGAGAGGCAGCTGAACACTGAAACCAAAAGCTCTTGGCCAGTGTTGAGCTCCACTGCCCCCTCCACATTGCAGCCCTCACTCAGGGAAATTCGCGGCCCAGGACGATTTCCCCACCTCATGGTGACTGGCCCTCCTCCAGGAATGCACCTTCATTCATCCCTACATGGCCCTGCCCAGCCCAGCCCTCCTGGGGCCTCTGCAAATGCCACCTCCTCCTCCTCCTCGGAGCGCCCTGCCCCTGCCCCACCCAGCCCAGGAGGACTCCTCCGGCACGGACCTCTCCCACGCCTGACACCCTTCTCTTTGTGCCCTTGTTTACCGCCAACCTGCATGGCCTCCAAGCTCTGCAAACGTGGATTTTGCAGTGAGGCTTTCTCCAGCCACGGAAACTAAAGGGGCCCCAGCCAGTCCTCACTGCCACTTGCCACCAGCCATCTCTCCAGTTCCCACTGGTCACCACTAAGTCTGGGCTTGTGACTCAGGCAGGTCGGGACCAATCAGAGGGAGTCCTCGGGGTTCAGCGAGAGACTGAGAAAGATCGACTGCTTTAGATGACCACCAGCTCACTGTGAACTAAGAGGCTGCTGAAAGACAACCATCTGAAGCCATGTTAACACTGGTCTAACCCTCGTAACGCAGGAGGAGACGGCCTGGCCGTGTGACTTTCAGAACAAGAGCTGTAATTTCCCACCAGAGGAGCAGGAGAGGCTACAGAGGGCAGAGCCACGGACGAGCGTCTCACAGCCATGTGGTCTAACCAGGAAGGCAGAGCTGAGAAACAGAGAGAGGAGGCGGGGTGTGTGGACGTGGCTCCTGGGAGTATCATTTGTACCCTGCATCAAGCTGGCCCTGAACCCGCTACCCCGGGACCAGTTGCTTCTGTGAACTAATGAGTTCCCTTTTTGTTTTTAAGCTGGCTTGAGTTGGATTTCTGTGCTTGTGGATTAAAATGTTGTACCTGGCCGAGAGGGCCTTTAGCCTGTGCAGCGCGATGCTTCACGTAAACCCCAAAGCCAGTCCCTAGCTGGTTGAAGTCACAGCAGGAAGCAGAGCTGAGAGGCTCGAACATCTCCAGCTTCAGTCCATCTGAGCCTCGCCTCGCCTGTTGGCCCACCTGGCGGCTCTGCAGGGAGAGCTCGGTTCTGGACTGTCTGTGCCCCAGCTGGTGAGCAGTGACCCAGGCAATCAGACTCAGTCTCAGCACAGCAGTACGCTGTGACGAGAGCAGCCTGAAGCAGGGAAGCAGGCGCCAGAGCGAGGCAGCCCAAGAACCTGCTGCAAATCCCACCTCCGGCCACCACATGCTGGTGGTGGCAGAAATGGCCAGACACAGGGCACGCTGCCTACCTGTCCGGCCCCCTGACCACAGCGGGGAGAATGCTGGACCCTACCTGATAAAGAGAGACCCGAGAACGCAACTGCTGTTTTCCATCTTTGGATGCTGTGGTGTGAAAGCGTGATTGCAGGAGCTTAGGCAGCCACCTTGTGACCCAAAGGCGAGAGAACCAGAGGCCAACAAGGTAACAAGGGCAGATGGAAAGATGGAAACAGCTTGGGCCTCGCAGAGTCTGCAGAGCCTCTAAAAGAAACTATCCAGACTTTCCTTTTGCAGGAAAAAGCCAACTCCTGTCATCAAAGCCACACCTAATACGGTATTCTGGTACTTGGCACCTTGCACCTTCAGAGATCGGCTCCTTGTTGCCAAGCAGGAGCAAGTCTCTCCTCAGAGGAAAAGGTGGAGATTAAGGAGAGAAGGGCGGGGCTTCCCTGGTGGCTCCCAAGGCTGGGGGCCCTGGGTTCGATCCCTTGTGGGGGAAGTAGATCCCACAGGCAGCAACCAAGAGTTCACACGCCACAGCTGAAGATCCCTCACGCCACAGAGAAGATCAGAGATCCTGAGTGCAGCCAAATAAATATTTTTTTAAAAAACCTCTTTGAGTTTTCTTTGTTCGGCACAATGAATGCTGGGGTGAGCCGGCACGGGGTGGGGGGGGGGGGCAGGGTTGTGGGGTGGAGGGAGCAGGCAGGCCCAAGTCCTGGTTCTGCCCCTGCATTGCTGTGTGGCTGCTGGCAAGTCCCTTTCCTTCTCTGGGCCCAGACCCCGGGCTCCTCTGCCTCCAGGACGAAGGCCCCAGAGGGAACTTCCCAAGAGAGGAGACAGGGACACAGGGACGAGACGGGCTCGTTCTCCCAGGTGTCACTGGGGCGGGAGGCAAGCTCTGGCTGGTGCAGGAACAGAGACAGAAGTGAGGGGGCGACCATCCCCCCCGAGGTGGGGGACACTGTGAGTGCCCACTGCGGACCGGCCCCTCCCTCCCGCACCCGGACACCTCCCCTGTCGGAACCCCACGCCCAGCTCCTGCCGCCTGCCCCAGCCTCCTCCCAGCGCGCCGTCTGCTCTGGCCCCTGCCTCAACCTTGCCCGTCCATGTGGACACTGCCCTGGCCCCTGCCGCATCCTTGCCCAACATCCGTGTGGACACTGCCTCCTCCCATGCTCAGACCCCAGCCACTCCCTCCCGGCAGGTGACCTGGCTTTGGAACCTTCTCCAAGCCCCGCCACGGCGGCCAACCACCTGGGAGAGGCCACACCAGTCAGGGGGAGCAGAGAGCAGGGGGCCGAGCTGCTGGGTGTGGAGGCCTCCTCTCCCAGGGCCGGGCTGGACCAAGGGAGGGGACGTGGGCAGGGGGATGGTCCCCGGACCCCGGCTGCCCGTCTCCAGGCAGCGTGTGACCCACACGGCCTGCTGCAGGGAGGCCAGCGCAGGCCCCTCCGCCTCTGCGTGTGACCCAAGGTGTCCCTCACTGCGCATGCTAGGGCCACGCCCTGTGCCGGGCACCCCGTGTCTACTTCCTAAGGAGCCCGACAAGGTGGGGGCCCCCGCTGGAGTCAAGACCGAGGGCCTGGGTATGCCGGGCACCTCTGTGCCCCCTTTATATCCCCCGAGGCCGACCTGTGTACGCTGCACCCACAGACGCCCTGTGCCCAGCCTGGGGCCAGGCCCCGTCGGGGGAACCCTACTTGCCATCCCGGGTGCTGAGGCGCCTTGGTGCCCCCTGCGCCTGTAAGCAGCCCCTTCATTCAGTTCCCCAGTGTTTCCCCAACTGTGCCGACCACCAGGCCCCACCCCGGCTGAGACTCAGGGCGAGCCGCCCCCGCCACAGGCTTCAGTTCCGTCTCCGTGTTCGAGGGGACACGGCCCGTGGTGGCTGCATCAGGACCGGTGACCCACGGCGGGGTGCCAGGTCCAAGGAGCCCTCGGAAGGGCAGCCGTGTGAAGGGCACCGGTGCCACAGTGCCCACCCAGGCCCTGCTCCAGGACCAAGCACTCACCACCAGGGTGTCAGCCTGTGAGGCCACAGCCTCCTGGAACCATCCTCCAGGAAGACCCCTGGAGGGGGCATGGCCACCCACTCCAGATTTGTGCCTGGAGAACCGCCTGGACGGACGAGCCTGGTGGGCTGCGGTCCACGCGGTCACGAAGAGTCCGACACGACTGATGGGAGTCAGCACACGCAGGAGCCCCCGTGCCCGAGCCCACGGCCCCTCGTCATGGCGGCCATGGCCAGTGCCTGGTTGATGCTGGGTCCCCTGCCTCGAGCTGGGGACAACGCTAAAGGGACGCTCGGAGCCCAGAGCCCCTCCCAGGACCCACTGGGGCCTCTGCAGCCACGGCATCCTCGCCTGGCTTCTCTCCCGCTTCCGGGGAAATGTGCGGCGGGTGAGGGTCCACGTGGGGGGCCCTTTCCAAGGACCCTGATCTAGGGCACCGTGGAGCCTAGGGGCAGGACGCCACCCCCCAGACACAGGAGGTGCCACAGGTGTGAGCGCCGCCCTGGGAGGGGGCTGCCGGCGCCCCCGTCTCCTGCCCCCCGCTCCCCACTCCCACTCCTTTCTCCACTGCCCCTCCTCCCCGCACGTCGATCCATCATGAGCAGAAAAGCTTCACTTCACTCAGCCGCAGCTGTGTTCCTCTGGGCGACTCAGATGAAAGAGGGGGAAAGACGGCTTTTTTTTGGTAAACACGTGGAGTATTTTCTCCTTGGTCACATTCTTTGAGTCACTCTGGATGCGCTGACTCCAAGCAAGGATTCCTGCCTGCCTCCGGTGGGGATGGCTGGGAGGCCGCGTTCCACAGAGCAGGGCTGCTGGAATGCGGCCGGGTCGGCCTGGGGAGGGGCGCGGACTCCAGCCGGGGCCTCCGGAACGAGCAGCGTCATCTCTGTCCGCGAGGGAGACGCTCCCGGGTCTGGACTGGAACCTGCTGAAGTGAGTGTTGGCCGGGTGACGGCCGCTCAGACGCCACCCCTGGCTCCCTGTGGTCCTGGGGCTGAAGCCTGGGGCCTGCCAGCCTCTGCCTACGGAGGGGTCTGGGACGAACTGCTTCTCGGGGACAGACGGCCCTCACTGCAGACTCATCTCTTCCTTGACTCTCACACACCCAGAGCACACGGGTCACCACCTCCCGTGCAAGCTCGGTGCCCTGGGGCGTGGACTGTGGCCCCAAGTGAGGCAGTCAGGTACCCGCAACTATAGGGTGAGGGGCAAGGAGGCTGCTGGGAGTGAGCGGGGCCACAGCAGCGTGCTCCTCCCGACGTCTGACGCCACTGGACTCTCTCGCCCGTTGTTCAGCTGCTGAGCTGTTGTCCAACTCTTTGCGACCCCATGGATGGCACCCCGCCAGGCGCCTCTGCCCACGGGATTTTCCAGGCAAGAAGGCTGCAGTGCGTTGCCACGCCCTCCTTCAGGGATCTTCCTGACCCAGGGATGGAGCCCGCATCTCCTGCAGTGCAGGCAGATTCTTTCCCGCTGAGCCACCACGGAGGCCCGTCCATTTGCTCACTCACTCGCTAATTTCAACTTTCTAGCACGTGTTCACTGAATCGCTGCCCCAGGCAGACCTGAGGTCAGTGACCGGGTGGCAGAAAGAGGCCAGGCCCCACTCACCAGAAGCTGACGTCCTGGGCGGGGAGGCGGCCGTGCACCCGACTGTCACACAGGCACGAGGCTGACACCGCCCTCCCCCGCTGGCAGCTCTGAAGAGGAGTGCCTGCTGGCCCCTCCTGTGCTCACGGACCCCCAGCAGCGGCCCCGGCACCCCCACAGCCCAACTGGAAAGTGCTTCCAAGACCGCGGGAGCAGCCGAGTCAGGTGGGGCGTCAGTCACGCGGTATGGAGGGGCTGTTCTGGCTGCTCCGGGTTTGAAGGGGCTTGGGGAGGACCTTGGAACAATGACGATGGCTGCTGGCCAAGTGCTGGCTCCGTGGGTTCCCGCTCCCCCTCCTCCACCCCCATGGTCGCTGCAGCCTCTTTGGCCTCATCCGCACCGCCTCTGTCCACCCTGATCGCTCTAGGTTCCTTGCGGCTCCTCCTGCACCCCCGGCATGCTCCTGCCTCAGGGCCTTTGCACGGCCCGCTCTCTCCACGGCTCCCGCCCCCGCTTCTTGGGGGCCTTAGGCTCAGATCTCACCTTTGCCAGGACTCTCCCTGACCCCTGCCCTGGTTCGCCTTGCTCCCCGCGGACATCAGTATCTGACATAGCACACATTGCAATCCTCGGCTTCTCTTGTTTACCACGGGAGCGCCGCCTGCCCAAGGGCAGGGACCCGATCTGTGCACTCCTGCCGTGGCCCCGGCACCCAGCCTGCCATCCAGAGCAGGCCCGGTGCTCAGTGACTGAGTGAATGGCTGAGAGCAGGTCCGGGTGGAGTCAGGGGGTGGTGAAGAAGCGATCCCCGCGCTGATACAGGACGAGGAGGGCCAGGCTGGGCGCAGAGGACGAAAGGGCAGGCCAGGTGGAGAGAACAGCATGGGAGAAGGGACTCGGGGAGCCCCAAGCTGGGGAGGAAGCCAATGGTCCAGCTGCACGGCCGCCCGCCTCCCACGGGACGGGGACTTGGCATTGCAGTGGCTCCCTGAGGACACCACGTGGAGGACAGACCCGAGCAGATACGGGGAGGAGGAGGAGGACGCGGCTCAGCCGGGGCAACTGCAGAGGGAAGCCAGGAAGCAGAGATGCTTGAGAACCGCTCGCCTCCCTCCAGGGGCAGCCCCCACGGACTCAGCCTGCGTCACAGCACCTGCTGGGCTGCATGGCCCCGGCCAGCCCTGCAAAGGGGCAGGGCCAGACCACCCAGGGTGCAGGTCCTGCCTGCATCCGTCCAGACCCTCCTACTGTCTCGACCCAGAGACCTGGGCTCTTTCAGGGATGGCTCCGAAGAGGATGGACTTCAAGGACGTGTGGTACCTGGGCACAAGGACGGTGCAACACTCAGACCAGAGACGTGCGTCCTCACAAAACCTGTCCACGCGTGTTCACAGCAGCACTGCTCCAGCAGCCAGAAGGCAAAACAGCCCAAACGGCCAGCATCGGACGAACAGATAAACAAGACGTGGTCTGGGTGGCAGGGGAGCACTACGCAGCCCTGAAAAGGGACGGAGTGGAGACCTCCCTGGCGGTCCAGAGGCTGAGGCTCTGAGCTCCCAAGGAGGGGGCCTGGGTTCGATCCCTGGTCAGGGAACTGGATTTCACATGCTGCAGCTAAAAGGATCCCGCAAGCCACAGTGAAGATCGAAGATCCGCGTGCCGCCCCTAAAACCCGGCGCGGCCAAAAGAACTTAAGAACAGCTTTTCTAAAGGGCCGACACCGGCTACAACATGGATGGGCCTTGACAAAGTGATGCTTGGTGACAGAACCCAGGCCCCCAAGGGCACAGACTGCAATGATTCCATCTGCACAGAAGGTCCTAAATAGGGGAATCCATAGAGACAGGAAGCAGACTGCTGGCTGCCTGGGGCTGGGGTCAGGGAGCCACCACGGACAGGCGTGGGGGCTCCTTTTGAGGCAGGAGAGAGTTCCAGAATGGACTGTGATGATGGCTGTGTGGCTCCAGGAAGCCCTCTGTGCACACTTCGTGCCAGGCCGCTCTGAGCCGCTCCAACCCTCGGGGCTTCGGCACCTGCGCTCCCCATGGCCTGCAGCACCCTTCCTCGGTTCCTCGTCTGTCCTGTTCAGAGGGGGCCGAGGTGTTCAGCAAGCATTTGCAGAGTGAATGAGTGAGTGCGTGAATGAATGAAGGCACCCTGGCTCGGGAGCCCGGATGGCCTTTTCCTTCATGGTGGGGTCTAACAGGCCCCCGACTTGGTCCACAGAAGACCAAGCTGAAGCCCCAGGGAGCGGCTCTGGGACCGAGGGCAGAGGAGCGGACTTCCCAGAGTACTGAGACAGCACCCAGGTCCTGTCTGGGACCTGGTACCCTCTGTGCCCTTGGCCACCCCCAGATGAAGGGCCTGGGCCCCTACGAGGTCCTGCCCGGGTGGCCAGGCATGGCTGAAGGCCTGTGAGTGTTCCCGCCCCACAGCGGAAGCGCCCTCTGCGTCAGCATCCAGGCGAGGGTGGGCCCGGCTGCAGCCCCTGCTGCCCGGCAGCCGGCCCAGGAGCCACGGTGCGGGGACGCCTCCCCTGAGATCGCCTCTCTCCTGTCCCCGCTGGAGGCAGGTTTTTTCCAGGCTGACAAGAGGGAAAAACACCCTGGGTTATCTCTGTCCTGGGGCAGTTTCCAGCAGCGGTGGGGGGGCTCTCCCCCTGCCAGGGGCCGGGCGTGGTGTGGGGAGAGCCGGCTCCTTACTGCTCTGTGGCGCCGGGTGACCAGGCATGACTGAAGCCCCCTGAACGCCGCCGCCCCAGAGCAGAAGCTCCCTTTGTGCTGGTGTCCAGGAGGGCTGTCGGCGCAGGTGGGCGGCCCCGTGTGCCTGCTGGAGCTCGGGAGGACCAGGAGGTCCACTGAAACCATGTCACACCGAGGCCCTGGTGCTCTTATAGCAGAGAGGAGAGGCATCAGTGTCCTGACTTGGAGCCCAGCTCTGCCGCATCCTGGCCAGGTGATCAGGGGACATTTAAAATCCCTGGGGGGCCTGGTTCAACGAGAAGGAACAGCAGAAGAGACCACAGCTGGGGCAGGGCGCCGAGGGGCTCACCGCAGCAGGGAGCTGGAGGAGGGGACCTCCGCATGTTTGCAGGACTATTTATTTCCTGCAGAGGATGCCAACCAGCCCGGGGATGCAGGCAGTGATGCTGGGTTCTTCCCGGTTGGCCTGGGGGCAACTCCCAACTAAGAGTCTGTGGGGATGGAGTGAACGTCCAGGAGGGAGTGAGCGCCCTGTCACCAGAGGTATTCAAGCCAGACTGAGGTTGTGCAGTCCAAGAGAGGAGCCCTCTGCCACACGCGCCTCTGAACTGGGGCTAGTCTGACGAGATGTGCTCTGGGTGTAAAGTGATGGCCAGATTTCAAAGGCCCGTTATGGGAGGGAGGCAGGAAGGAGAGATGAGTCAGCCCTCCCCGCATTTTCGTATCACGTGTGTGCTCAGCCACTTCAGTCGTGCCTGACTCTGTGTGACCCTCGGGACTGTAGCCCGCCAGGCTCCTCCGTCCGTGGCGTTCTCCAGGCCAGGATGCTGGAGTGGGTTGCCATTCCCTCCTCCAGGGCATCTTCCCGACCCAGGGATGGAACCCGCATCGTCTCCTGTGTGTCCAGCACTCACTGGCAGGCGAGTTCTTTACTCCTAACGCCACCTGGGAAGCCCACTTTCATACTGATTGCATGTTAAATAAATGACAGTATTTTGCACATATTAAAAATATTATTAACTTTAATGTCACCTCCTCTCACCTTTTTGATGGCGCTGCTAGAAAATTGAAATTACCTATGTGGTTCATATAAGTTTCTCTTGGACAGCACTGGTCAGAATCCCTGAGCGGTACCTTCACATACACCGCAGGTGATGTGTGTGCGAATGAAAATCTGAGACGCCCTGCAGGCGCCTTGACCCAGGGTCTGGGGGACTTGGCTGTGGGGGTCTGAGAACGAACAGCCTCAAGTCCAGCCGTGTTCCGTGGAACATTCAATAATCGATCCCTCAGCCCCCGAGTCACACGCTTGGTCTGTAGCATCCTTTCTGCCAGCTGGCTCTCACCAAGAACAAACACAAACTTTCAAGAGAAAGAGGTAGTTAAGCAGGGACTGGGCTCTCCTTGAAACGAACCACGTCCCAAATCCACCGTTTGCTGGCATCCTGTAACTTGCTGAAAAACTCACTCAGTCATGTCCAACTCTTTGTGACCCCGTGGAGTATACAGTCCATGCAATTCTCCAGGTCAGGATACTGGAGTGGGTACCCTTTCCCTTCTCCAGGGGATCTTCCCAGCCCGGGGATGGAACTCAGGTCTCCTGCGTTGCAGGTGGATTCTTTACCAACCGAACCACAAGGAAGCCCAAGAATACTGGAGTGGGTAGCCTGTTCCTTCTCCAGTGGATCTTCCCGACCCAGGAATCCAGCCAGGGTCTCCTGCATTGAGGTGGACTCTTTACCACCTGAGCTCTCAGGGACACCCTGTAACTCGGTAAAGCCTGGGAAATAATCTCAGAAAACAACTGAAAAATGGATCTGCATGTTTAAACAGTAAATAAATAAAACACGTAACCAACCCTCCCTAAATTCCTCCTCCTTTTTCTCTCTGAAAACTTGGCCCCGAGGTGTTCAACGGCACTAAATATAGAACTGGTGAGCAAGTGAATCACTCGAGGTGCCGGGGCCCAGGGCTGTTTCACGCTGGAGCTGTAAACCACGGAGAGCTGGGCGCTGGAACCAAAATGCCGACGGGCCTCCCGACGGTGAACAGGCCGAGGGAGGAGCAGGGCTGGGACCTGCCAGGGGAGTGGGCAGGGCGGGGCCTCTCTACACGCAAAGCAGCCCAGGCTCAGAGTCTGCCCTTGGTTTTCCGCGACAGAAGCCGCGCCACACACACTCCTTCCAGGGTCCAGGAGGTGATCTGCCCGTCGCGCCCACCCCAGACCCCAAACACACCGTCTGGGACCTCACCTCCTGTCTCCCTCAGTCAGTGAGCAACACTGGCCTCTTGGCCTCGAGCTCTTACACTTGCAGTTCCCTCTGGCTGGGATGCTGTTCCCCACGTGGCTCGCTTCCTGACCTCCCGTTCAGCAGAGGCCTCCCCTGACTCCCTAGTAGAAAATGCTCCCCCGCCTCTGGTCATCTCTGCCCGCTCACCCTGCTCTCCCTTCTCATCACACCACTCACTTCACTGACAGTAGAGTCTATATATATGTGATTATTTGCTTATCCCCTGCTTTCCCTCTGGAATGTCAGCTCCATAAAGGCAAGTACCATTTAATCCCAGAGCTTAACACAGTACCAGACGCAGAAATAGGTGCTTGATAAACATTTGTTGAAAGAGTGAACGCATGGATTTCCATCCCTTTCTTTCAGCTGGCCTCGTGATCTCACTGGGATAATATCCAACTTGCCAGCGGTGAGCTCAGCTTTTCATGCGTCCATTGAACACAGCCTCCCTCCAAATATCTACCCATCCATCCATCCAACTGTCTATCCATATAACTTCATCCAAACATCCTTCCAGATACTTCCTATCTATCCTTCCTTCCCTGATGGCTGGGTGATAAAGAACCCGCCTGCAGTGCAGGAGACCCCGGTTCGATCCCTGGGTCAGGAAGATCCCCTGGAGAAGGAAATGGCAACCCGCTGCAGTATTCTTGCCTGGAGAATCCCATGGACAGAGGGGCCTGGTGGGCTACACGGGGTGGCAGTCAGCCATGACTGAGTGACAACGACAACATTCTACCCTTCCAAACATCTATCCATCCATCCACGTATCCATTCACCTAACCATTTTCTAATATCTATCCATCTAATCATATAGAACTGGGGAATAAGTGAACCGCCCCGGGGTGCCAAGGTTATTATTCATCCATGTCTATATCCATGCCGTGCCCACATTATTCATCCATCCAACCAACCATTCAGCCATCCACCTAACCATCTCTTAATATCTGTCCATCTAATCACACATCTGTGCACCCATATAACCATTCATCGGACCATCCTTCCAAATACAACCTATCATCTATTTATCCACCCAACTATCCACATATAGAATTGATGCTTTTGAACTTCTGTGTTGAGTGTCCCTTGGACTGCAAGGAGATCCAACCAGTCCATCCTAAAGGAGGTCAGTCCTAAATATTCATTGGAGGGACTGATGCTGAAGCTGAAACTCTAATACTTTGGCCACATGATGCAAAGAACTGACTCACTAGAGAAGACCCTGATGGTGGGAAAGACTGAAGGTGGGAGGAGAAGGGGATGACAGAGGATCAGTTGGTTGGATGGCATCACCAACTCGATGGACATGAGTTTGAGTTGGTAAGCTTGAGTTTGAGCTCCGGGAGTTGGTGATGGACAGGGAGGCCTGGCGTGCTGCAGTCCATCGGGTCGCAGAGAGTCAGACACAACTGAGCGACTGACCTGAACTGATCCACATAATCCACCTGCCCAACGGCTCAGTCTCCCGCCCCCCGCCCCCACCAAACCAGCTCCCAGACACTGGGGCCTCCCCCTGCCAGGCCCCACCGTCTCCCGCCCTCCTTCACTGAGTTCAGCCCACGCTGCCATGACCCCACATGGTAATTCACTCTTTCCCTCTGCTGTTAGAACATCGGCAGCTCGGAAGCACAGGCTGTGCCTTCCCTCTGCTCAAGAGGGCTGGCACGTAGGAGACGCCAGTGAACGTTCGCTGAATGAGCACATCTTTCTTTTCCCTGTATTTATTTGTTTCGCATTTCCTACTCGACTGTGAGCTCCCTGATGGCCAAGACCATTTTCTAGTCACCTGCTGCTAAAAGCTCGCACCTGACTCAAAGAAGGTGTGTTATCCGTACCGAGTGAATGAGTCAGTGAATGTGCCCGAGAGAAAGACTATGGCAAGAGGAAAGATTCTGGAGCCATACTGCCTGCAGGCAGATCCTGGCTCTCTGTTTATTTCCTTTTTAAGCGGTATGACCTTGGGTGAGTTAACGAACCTCTCTGTGTCTCAGTGTCCTCATTTGTAAAAGGGACATCACAGTACTTCCTAAGTCAGACGGAGAGAGACAAACACCGCATGACATCACCTATACGTGCGATCTAAAATAGGACACACGTGAACAGGTCCACGACACGGAGGCGGACTCGCAGACAGAGAACGGCCGTGGTTGCCAAGGGTTGGAGGAGGGAAGGATCGGGAGTTTGGAATTAACAGACACAGATTGAAAGGCCCTACTGTGCAACCCAGGGAACTATGTCAATGTCCTGTGATAAACCACAGTGGGAAAAAATACGAAAAAGACTGTGTATATGCAAGCCAATGACTCTGCTATGCAGCAGAAATCAACACAACATTGTAAACCAACTTCAGTAGTTTTAAAAATAGTGCTTCACCCGGCTCTTAGGAGATCCTTATGGCTTAATATACATCCAGTACGTAGAGCAGAGCCTGGAGTAGACAAGGCTGGGCTTCCCAGGTGGCGCTCGTGGTAAAGAACCCACCTGCCAGTGCAGAGAGGTGGGAGACGAGGTCTGACCCCTGGGCTGGGAAGATCCCCTGGAGGACGGCATGGCAGTCCGCTCCAGGATTCTTGCCCCGAGACTCCCATGGACAGAGGAGCCTGGCGGGCAACAGCTCACAGGGTCGCAAAGAGCCAGACACGACTGAAGTGACTCAGCAGACACAAGCACTCACACAGGCGGGACAGAGTGAGCAAAGGGGAGGAGGAGGTGAGGTCAGAGGGTCCCTGGGGTCCGGGTCGCGAACAGCCTCGCTGGCGCTTGCGAAGGCCAGCTTCTGCTCTGAGCGAGTTGGGGGCTGATGTAAGGTTGAGAGTAGATCAGGCAGCTTGCCTGTGAAGGGCTTCCCTCGTGGTCCAGTGGTGTAAGAGTGCGCCTCGCAACACCAAGAGCACTGGCTCGATCCCTAGTCTGAGAAGACTGCACACGCCTCGGAGCGACCGAACCCGTGCGCCACAACTGCTGAGCGCTCCCTCCGGAGCCCGCGAGCCCCGGGACGGGGGCCCACGTGCGCCTGGAGCCCACATGCACCTGGAGCCCACGCCCTGCGGCAAGAGAAGCCACGGCAGTGAGAAGCCTGCGCACCCCAAGTGGAGAGCGGCCCCCGCTGGCTGCAACTGGAGGAAGGCCACGCGCAGCAACGGAGACCCAGCACAGCCCCAAATAAATCAATGAACATTAAAACAACACCACCACCTTCCATTTGAAGAGGCTGCCGGGGCATGCTGGCAGCAGGGAGATGCGTTAGGAGGCTGCTGTACTACGCCAGGGAGGAGGTGATGGGGTGTGGACAGTGGGCGCCATGCACGAAGGCAGAACCCGACGTGCCGGACGTAGGGAGTGACAGGGGTCTGGACCAAGCCCAGGTCTAGGGCCCAGATGGTGGGGAGGACGGGGCTGCTCCCCCCAAATGGGTGGGCAGATGGAGGCAGGGGCGTGTCTGTGGGAGAAGCAGCCACAGTGAGGGCTGGGGCAGGTGGGCTCCGGGCCAGCAGACCCCCTGGAGTGGGGCGGGGGCAGCTGAGGCTCAAGTCTGGACAGACGTCTGGGCAGGAGACCGGATTCCACAGACAGCTCTGCAGCTCCTGGATTGTGGCGGCGCCTGGGTACCTCTGGGCAGGCTGGGAAGGGCCGGGACAGAGCTCTCTCCTGGGGGCGCTGCTCTGACACCCCCGAGACCCAGGGGGACCTCACCTGTCACGGAGTGGGGAGGACCCGTGCAGTGGGCTCTGCCCCTAGCGACCCCCTCTCCTCTGTCCAGTGAAGTGACCCATCTCCTGGAGTTCCCGCACACTTCCTCCCCAGGTCCCCAGCGGGCCACGCAAATGGTCCATGGGAAACACGGAGCTTCAGAGCTAGAAAGAGCCTAAGGAACTTCGAATATGGGAATTACAACCCAACTGGGGCTTTAAAATGACCACGGCAGCTACCACCACTGACCACGGGAAAAACATGTTCATGACAGCAGCCGCTGTCCTCCAAGCGCCCGTCACAGGAGAGCCCGGGCCGCATCTTCACTCCGCACGATGGCTACGGGGTGCGGGTTATCACTGCCTCTCTCCTGGGGAGGAAACCAAGGCTGAGGTGGGCAGACCCCCCAAGGTCACATGGCGAACCGCAAAGTCAGGATTCTTCTGACCTCTTTCCTCAGCCTGTGAGTCCCACCTCCCAGTGCAGAACAGAAGCCCAGCGTCCCCTCTTGGGTCAAGAGCTCGGTATGGCGAGGAGACTTTGATCTGCCCCCGACCCAGGACTCGACGCCCTGCAGAACCAGCCAGTCCCACAGGCCAGAGCCTCAAGTAGGTCGCCTGCCAAATGGGCACAGTTACCCCCGCTCGCTTGGAGGAAAACCGTGAGGCTTGACCAAGGAAATGTGTTAGAAAGTGAGGTCGCTCAGTCGTGCCCGACTCTTTGCGACCCCATAGACTGCAGCCTGCCAGGCTCCTCTGTCCATAGGATTCTCTAGGCAAGAATACTGGAGTGGGTTGCCATTCCCTTCTTCCAGGGGATTTCCCCAACCCAGTGCAGGGGTCTCCTGCACTGCAGGGGGATTCTTTACTGCCTGAGCCACTAGGCGGCTTTGCAAATTATAAAGTGTCTTACAAACACTGTTAGAGGCATTATTATTTCAAAATAGCACCAATCCTTAGGTCTAAAATACACAAAGAGACACACACACAGACGCAGAGACACACAGACACACACACACACAGACACACACACATACAGACAGACAGACAGACACGAGACACAGAGAGGCTGGGCAGAGCGTGGGCTGGGAGGCAGGTGGCTGAGAGGGGAGCTTGCTGCCATGTTTTCTGCCTGGGCGACCTCAGTCCACCCCTTAACCACCTGTGCCTCCACTTTCCCCATCTGTAAAATGGGAGCAACAGCACCTTCCCCAGGGGCCGGGGGCTCATTTATGGAGACCAGTGGCACTAGGCCAACACACAGTGCGACAGATCTTGCAAGGGGCGCGCTGAGCAGCGGAGGCTGGGCGGGCCCTGTCCGCCCGCAGCGGGCCCTGCCTGGTCCGCCCCCTCCCTGCAACGTCCCGGGGTGGCCCTGAGGTCAGGTGAGCCCCCGACCTGCAGCAGCCCTCGAGCCGGGGCCTTGGCTGCCCGTCTGCGAAACGGAGCTCACGAGGACCACCCCCCGCAAGGTGGTCAGGCCGGTGAAACGGACGCCCTCGTGCAGACAGAGCACAGGGCCTGTGTCTTGAAGGCGCGCGGCAGGGCAGGACTTGAAGAAGCCCGTTGTCAGCCCAGGGGTCCTTCTGGGGGACACAACAGCACCTCGATTGCTCCTCAAAGGACACATGAGTGTCAGGATCAGGGCGAGCGACACTGCCGCCCGGGTGCCAAGTCCTCCACCGCCCCCGACTCCGCTCCCCGTCCCCGGCCTGGGCAGATTTGATAACACCCGGAGTCTCACTCCCCCCGCAGGGCACAAAGGTGGCAATTGTCCCCGGTGGGCGCCTTTTGACTTGGTCTCGCCGCGCTGAAATCGAGCCCCTTCTGCTGCGCCCCACCTGGGAGGCCTGACAGGGCCTCGCCAGACTGCCCCCTCCCACTTTGGCCGGTTTCAAATGTGTATCCCCCCGACCCCGCCCCTGGAGGGCCCGCAGCCACGCTGGGGATGACTTCCAAGGGAACTGCCACCCACGGCCGCTCTGCGAGGCCCTCTCCTCGGCTGGCCGGGGCCCAGAGAGGCAGCACGGAGGTGTGAGCCCAGTGCCCGCCACCCCAAGCCAGCCTGTCCACGGGGCCTTCCTGCCCAAGTCACAAGCCACGTGGCCGCCTAGCCTGGGAAACGCAGACTGAGGGGCATGCTTCGTCTTACTCATTGGCAATGAATTCAAACTTCAGCGGCCACACGGGGCCCGCGGTGGCCACGCAGGACAGCAGCTAGAGCACTGTCAATGCCTTCTCACGATGCGGAGCGGTCGTCACCACCGTTCTGCAGAGGGGGACGCGGCGGCACAGAGAGGCGTGTTAAGGCGCCCAAGGTTACACAGCCCGGAAACAGGAAAGCTGAGCACCATCTCCAGAGCCCACTCCCCACAGCAGGCCAAGCCAGCCTCAGCCCAGCCCCTCTGCTCCACGGCTGTGCGCAGGAAGCCAGGGGCAGGCCCTTGCAACCCCTGAGCCCCCCAGGACCCCTTCTGGACATCGGGCATTGCACTGAGGTCGCCCCACCTTGCTGAGCGCACCCACTGGGCGCCGGCCTCCAGGGTGGGCTCCTGGAGGTGCTGAGGTGGTTCTCACGCCAGCTCAGAGGGACAAGAGGAGTCGGCAGAGGGACAGGATAAGGGTCCCCGGCCAGCTTCCCTAGGCTAAGCCAGCCCAGAGGTCCCACGATGGCAGGAGGTGTGCCAAGTCCCAGCACAGGCCTGGGTACCCCTGGCACCTCCTTTGTCCAGCTCCTGCACGCCCAGGACGGTCCAGACCCCTCTCCTGCTGGCGACAGACAATGGGCGCAACTTCCTCTCCACAGGGCCCTGCTCCCTCCTGACCCAGGAGAGTCCTCTCCAAGGACGAAGGCAGGGGTGCCCCAGCGCTGCAGCGGCGAGGACAGGGGGTGCCCAAATGACCTACGATCCCCAAACCTCAGACACTGGGGCCTTCTGGGGGGCGGGGGACACCAGAGCATCCGAGGTGCCCCAAACAGGGGACTGGAGAATCTCAGGACAAGGTCTTGGAACCACGGGAGGGAAGAACTGGGGAGAAACATGTCTAGGTCCAAGAGGTCCTGGGGCAGGAGAAGCTGTCAGAGGTTAAGAGCCAGATCCAGAGCTAAGGGAGCACCTGCCTGCTGTGTGGCCTGGGTTGTGTCTTGACCTCTCTGGGCCCCTGTTTCCCCATTTGTAAGATGGAGATGGCAACGGACAATGAGAGCCTCACGGGACCCATGGGGATGAAGCCGGTGAGAACGTGGAACCGGCCCCCACCTTCTCCCAGCAACCAGGCACCTGCCCTCTGGCTCATCCCATCACCAGAGCTGCAACCGGCAGCCTCTTCCCAGCCTCCTCTGCCCTGTGGTCCTGCCTCCTGGCCTACCCACGCCCCCACCCCAGGCCCCTCGCTGACCAGGGGGACAGTGACAGCCTCCCAGAGGTCACCGGCCTCAGGCTGAGGTCCTAAGCTCCTCCCAATACCTCTGGGCCTGCCTGTGTCCACCCAGACTGGGCTGGGAGGGGGTCTCAGCAACCCAGGGCTAAGCAGGGTGCTGAAGACCAGGCCCTGTGGAGCTGGGGGCCCAGAGATGTCTCCCTTCTCCGGGGAAGGGCTGGCGCTACCCCCACCCCCCATCACCTCCCTACCCCTCCCACTGCTATCGCCACAGCAGCATCAGCCACCGGACCTGGCTGTGCCCTGCCCCCACTGTGTCACCACAGAGAACTGGAAAAAAGCCCTCAGGCCTCCTGGGCATCCACCCCCGGGCTCCCCCGAGCTCCGCTCCAGCCCCTCCTCGCAGCTTCCGCTCTGGACCTGCCTGACTCCTTCCTCTGGGCCTGCACATCCCAGCCTGGCCATCCCAGCGGGCTGTCCCCGAGGACCTCTCAGCCCACGGCAGCACCCCGTCCAGCCCACCCCTTACTTTAGCCGGACACAGGGTGGGGAGGGGTTGACACAGCAAGGGGGGACTGAGCTGGGAGCTGGGCCTGGGCGCAGGGTCTCTGTGATGGGAACCGTCTCCCATCTATTAAGTGGGCAAAGTTCTCAGTGCCGTCTGGAGACCAGGGCAGTAGAGGCTGGGGACCAGAGTAGGGGCTTCGGTTTTTGAGTTTTACTTCGTAACAGATACGTTAGAAAGATATTTAAAGCTATGTGTGTATGTTAAGTTGCTCAGTCGTGCCCGACTCTCTGCGACCCCATGGACTGTAGCCCGCCAGGCTCCTCTGTCCATGGGATTTCCCAGGAGAGAAACCTGGAGAGGGTAGTCATTCCCTTCTCCAGGGGGTCTTCCCGACCCAGGGACTGAACCCGGGTCTCCTGTGCTGCAAGACAGATTCCCCACCGTCTGAGCCCACCAGGGAAGGCCCCCAAAAGGCAGATTCAAGTGTAAAACTACAAAGCTTTGAGAGAAAAAGAAACACGGGGTAAAATTTTCGGGACCGAGGGCTCAGCAGAGAGTTCTCCGCACAAAAGCACTAGTCATAAAAGGGAGAACTGATAAATTAGACCTTATTAAAATTTAAAACTTCTGCTCTGCAAAAGAATCTATGAAAAGGAGCAAAGGACAGGCATAAGCCAGAGCAGGGGGCACCGCAAACCGTGTGTCTGACAGAAGATCAGCATCCAGAACATACAAGCAATTCTCAAAACTCCGCAGCAAAAAACCTAATCGAATCAGAAAACGGGCCCAAGGCACGAAGAGACATTCCCTGGGAGAGCATGTTCATTTGGCAAACACACACGTGGAAAGATGGTCCACGTCACTAGCGACGAGGGAAACAGTCGTTAAAACCACGGTGAGGAACTGCACACACCTCTCAAACGGCAAAACCGAAAGCCAGTGATAACCCCCAGTGCCGGAGAGGACGCAGTGAGACAGGCTCCCTGGCACAGCGCTGGCAGCCACCTAGGACCACACAGCTGCTCTGCAAGAGCGTAGCCCTTCCTCACAAAGCTCAACACACTGCTACGGCACTGACCCCCAGAGGCCTGGAGCTGTGCGTTCTCACCAACACCTGTCCACCAGTGTTCACAGCTGCCTTGTGCACCATAGCTCCCGCCCAGAAACTACCAGACAGCCTTTAATGGGGGAAGGGTTCCAGACCGTGAAACCACACTCCGTCATACAAAGGAGCAAACTCTCCATCAACGCAACAAGTTGAATGAACCATGAGGTGATTATTCTGAGCGAAAAAAGCCAATCCCAACTGCGGATTACCTACTGTGCAACTCCATTTATGTAACAACCTTGAAATGATAAAATGTGGAAATGGACAAGAGATTAGTGGCTGCCAGGGGCTAAGAAAGCCATAAAGAAGGCTGAGCGCCGAAGAATTGATGCTTTCAAACTGTGGTGTTGGAGAAGACTCTTGAGAGTCCCTTGGACTGCAAGGAGATCCAACCAGTCCATCCTAAAGGAGATCAGTCCTGGGTGTTCATTGGAAGGACTGATGCTGAAGCTGAAACTCCAATACCTTGGCCAGCTGATGCAAAGAGCTGACTCACTGGAAAAGACCCTGATGCTGGGGAAGATTGAAGGCGGGAGGAGGAGGGAGACAGAGGATGAGATGGTTGGATGGCATCATAGACTCCACGGACATGAGCTTGAGCAAACTCTGGAAGACAGTGGAGGACAGGGGAGGCTTGCGTGCTGCAGTCCACTCTTTGTCTGAGGCAAAGACAGGGACATGACTGAACAACAAGGTCTGAGGAGGGAACAGGGAGGGCGGGAAGCAGCTCCGGCTGCCGGAGGGAAGCGCAGGAATCCTCGCCACGCAACGTTCTGTGTCCTGACTGTGCCGACCCACACCCGGCTGGGATGCTGTGTTAACTTTACGAGCTGCCGGGGAACACCGAGCAAAGGGCACGCGGGAGCCTTCTGAATTCTCACAACCGCACGTGGGTTGACGTCTCAACATAAACATTTTAATGTAAAAACGCAAGAAATCCATTGAAGTTTCACTGTGAGATACGCAATGAATACATGTTTGCTCTAAGCACGCCCCACACAACATTGGAGACACATTTGTACTAAAAAACCCTTCATTATCTCGAATTGGACTGGGAGGCCTGTTCTTTACCTGGGGAATCCCCCCGGGTGAGAGGAGACGCCTGGCACATCACTCGTCAGTCCGCACATACTGCCTGAGCGCTTACCATGTGCCAGGCCCCGTCCTAGGCACGGAGGAGACAGCTGCAAGCTCAGGCCGCCCCAGCCCTTGCGGTGCTGATGTTGTAGTGGGAGGAGATGGGGGACAGAGACACTAAGTGTGTGCTTAGTCACTCAGTCGTGTCCGACTCTTTGCACACCTCTGGACCATAGCCCGCCAGGTTCCTCTGTCCAGAGAATTTTTCAGGCAAGAATACTGGCGTGGGTTGCCATTTCCTCCTCCGGGGGATCTTCCTGACCCAGGGGGTCAAACCCACATCTCCTGTGTCTCCTGCACTGCAGGCAGCTTCTTCACCCGCTGAGCCATTCAGGGAAGTCCCGAGCAGAGACGTAAAGAGCTGTGTGAGTAAGATGACTTCACACGGCCGTAAGTGTGCCAAAGAAAGCAGGACAGTGAACAGAGCAGAGGTGGTCAGACAGGTGGAAAGTCAGGGAGGGAGTCCCTGGGAAGGCGACCTCTGAGCAGAGCCCAGCAGGAATTAGCTATGCAGACTTTTGAGGGAAGGGCATTCCAGACCGGGGAAACAGCACGTGCAAAGGCCCTGCGGCAGGAACACAAGCTTGGTGGACTCCCGGAGCATACGGCTGGGGACACGGCTGGTGTCCAGTTGGTCCCAAGCACCTTGTACTCCTCCCATCCCCTCACGTCAGAACTAGAAGACCCTTCTGACACTCAAGGTCCCGCCATGGAGGGACACGGAAGGCCTGGAGGGTCGGGGTTTGCCCACAGCCACCCTTGGTCCACCTCCCTCAAGTTCCAGCTGGAAGCTGTCATATCTGGAAACGGAAGAACCCACACAGGCACCAGACCCGGAGCCGGGAAGGACACAGAGGCCCTCGGAGGCCTCCCCAGAGCCCAGCCTGGGCGGCCGGCCGGCTCCGAGGCAGGTGGGACCTGGCTGGGCTCAGGCCCTCGGCGTGCCACCTGACCACTCCACCCGATCAAATATGCAAGTGGCCCTCAGGACAGCAGAGGGGAGCATAGCTGAGCAGCCTTATCTGGGCCCCGCCCCAGCCACCCGAGGCCAGCGCCCTGCTGTCCCCTGACTCCCGGGCCTCAGGGCAGGGTGGGAAGCCCGCTCCTGGGAGCACCCAGACCAGACGGGGCAGGGCAGGAAGGGACAAGACCGGCACCCTCGGCGGGCAGGGGCTGGGCAGGGGCTGGGAGGTGACTCCCGTTCGGGTGGAATTCCATCTCCCTGAGCTCACCTCCCTTGGAGCAAGCAGCACATTCCAGCAGGGCCAGCCCCATCCCGGCTGGGCCCCCATCCCCAGGGCTGCCTTCTCGGGGCTCAGGCACCACCTGCCCAGGAAGGGTCCCCAGAGCTCCCCTGCACGCGTGGCGCTTAGTGTCTAGCGAGGCCTCGAAGGCACACCTGGCCCGGTGCAGGAGCGTCACAGAGGTGCAGAGACTGACCCCCAGGCCCCCAGCAGAAAGCCGGCTCCAAGCGCAGCAATCAGGGGCCATCCACAAGGCCAACCTCCCCATCTTCCGCAGCCCATACATTCCTGCCCCAGTGCCCGTTTCCCCAGGGCTGAGCCCGGCTCTGGGCCCTCCCAGCATAATCTTCAGGCTAGCTGTCCTGCTAAAAGCCCAGGGCGTCAGCTCTCACCTCCAGTTGGTGGCTCCCAGAAGTGGCTCCAACCAGGACCTCCCAAGCCCAAGTGCACCCCCATAACCATCACCCCTCATGTCCAGTCTCCCCCCACCCCAGGGCCTGACTGCAGGGAGGTGGGCTCCCGCTCATCCACCCCAGATGCAACCCGAGCTGGGTTCCCGCCCATCCCAGCCCCTAAACGGCAGTGCCCCCTACCCGCCCATGGGCCCTGCAGGGCTGGGGCACCTACTGCCACCCCGCCCCCTGCACTCTGCTCCCCACCTGGTCCCAGAGACCTGCCCCCAGCACCCCTCCTGCAAAGCCTCTGCAAGAACCGCCAGCCCAAGGGGGACGCTTTCTCCTGGGCCTGCACTTGACCCCAGCCCCCTCTGCAGCCCCATCACCCACGGGCACCTGTCCCCACATATATGTAGTCTGCCCCAAGGGCCCATACTTTTGGAGGACTTCACGCCCCTGTAGAGCTTTCCTGGTGGCTGAAATGGTAAAGAATCTGCCTGCAACTCAGAAGACCTGGGTTCAATCCCTGGGTCAGGAAGATCCCAGGAGGAAGGCATGGCAACCCACTCCAGTATTCTTGCCTGGAGAATCCCACGGACAGAAAAGCCTGGGGGGCTACAGTCCAGGGGGTCACACAGAGTCGGACACGCCTGAGCGACCAACACCATGCTTTTACAGCGGCTGTGACTTCTCCCTGAACTGCCTCCCTCCCGCCTGCCTTGTCCACGTGGAGGACTCCTACGTATCCTTCAAAGCCCTGCTCAAGGGTCCCTCCTTTTTGCCCCAGAGGCGTCCGGACTTCTCCAAGAAGAAACTGCTACCGCCTCTGAGCCCTCACGAGCCTCCTGAACAACTGCGTGCCTCCGGCACAATTCAGTCCCGAATCATCACTTTTGCTCCTCTGCCCGCCTCTCTCACCAGAACGAGCACCTTGAGGGCAAAAGGAGTGGTGAGCTCATCCCCTCACTGCCCCAAAGGTGGGAAAGAGATGACGCAAAGCCACAAAGATCCCAACACCATCCAGAGATTCCAACCCACCGCTTCGCATGCCTCTCTCCCTCCCAAAGACCTTGATTTCAAACCCAAAATGTGAGAGTGTAAACATTAACATTCTACAGCCCCGACCTCGACAAGTCTGTGATTTCAACCCCAAAATACAGTGACCCTAAAATTCCAAAATATGTGTCCTGGTGCTGGGAAAAATTGAAGGCAAGAGAGGGGGACGACAGAGGATGAGATGGTTGGATGGCATCACCAACTCAATGGACATGAGTTTGAGTGACTCCGGGAGATGGTGAAGGGCAGGGAAGCCTGGCAGGCTGCAGTCCACGGGGTCACAGAGCTTTGGACACGACTTGGCGACTGAACAATGATAACAAAATTCCAGCAGCGACTCTGCTTGGAGCATCACATCCCCAGAGGATCTGCTGGCTTTGTCTTCTCACCTGACCCCTCTGACTCAACACTGCTGACCACACGACTGCTCGAGACAGCAGGTCACGGGCTGCAGGGGTGCCCACCCCCCACCCAGCACAGCCCCTCGGACACATCTGCAGGTGAAAGTCTGGCTCAGCGTCCCCCAGAGCAAACTGGAGACACGGTGATCCCCGCGTGGTACTCATCATCAGTCAGCTGGGGCGGGGGCGCCCCTGCAGCCCCAGGGCCACCCCTCGTGGGGTCTGCCACTGCCCCGGCCCCCGGGACGCACACTGCGTCCCCCTCCCCCCGTTCTCTCGCGCCGGCTGCCAGCAAGCCCAGAGCCCCATGGTCAGGTTGAGTCTTGTCTCCTCTCAGCAGGGGGAGGGAGCCGGCGATAAACACATCTGCGCCTCCTTCCAAGATGCTCACCAAGACCTCCAGCTCCACCGCACCTGCGGCCCACGGAAGCCTGGGGTGGGCAGAGTCTCTGGTGCGGGGTCCCACACCTGCAGGCTGCAGGGTCCTGGGGGTCCCCCAACTGCACCCCCGCCAGGCCCCAGAATAAACGGAGGCTCATCGTGCTGCGTGACAGATGGGGACACCGAGGCCCGCAGAGGGGTGGGCTCCAGGCTGAGCCTCGGCTTCCCGGGGCGAGGCCCTGCTCCTGGCCGCTGGGGTCTGGGTCCGGGCACTTGGGGTGCCTCGGTTCTGGCACTGAGGTGCCAGGCAGGGAGACCCCCTTCCTGCCGTGCTCTGACAAAGTGGCGTGGGCACTGCCCCGGGGAGCTAAAGGCTAATCAGGACCCGCTCCGGGCCTCAGCTTGTACCCCCAAACCACAAAGCGGCTGCGCTGGTGGTTGATTGTGTGTGCTGGGGAGCCCCAGATTCTACCTCTTTGCTCTAGAAAATACAGCGTCTGGCTGAACGGCCATCCAGGAAGCCACCCTCAAGTGTCCTCTCAAACCAGGGTGGAGCTGGGTGGCGGCAGAGGGGGTGCTGTCGGGGTGCCGGGGGCACCCCTGAGCTCAGAAGCGTCAAGTCAGCCCCAACCCGCAGTCTGCCAAGATGCCCAGATCCCACTCCTGACCCCAGCCACGGCCTCCGTCTCTGTGATTCCGCCCTCCCCCGCTCCAGAACCATCAGGGGCTCCCCAGGGGCCGTCGAGGACCCACCCCGTCAGGCCATGTGGACACAGAGTGCCTCTGTCCACCAGGCCCTGGGGTGTAGCTGAGAATGTGACATATGAGGTCTCTGTCCTCATCAAGCCTGGGCTCTGGGAAGGGGAGAGGCCCCAGAACGAGGCACCATCCGGGAAACGGCTAGGAAGGGGCTGAAAGGGGGCACAGCGGAGCTGTGCAGTGAGGGCGGAGCAGCTCCGGGAGGAAACTCACCGCTCTCACCTCCCGGGCCTGCAAGGCGACCACACACCCTCCCAGCCACTGTTACCCCCTCAGGGACCCACCAACCAGCCAGACTGGGCCCCTGAGCTGACCCCAAGCCCCCTCCTCTGGGCCTTTGACCATGACCTCTCCCCATGAGACCTGGCTAGCCTCCATCTCTCTTCTCCACTGAGCCCAACCTCACTCGCTTCCTGGGGTCCACCTACTCCAGGAAGCCCCCTGAGGTTGATCTCACGATGTCGGACAGCTCCCGTCTGCTGCCTCATCCCGGAGCTGCTCTGAAGAGCACGCAAGGCTGTCTCGCCTGCTGGAGCTGGCAGCTCAGGGAACCGTCTCCCGCCTGACGTGCATGGCCCTGCCAGGCGCTCTCTCCTTTTGCCCTCACTGTGGCCGGACCAGGCAGCCAGATGGGAGAAAACATGGGGTGGAGGGAAGCCACTTTGCCTTCTGCTGTCCACCCCCAGGGATGGGAGCTTCAAGGTTAGGAGGGAGCCAGTGACCTGTGACCTCAGCCCTAAGAAGTGCTCTGACCGTAGCAAATGGGAGGGACAGACTGCCCTGGGCAGGCACTCCGGCACAGGGCTGGACCAGCAGGGCCTTCAGGCCAAACCGCCACCCCGCCATCATCACCGGGTACAGACCAGCCGAGCACCTGCCTGGTGACTCACCATGGCCAGCCGGGAGGCTCTGACACAGTGGGAGGGACAGACAGCTGCTGGGGCCTCTTCCTTGTGCACCTGCAGGGAGCCCGGCTCCCCTCTGAGACGGGTGGGCCACCCCCAACATCGGTAGCAGACGGCTCCCTCCTACGCCACACGTACGCACCGTCTGCGGTCACACCCACCCTGTGCTGAGGGCCAGCCCTGTGCCAGGCCCTGGGAAGGGCTCCCCGGCCCCCTCCCCGTCCCTCTTCTCCCTGGACTGAGGACACTCCCGCCAGCCCTGCTTCCTTCCCCGGAGGAAGAGAGCGGCGAGAGCCCTGCTCAGAACCCTGGGGGCCCACTGCCAGCCCACACAGTGCAGAGGATGCCAGCCCGCCAGCCAGACTCCAGGCTTCACATTCTGGCTCTGACCCTGAACAGCACGTCAGTCAACCCCTCTGCGCCTCAGTCTCTTCATCTGCAAAATGGGGTGGCAGTGCTACCGTTCACAGGGATGCCATGAGGACGACGGGAGAAGACCACCGGCCCCCAGACACGCTCGAGCAAAGCAAGGCGCCCTGGCAGCCGAAAGGGCCGTGCCAGGCCCCCTCGCCAGGGCGTGTGTGTGTTTCAGCCCCTGGAGTAACCTTCTCTTCTCCCTCTTGCACATATTTCAAGAGTCACTGGTGACGACCAGTTTCGAAAACAAACAGCGAAAAAAGTGAAGTGCTTGTGCATGAAAATCTGGGTCTAAAGCCAGAGGTGGCGGCCACTCTGGGACACCCCAGACCGTCTTCCAAGCTGAGCCCAGACTCTCGGAGGGCGTGAGGAGACAGTGAAGAGGGGGCGGCCCCCTCCATCCTTTTGAGCTCCAGACCTTGGTTACGCTGACCAAGGACGTGTTACCAGCCCTGGCATGCACCCCAGAGGGATGACTTCTACTGAACTCACCTCCACTCCCGAGGCCCCCGAGGCCCACAATCGGACTTTTCACAGCTGGTTTTGTGGATCCCAGGACTAGAGTTCATATCCACCCCTCATCCCATCTTGCTGAGTTACAATGTTCTAACAGGGACACAATTACTCATCCTTGTCGGTAACTGACAGGTGTCATTGCACACAGGACCCCCAAGCAGCAGCAAATCAACCACGGACTCCAGCCGAACCAGGCTAAGGGCAGAGCCCTGCGCCCCATCGCCAGACCCCCAACCCCAGCCGTTAACGAAGAAGCCGTTTTGCGGCGTCTGCGCCACAGCCGCCCGACTCCCCTCCCTGGCTGCCTACCTTCCGGCCTGCCTCGTTATTGTGTAAGTTCATGAGAGTCCGGGCGTTCTGCTTGATCTCCCGGGCGTCCACAAAGACCTTGGCGAAGCCGATGCCATAGCGGATGTCGGCAGAGCAGCCACCCCACTTCCAGCCCTCGTCCCGGTGGTACTGGCCCTGCTTCTCCTTGTCGCAGCCGCAGTCGCTCAGGTTGCCCTGGGTGCAGGCTGCTGTGATGGCATGGGCCACGCCCGCGGCGATGATGGCGTAGGTGAAGGCAGCCTCCCGGCTCCCTGCGGGGACAAGAGCGGAAACACTGGGCTCAGGTCCGGGCGTCCAGGGTGAGGAGGCAGGCTGAGCTCTGCTGGGGTCCACCAAGACCAACCCAGCACCCGTCCCTGGCCCCCAGAGCCCCCCCACCACGTGCACCCCCATTCAATCCCCAGTCACTGAATGCCCGGGGGAGTGGACAGGGGCAGCAGAGGAGGGGGGCACCTACTTGCCTGGCCCCTGTGACGTCAGAGGAGGGACCCCCCCAGCATACCGATTACCACCCCACTCTCCACGCTGATGTGGCTGCGTGCACGTGTGCACACACACACACAGAGGCCCTGGTGACCGTCAAGCAGCACTTTGAACACCCGCAGTGTGCAAAGGCTCTGGAGCCACAGGCCTGGGCCGCAACCCCAGAACATCAGTCTCTCAGCTGCCGCCACCCCTTCCCTGGGTCTCGGCCTCCCCCCATAAAGTGGGGACACCAGGGAATAAGAGATCAGAGTTTATTACCGGTGTCTGATGGCGGAGAACACCTGCTATGAAACTGAGTCAAGCCTGCGAACGTGAACGGAGAGTGACGGCTCTTTGCCACTTTGAGCCTTCAGGTAACTGATAAAAGGACCTTTTGCAAAATGCAGTGTGCAAATTTATCCTTACACTTTAATATATATTTTATTGTTATTTTTTGAACAGTAATGTTTAAATAGAACTGCTTAATAACTCTACCAAATACAATAAAAGCAAAATTTTCAGTCAATAAATAAGCAAGGATTAAAAAGAGAGAGAGATTAGAGTCTGTCCGCAGCTCCTGGCGCCCACCTGGCCCACGGCACCTGCGTGAGCAGCAGCTCCTGTCTTGCTCCTGCTGCGCCCGGGTCACCTCAGTCCAGAGGTCCAGCCCACGAGACTGTGAGCATGTGCAGACAAGGCTGGGACCTGCTCCTGAGCCTCCGTCTGACACAGACATCAGGGCTGGGGGTGGTGGGGGGGAGGGACTGCCCGCTGGAACTGGAAGACAGGCTGGCATCAGGGAGCGGGGTCCTAGGGACCCCACTCGAAGTGGCATCGAGTCCTCACTCTCCATTCGCTCTCACAGGCTTGAATCAATCGTGTAGCCCGCGGGCTCCACCATCAGACACTGGTCTAAACTCTGACCTCTTATTCCCTGGGATCCCCACAAGAAAGGCACTGTGGCAGGGTCCCCACCTTACAGGGGGGGAGGCCAAGACCCAGCGCTGAGGGGTCGCTTCCCCAAACGCTTCCCCAGCTACGTGGAGACAGGGCCTGGCCTGGACGGTGGCTGGAGGCCCCATGGAAGGAGGTACATGGGCCCAGCAGGAGGGTGCTGGGGTGGTCAGTGGGGTGCAAGGGTGCTGCATAGCTGGGGGCCAGGAGACAGACCCAGCGGGGGGAGTCACTCGGGCTGATGACTCAGCCTCCCGGCCCCTCTGGGTCTGAGAGCAGTACCGACTGCCTGGGAAGGGGAGGAACCCAGGCCCGACGTGTGGTGTGGCCGCTCAGAGCCAGGATGGGTGGGGGTCAGGGAAGCCCCTGGAGGAAGAGGCCCTGGGGGCAGAGAAGCATTTCAGGATCTGGGACGGGGTGGTGGCTGAAGTAGGGGCTGGGGAGGTGGAGGAGGCAGCAACCCCCAAGATGCTTCAAGCCCCGGGTCACTGTCACCTCACTCAGGCAGGCCTTTTCTCACGCGCCACCCCCCCACCTTCACTGCACAGCCCTCCACCCAGGCTGCCAGGCCACGAGCACCCTGCCCCCCAGCCACCCTCCCCTGCCGGCCCCCACTCCACCAACCCTGTAGACACGGAGACCTATCCACCTGCCGGACCCACTGCTTCACCGTACCACGGCCAGACCCTGGCATCCAGGACAGCCCTGCTCACACAGGGGCTCCGGAGCCCTAACACTCGAGTCCAAACCCCAGCTCAGCCACGGAGTGACCGCAACGCAGACAAGTCCCTCCTCGTCCTGAGGCTCAAGCTCCAGCTCACGCTACCGAGCACCAGACACACAAGGAAACGACACACGCGAGCGGGCAGGCAACAGCGAGGACAGAGCTTCCCAGACAGCAAAGCATCACCAGGTGGAGGGAACAGAGACAGTAAGACGGGGAGGAGAGCCCTGTTCCGCCACTTTCTGGCTGTGTGACCTCAGCCGGGTCACCTAACTGCTCTGTGCTCCAGTGCCTCCACTATGAAATAGGAGAACGGCCACCCACTTTGTCAGGGAGGTTGAGAGGACTTGGCAGAATTAACAAAGAATTTAGCAGGGCCTGGCATGAGAAAGAAAGTAGTTTGACTCTTTGAGACCCCATGGACTGCAGCCCGCCAGGTTCCTCTGCAAGAACACTACAGTGCGTTGCCATTTCCTTCTCCAGGGGGTCTTTCCAACCCAGGGTTCAAACCCAGCTCTCCTGCATTGCAGGCAGACCCTTTACCAGCTGAGCCCCCAGGGAAGCCCCGCGTGACAAAGTGACCCCGGGGATCAAACTGATTACAATTCCTACTGATGATGTTAGTTAACAGTCCCTTAGGAGAAGGCTGTGAGGTAAGGAGGAGGAGTCTTCATTTGTTGAAGAAACTGGGGCCAAGAGAAAAGTCTGGCTCGTTCAGGCCACCCAACCGGTGTGGCGTCAGCGTGGAGCTGTGCAGACCAGGTGCTGTCCCCAGTGACCAAATGCCCGCAAAGTGTGGAGGCCCGGCTGGCGGCCTCGGCAGGTGAACGGACACTGTGTCTCCTTTATCCGCCCCTGAGCAGAGCAGCAAATTGAGGAGGAGTGGGGCGCTGGCCTGCCACTTGAGACTTGCCCTGCTCCCCAGGCTCATCCCTGGGACGGAGTAGGGCTGCGGACAGTGGGCGGGGCTCTCCCACTCAGTGGGCGGGGCTGGGACAGTGGGTGGGGCTCTCCCACTCAGTGGGCAGGGCTGGAGACAGGAGGCAGGGCTCTCCCACTCAGGGTCCCAGGCCTCTGAGGCTCCTGTGCAACACGTGGCGACCCAGACGCTCAGGGAGGACACTTACCCAAACCCAACAGCGATGCTGATGGCTTCTGTTCCCACCGGGATCCCCCCAGCATATCCCGGATGGGTGGGGGAAGGGCGGCTACCCCTGCACACGCACAGCTCCCCTGAGTTCAAGGTCACCGCCTGACCAGGGTGAAGTCTATCATGGGCCATGGCCTCCCCTCTCCCCCCACCCCCAAGCTGGCCCTCACCTCTGCACCCATGGCCCCTGGGAAATAAAGGGACCATTACTCTTAGCTTCCGAGCTCCCAGGACCCAGGAACCGGCTGCTCAGGTCCAGATGCGGAAGGGCCGCTGCTGACTCCTGCCATCGACCTTGACCTAGACCGTGCCCACCAGTGTGAGACTAGGACTGCCCAGCCGCCCTACTTCCCCTTCCTCACTGACCACCAGGGAAGCTGCCCTGGGCAGGGGGCTGGCCGTGTAACTCTTGCCAAGCCTGTTCACCTCTCAAGGCTTCTATTGCTGCGTCTGTGAAATGGGTGTAAGAGCATCTGTGAGTCATGGGCTGGCAGGAGGCTGACTCACTGTGCCAGGCATGGAGTGACTGTTCCGTACACAGTTGATACCACCGCTGTGACTGTTATTAAAGATCTTTCTTTAAAGAATATACGTATTTGGCTGTGCTGGCTTTCAGCTGAAGCACGCGGAAACTTTAGCTGTGGCATGCGAACTCTCAGTTGCGGTGGGCTCTTAGTTCTCTGACCAGGGATCGAACCCGGGCCTCCTGCATTGGGAGGGCAGAGTCTTAGCCACAGGACCACTGAAGGACACGGCCGCCTCATGCAGAGGCCGGTGTGTGGAAATGATCCAGCGTCCAGCTGCCAGGCCAGACTCAGGGTTCCTGACCTGTTTGGCTCCCACTGTTGACAGCCCCCATGACAGCGTCTGAGGGAGGGCTGAATGAATGAGCAACTCCACCCTGCCAGAAGCTGGGTGACCCTGGGCAAGTCACTGAGCTGCTCTGAACCTCCGTTTCTGTATCTGTGAGTCTCAGCCACCTGGCCCGAGGCCGGCGCATGAATAAGCGGGGGTGAGTGTTATAATGATTGTTTAACAGATGGAATCCCAGGCCTCCCGGGAGGAACGGAGTGAAACTCCCCCCCTCAGCATTCTCCATCGCCCTCCTGCCGTGTCAGACTCGTCTGCTGGCTGTTGCTCACGCCACACCGACCACTCCCGCTGCCTCTGAGCTTCACCCCCTACAAGGCAGCGCCGTGTCGTGTCCTGAGGACCTGCTGCAGAGCGGGTGCTCAGTACATCATCTGCTTAGTGAATGAATGAAGGCAGGCTCCCAACAGTGGCCAAAAGCCGAGGGCGCTTCGTTGAG
This sequence comes from Capra hircus, assembly GCF_001704415.2. Taxonomy (NCBI): domain Eukaryota; kingdom Metazoa; phylum Chordata; class Mammalia; order Artiodactyla; family Bovidae; genus Capra; species Capra hircus. The sequence continues at coordinate 58,099,862 of NC_030829.1, read as the reverse complement.
CACGTATTACCAGCTTGGCACTTTGGAGAAGAGCTCTGCTCAGCTGTGGGTGCGGAACCCAGCTGATTGGGGTCCAGAGAGGCTCTGACCCAGCAGGTGCAGGGCAGGGATGGGCCGCGGCTGTTTAGCACGACCTCCCCGTCCCCCAGCTTGGGGCATCGGCACAGAGTCTGCCCGAGGCCTGGGGTTTGGGGGCTTTTGGGGATGCAGGCAGAGACTAGAAGCGAAGGGACCTTGGTGAAGCACCTGCTCTGTTCCAGACCCACACTTGAGGCTGTTTCCCAATGGCCCTGTGGGCGGCCACCATTCTCCATTACCGAGGAGCAGGACACCGAGGCTCTGAGAAGCAAACCAGCCCGGACTGGGATTCCGGGCCCCGGTCGGTCGGCAGGGTCCTTCCTCAGTCCCGGCTCCCTCCTCCCTTCCTGGCTCCTCACTGCATGGGAAAGCCCAGGGTTGAGAGAGATTCCTTTGGCATAAGGCATCGACCCCAATCAAAATGCCTTTATTTCTGCCGTTCAATGGTTATCGGTTAAAACATCAATAAATCACTTATGAGACCCATTTAAACGGGATGGGCTGCTGAGAACAGAGCTGACAGCAGAAAGAAGGTAGATAAGGATCCCAAAATCGTAAACCCTCAGACTCTCCGCGTGAGAGGCCACCTTACACGCTGCCCGCCCACGCCCCCTCCACCCGCCCAGGCGCACAGCAGTTCCTGACTGTGTCTGTGGGAAACTGGGGCTCGGGGAGCGGACTTGCCCAGGGGCAGCCAGGATGCCAACACGGAGGTCACAGGCCACCTCGAAGGACTCCCCCAGCCCCGACAACGTGCGTGCTCCCGGGACGACCCCTCTCGGCCTGGGGAAGGCCCTCCAGTGGGGCGGTTTCCCGAAGCTGTGTGTGTGAGCCTCCCTGGACACACGCGCACACGTGCCCTTGGGGGCCTGCTTTACTGTTGCAGAAACGGGACGGGGTGGCAAGCCACTGGCACCCGCTTCATACGGAGGGAAGCAAAGTCGTGAAATGCTTCCTGTCCGCCAGGCTCTTTCCCAAACGCTCAGTGCAGATCGACTCACCTCATTCTGGCCCCCCATGAGGTGTGCAGTGTTGTTACCTCCATTTTACAGATGCGAACACTGAGGCCCAGAGAGACGGTGTGCTCTGGCAAGGACCCAAACCCAGTCAGGCTGGCCCCAGAGTCTGACCCTCTCTCCTGCCTTGATGGCAGGACACCAACTCCAGTCCCTGGCCAGGCTCTTTCCAGATTCTTCCTCGTGGGGCCAGTGGGCTTGGCCACCACTGACCGTCCCCTCCAAGGGCAGACTCAGCCCCTCTCACCTTGACCACGCCCCCGCTCTGGTCCCTGAGCAGAGGAAGAGCCTCTATCCGCCTTGCCTCTCCTTGCCCCCCGACCAAGTCAAGTGCCCTGTTCCTTCACTCCACAGCTATTTCCTGAGCACTTCCTGGGTGGGGGTTACTATGCTAGGGGCTGAGGAACCTGAGGGAGGCATCAGGTGAGGCCTTGCCTTCTGGGGGGACAGACAGCAAGATCGCCTCGCCCAGGCAGCCCAGGGCTCTGCAGAGTGTAGGACAGGGAGATGACGGGGCAGGGCGCTCTGGGGGGGGGCTTCTGCACAGAGAGAGAGGGCTCCCGGGCCACCAGGGTCAGGCAGCCCTGCCCTAGCGCGGGCAGTGGTGGGAGCAGGCATGGGAGGAGATCCTGCCAGGCCCACCGCCCGGCCCGGGCAGAGGGCCCTCTGTCTTCAGAACCAGAGAAAAGTACCCGGCGCCACAGACATAAAGCCCAAGGTTCCTCCTGGACCCAGAGCTTCACAGAGGCCGGGAGACTTGCCCAGGGTCACCAGTGACTCAGCGAGACCTGAGGGTTAGGACCAGGGTCTCCTGGCTACCAGCAGGAGTCCTGCCCACCAGCAGGAGTCCTGCCCTTGCTGCCGCCTCTGGCTCCTCCATGAGGCCACCAGCATCTGCAGATGATTTTCCAGCCAGAAGCCCAGGTGGCCTCAGCTCTGAACTTGGCTATGATGGAGCCTCTTCATCCCTCCCACCTGCTCCCTACTCAGCAGGGTGACCCTCAGCAAGGACTCCAGCTCCCCAGCCTCAGCTTCCCTGCCTGGGAAGTGAGAACCGCCCGGAGGACATGACCCAGCTGGCCTGAAGATGAAACGAAACCTCTGTGTTCAGAGAAGCCCAGTTCCCTGGGAGGTTCTTCGTAAAGACTGGAGTTATCAGGGAGATGAACCCGGGGAGCCCGGCTGACGCCCTCCCGCATTCCAGCTCCGTAATGATCCCGGCGGGGACAGAGGAAACAAACTGGTGTCCAAGCCTGCCCAAAAGATTCCATTCCAACGCCCTGCGCAGCCGCTGCAAATGGTTTGCACCGGAATATTATCTGGGTGTATTTACGGTATCTTACTGGAAACCACAAAGTGCACTGTATTTTTTTTTTTTCTCTTTTTCTATTTAAAGCCGATGGGTCAGAGAGTGAGCAATCTGCAGTGACACCGGCCGAAATATATGAAGATTTGGAAAACATACAGATGGAAAAAGGTGGCCTCTGCCAGCCCTGTGGCACGGTGCTCACAGCCCTCTCTGGGCTCAGAATGCCACACCTGGCTGTCTCCGAGCGGAAGAACTGGGAGACCCCTGGATGAACGGAAGAGTGGGGGCTTCAGGGCCACGTGTCTTGGCTGAGCCCGGCTGACAGGTCGGGCCCACAGAGCTGATCTCCAGTCCCCAGCCTCCGCCCTTCTCTCCTGCCTCCACTGCAACCAAGCATCTCCTCCCAGCGAGCAAGGCTGGAGCGCACTGCTGCTGCTCATCAAGGCCCAACAGCAAACCTGCAGAAGATCATTCACACAGCTGAGGGTTGTTTTTTTTTTTAATACTCGTACAGTGCAGTAATTTGGCCCATAGGTGTATCAGAATCTAATTCAAAATAGCCATACAATTGACGGATACTCGCTCAGATGGTAAAGAATCTGTCTGGAATGCAGGAATTCCTGGGTTGGGAAGATCCCCTGGAGAAGGCATTGGCAACCCACTCCAGTATTCTTGCCTGGAGAATCCTATGGAAAGAAGAGCTTGCTGGGCTACAGTCCGTGGGGTCGCACAGAGTCGGATATGACAGAGCGGTTAACACACACATGGGTACTCTATCTTCCTATGGTTTAATTATACATACATTTACGAACAAAGAAGAAATGCTCAAGGCATTCCTTCCTTCCTCCAAGCCTTTCTGCCTTCAGTTTGCAAATACCCTTCCTCTCCCACTGACCTGGTGACAGGCCACATTGCCCAGTGGTCGCAGAGCAGGGCCAGGGACAGGGGAGTGCCGATCCAGCTGGGTTGACATGCCAGCTCCACTTCCCGGGGGTGGGGCCTGGGGTGAGTTGTCTGACCTCTGAAGGCCTCAGTTTCCTCCTCTGTGAAATGGGAATAATAAAGCACCTGCCTCCTAAGGGTGTCAGGAAAATGAAACAAGCCCAGGCACCAGCCACCAGACCAAGAGCACGCCTGGAAGGGGTGGGTAAGCAGTGGCTCTTCCTAGGAGGGTTTGTGGTTATCATCTCCCTTAAGGCGCAGCTTGGGGTCCCCTCCGAGGGGCCTTCCTGACATCCTCTCCGTGGCTTGTGGCTCAGAACCTTCACCATCCTTATTCTGTGTTGAATTCAAAGATGAGTTCAACACAGAGGACCCAGATTACTCATCTGTGACGCCTCAGCAGTTGAATGAATGAACGTGCGTGTAAAGGCGTGTGAGAGTGTGAGGAAAGCTGGCAAGAGAACGTTTTAACAAAAGAGTCATCTCAAAGAATAGTGTCAGGAGAGCTAAAACCCAGGATGAACTGAGGCTTGCAAAAAAAAAAAAAAATGCACACGAGACAAAAAGTCCTTTGTCAGCTGCGTTCTAAACAAGAATAGGGAAAGAATAGGTCTTTTGCTCTGCCAAGGTGGCGTATTGTTAAGAAATGGCAGAGAGAAAGTGGAGCTGGCTCGCCCCTTGCTTCTGTGTGTCTCTCTGGAAAGGTCTTCAAATCACCCCTCCGAGTGGTCATCGGCTCACCAGACATGGGCTCCGTCCACCCGCCCAGCCCGAGATGGGGGAAAGACGGAACCGTTGTGCAAGGCATGCAGATTCCCAGGCCTGGGCACCCCGGGGAGAGGGCCGAGCTGCTCCGGAGAAGCGGTGAAATGGGACGGGAGCAGAAGCCCAGAAACGCGTCCATGTTGCCTGGCTGGTAGGCAGAGGAGGGTGGCCCCCAGCGCCTGAGTCCTAGGTCACCAGTGCCCTTCCCTGGAAAAATTCCACAGGGGCGTACCAAACAGGAGGTCGTGAGTATTTGAAAAAGAATGCAGCCGTCCCCAGGAGCGCATGTCAGGAAATCACCGTTTCTCTGTTGACAATAATGCTGGACTCCTAGCAGATTTCTATATGTGCTAAGAATCTGATGGTTCCCACATCCTGTCTTTTCCCCGGACACAGGGGAGAGAGGGTCTTCAGAGAGCTCTCCCCACCCCTATCCCCTGGCAGACCCTGCAGGAAGGATCCTTCCCCACCCCTGTCTCCAGCCCCTTTCTGTCCCTGCCGTCCCCCAGCGTCCAGCCGGTGCCCAGGTCACTCTGCCCACCCCTGTCCCCCAGCGTCCAGCCGGTGCCCAGGTCACTCTGCCGGGGCCACACCTGCAGGCCTCCTGTGACTGCCCCTCCCCACCACACCCTTCCTCTCCCGGGTTGCGGCGGCCCATTCTAGGTGACCCAGCGGGCAGCCTTCCACTCTCCAGCCCAGTGCCATCGGCCCGGTGCCCAGCCCTCTTCTAGCAGACTTCCAGGGCACACTTCAGCCCTGACTTTGCTGTCTGTCCCCAGCAGATGGTGGGCACCCCAAGGGCAGGCCCGATGGCTGATTCATCAGCCACTTATCACACGGAAGATCCCAGTAAATATCTGTGGGGCCAATGAATGAATGAGTGGGCGGACACACGGGCAGGGGAGTCCCACGAGCACTTAAGTCACATGAATTCGACCAAATGCACCTGAAGCAGAAGTGAACTTAACATACCGTGCGGACGGGGCTGCAACCTGGTGTAAGAGTGTGGAGAGCCCTCGGGAAACCGAAAACACCACTTCCTGGTGGTCCAGCAGCTAAGACACAGTACTCCCAAGACAGAGGGCCCGGGTTCCACCCCTGGTCAGGGAACTGGATCCACGGGACGCAACTAAGCGTTCACACGCCGCAGCTAGAGACCCTGCATCATGCTGTAACTGAGGCCCGGCACAGCCAAACAAACAAATAAATGTGTTTTAAAAAAATTAAAAATAGAACTAGCATATGGCAATTCTACTTCTGAGTATGTCGCCAAAGAAAATGAAAGTGCTAACTCAAAAATATTTGCACCCTCAAGCTCATCACAGCACTATTTACACTAGCCAAGACATGCAAATACCCTGAGAATCTATTGAGAGACGAACGGACAGGGAAGTGTATGTACATACAGGGGTGTGCGTGTGTGTGTGCGCGTGTGTGTGTGCGTGTGTGCGCGTGTGTGTGCGCGTGTGTGTGTGTACATGAAAAGAAGCGAAGGTGTTAGTCACTTAGTCGTGTCTGACTCTTTCGTGACGCTACGGACCTAGCCCACCAGACTCCTCTGTCCGTGAAATTCAGGAAAGAATACTGGCGTGGGTTGCCGTTCTCTTCTCTATGGGATCTTCCAACCCAGGGATCAAACCCGAGTCTCCTGCACTGCAGGCAGATTCTTGACTATCTGAGCCATCAGGGAAGCCCAGATATAAATACATATATAAGTATATAAATACACACACACGTGTATACATACAGCAGAATATTACTCAGCCACAAAAAAAAAAGAAAGGGCTCCCGCCATCTGCAACATTCTGGATGGACCGGGAGAGCAGAGAAAGACAAATACTACATGATCTCACTTATATGTGGAATCTTAAAAAAATATGAAAAAAAATACTGTGCGAATCCTTTGCACACAGCACACGCTCACTCTGTCTGCCGCACATACGCACACAGAAACGTTGCCTGTACTTGTATAGAGAACCAGGTCTTCCGAATGTTGTGGCTGATTTAAGGGACTTTGGCTGGAACGGATCTCACGGTCCACATCAGACACGGGGACGTGGCCCCGCCGTGCCCTTGGGGAAGGATGCTGGGCTTGGGGGCGGGTGAGTACACTTTCGTGGATAGTCCGAAAGCCCTGGGACGAGCATGGCCCATCTGTGGGGTCCCCAGAGCACTGTTTCCTGGGGTGGCTGCCTCGGAAGAGCAGTTCCAGCAGACTGTCAATGAGCCTGAGGTCTGGGGAGACGGGACCCCCAGGGAAGCCTACTCAAGGTGCTCTCTTGTCTGCAGGACTTCTCAGAGCCTCTACTGCAGGGAGAACAGCATGCTGAGGTCCCAGACTGATCATCCGGGGGCCCTCCTTTTCGCCCTAGAGCAGCAGGTGGGGGTGGGGAGGGCTAGAGACCTGCGTTCCCCAGAACAGACAGAGGAACAGGTCCTCTTGAGTTGCGCCTTGGTGGGAGGGCGGTCTCCCCTAGGCAGTGACCTAGACGACACTCATTCTACCTGAAGCAATGCAAACGTGGGAAGAGAGCTAACAGAAAGCTGGGCTAAGACAGGTCAGAACAACCGCAGGCAGGACTGAACCACCAGGGCTGCATTTTGGGTCAGAAACAGAAAGCATTCACTCAAAGAGGACGGAGCGCGTCCCCCATGCATGGTGCGCCCAGACCTGGGCCAGAAGACGAGCAAGACCCTGGAGGGCTCAGAGCGGCTGGGTGCGGAGGGCAGAGTGAAGCGGCCCTGCCCGGGAAGCAAGCCTGTCTCCATGTGTTTCCTGAGCACCTACTGTGTGCTGGGCCCTGGGGTCACACAGAGAAGACGGTTGACAGGCCCATGCCCCGTGGACTGATGGCAGACACACACGGCCTTTCCCAAAGCACGCAGTCACTTCTGAAAGCAGTAAGTGCTGTAAAGACAACAGCACAGAGTGACCTGCCGGGAGGCTGTCACGGCCAGGTGGTCAAAGAAGGCCTCCTGGAGGAGGTGGCATCTGGGTGGAGGCCTGCACAGTGCTGGGCTGTGCAAGGTCCCCACCACTGCTCAGCAGCTTGGCCCTGTCGCCCTTCTGCCCTGACCCCTGTTCCAGAAGGGACTGGGGCGGGGGTCTGCACCGTCCCTCGGGGCTGCACGAGCAAGCAAATAGAGAACGTGCCCTGGCGTAGCAAGCGATGCAGAGAAAACCACAGGACAGGGCACCGAGGCCCTGGCGAGCGGCGGGCACGCGAGCCCAGGGTGGAAGCAGCAGAGGGCATCTAGGTTGGGGACCAGCCGGGGCAAAGGCTCCGAGCTGGGAAGGACCTGTCACCCGTGGGGGTAGGGGGGGAGATGGGGTCAGGATGCAGGTCATGGAGGTCAGCAAAGGACCGGGGGACTGTTGGCATCTTGTTCTCAGAGCAACAGGGAGGGTTTTACAAACGGAGATGCCACGGTCCAAGCAACCGAGAGGACAGACTTTGCTGGGGGCCGTGTGGCTGGCGGGTGGGGGTGTAGGGCAGTGTATTAGGGGCTGATGGAGTCGGGCGACAGCTCTCTGAAGATGGAGATTCCAACCAGGAGGTGATGGTGGAGGTGGGGAGAAGTGGACAGACTGGGCGATGCACTCCGCAGAATCAAAATGAGGAGCTCAGGTTAGAAATGGGAACAACAGCCTCTCCCCTTTCTATCCCACAGCTTCTTGTCCTGGAATAACCAGGAGTAAAGTCCAGAGCACCCCCAGTTCCTTGAGTTTGTCTTCATAGCAGAGAGGCACGGGGGCCTCCTGGGAGGGCGAAGGGACGCCCCCGAAGGCCCACACCCTCCAGGTGCCAGGGCCTTACGTCCAGGGGGTGCTGCTGCCTGCCTCCTGGCCAGGTGGGCCGCAGGAGGTGGAGACTGGTGCTCGCTTGGACGCCCCACGGCCCACTGCCACCACCAGCCTGTTGGATACACGGCGGCCTCGGGAGTCGTCTGTCTGTTAGGACCACACAAGCAAGAACCTCCGCAGCCACAGGAAACTTGCCAGTACAGTCTGTTGCTGCTGCTGCTGCTGCTGCTAAGTCACTTCAGTCGTGTCCGACTCTGCGCGACCCCAGAGACAGCAGCCTACCAGGCTCCCCCATCCCTGGGATTCTCCAGGCAAGAACACTGGAGTGGGCTGCCATTTCCTTCTCCAATGCATGAAAGTGAAAGGGAAGTCGCTCAGTCGTGTCCGTCAGTCTGTTAGGAGCACACAAACAAGAACCTCTGCAGCCACAGGAGACTCGCCACCCATCTCGATCTCTCCACAAAACCTCCATGCGACATGGTCAGCCTCCACCTGGCGCTGAGCTGAGATACAGGTGTGAGAAACCAACAAGGTGATGGGTGAGGAAGGGCCGCCTTGACTCTGCCCACTGTCCCCCATCCCCTCATCAAGGCTCAACAGGATGAAAGATGGGGGTGAAGCCCCATGTGACCCACCCTCCCTGGGGCCCTGCCCAGGGACTGGGATGCAGCCCTCACCTCCTACCCACGACGCGACCACGTACAGCCTGATGGGGAATGGGCGACAAGAATGAACGGGCAACTCACCCAGTATTAAACCCGCTCGGCCCGCAAATACAGGAGGAGATTGCAACCCCTTGACTTCAAGGACACGCAAATCATGGTGAGAAAACATTTCACACTGCCCCGCAGGCAGCGAGGAAGATCTCTGGGCGATCCCTAGAGCGGCCGCAGGTCAACGCTGCAGGCTGGGGGAGCGGCACGTGTGCAGTCACTGGGGCAAGCAGCTCTGTCCCCACCTGCCGCCACCAGCAATTCCGCGGCTCACTATAGACACCAGAGACACACTCAGGGGCCCCAGGACGAACACACAGGAAGACCTGCTGGGGCCCTGTTAGCAACAGCCCAGACACCCCTCAGCCAGTGTGTGGGCACACAGATAGGGTCTACTCACCACGGCTGATACGAATCAACCACGGCCACAAGGGGGACTTCCCCAGCAGCCCAGCGGTTAAGAATCCGCCTGGCAGTGCGGGGGACGCAGGTTCAAACCCTGGTGGGGGGAACTAAGATCCCAGCTGAGCCTGCGCACCACAGCTACTGAGCCCTAGCACCACAAACAGAGGGTCACGTATGGCAACGAAAGATCCCGATGCCGCACCTGAGACCCGACGCAGCCAAATAAAAAGTATGTTTTTTAAAAAAACAGCTACAAGGAACTATACATACGAGCTCTGTCGGTGGCGATGGGAAAAAAAGTAAATTCCAAAAGACCGCATATTACGTGATGCCTTTCCTCTGTAAAATTAAACACAACTCAAAACAATGTGCTTCCAGGGAATCTATCAGTAGGAGATAAATCAGACATCAAGATTCAGGAGAGACAAAGCGTGGCTTGGGAGGTGGAGACAGAAGTCGCCTAAGAAACGCTCACAAGGGGATAAACCAAACTTGCTCTCCTTGTCATCTTGGTGGATTCGAGGGGGAGTTCATCATTTTAATTAAGCAGAGGAAAAGCCTGGAGTGGGGGGCTGCATGCTTTCCTGGGTCCCCCGGGGCCACACTGCTGATAAACCTGATGAAGGGTCACAGAATGCCTGGCGTGTAAGGCCCCTGATAGCTGGCCTGTGGTCTCACCTGAGGCTCCTGATCCCTGAGGCCGAAGACCCCCGCTGCCCCTCCCCTTAGCAATCACACGTCCATGTCTTTTCCCCGCGGTTCCCTCGGCCTGGGATCCCATTCACTGGCCAGTGAAATTCCTCCCACCCTCCAGGACCCAGAGCAAAGCCATCTCCACTGTCCCGTCCGCTCCCTCCACCTGGGCGTCTCACCTCTGGGCACCCAGCACTCCTCATATGCTTTTCCCTAAAGTGCAGACCATCCTGCTGTCTGGTTGCTTGTTAAGGGCTCAGCTGTGTCCCCCAAACTTCATATGCTCAGCGCTAACCCCCAGGACCTCAGAACGTGTCTGTATTTGGAGGCATGGCCTGTAAAGAGGGGGTTAAGTTACAATGAGGCCACTAGGCTAAGCCGTCTTCCAACCTGACCGGTGTCCTTAGAAGAGGAGATTAGGGCAGAGACATCAGGGCACCTGCAAGGACCAAGTGAGCACACAGGAGGACGGAGACCATCTACACACCAAGCACAGGGTGGGGCCTCAGAAGAAGCTGACCCTGCCTGGGCCCTGATTGCAGACCCCTTCCCCAGGACTGTGCGTGGGAGCTGCCCAGCCTGCGGCCCTTGCAGCCCTGTTGCCCGCGGTCCCTGTGATGGTTTGGGATGGACGGACGCTCCTGAGTCAGGCCCCAGATTTGATCAGCAGGTCGCTCGCAGGCCTGCCGTTCTAAAACTGCAATCCCAGGGGTTTTCTTGGAGCCTCTGTTTGCTTAAAACTCCCGAGGCCACCTCTCCAACTGGAGCCTCCTCTGCAAGAATGCTCCTTGCCCCAGGCCTCCGCTCCTGCTGGGAATATACTGGTAGTACAAATGAGAAGTGCACACTGGTGGTATCTGCCCCACCCCCGACCTCAGCCTGCAACAGACCCCTCAATTTCGCAGCTCTGGGCAGCTGGGGAGCTGCTGGCCAGCAAGGCCTCCTTCATCCTGGGACTCCCTACGCTGGAGCCCCACTATCGCACCACGCCTGGCACTACCACAATGCCACCGATGGGCTAGCTATTCCAAGACTGCCAGTGAGACTGAGATCAGCCCAGCCCCAGGAGGCCATGCCACTCGCTGTTGCTGACCTTGGGCAAGTCCCCCGAGCCTCAGTTTCCCCATACGTAACACCTCACTTGTTAACAAAGATCCAGCTAAAATGCCAGAGCCCAGGCCTGGGTCCCAGAAACAGGGGGTAGGGGAGTGGGCAGGAAAAGGCGAGAAAAGCATGAGGGACCACGAGCGAGGGCTCAGAAGACGGCGGGAGAGGAGACGAGGCGCAAGGGATGCACGGCACCTCAGGGTCACGTGCTTGGGGAACAGGGTGAGGCTGGGTGGGTGGGAGGATGAGAAGGTGGGAACAGATGAGGACCGGGGGCCGCGGTAGATGGATAAGCAGGTGGGGTTTCATCCCGAGGCCGGGAGAGCCTCCCAAGGAGGCTAAGTGGGAGACGACAGATTCCAGTTTCTGTTTACAAGGGACACGAGGTCTTCAGGGCAGCCGGTGGCAGGTAGGAGGCTGGGGGTGCCCAGGGAGCCCCGAGGCGCTCCTGAAGGCTGGGGTGAGGACACGGGGCAGTGAGCAGATCCGGCTGGATCTTTCCAACATGAACTCAACTTGCTGCTGTCAGGGTGTGGGAGATGGAGAACCCAGGGATGCTCCTGGAGCAGTCGAGAGGGTTGGGGTGAACCACTGTGGCCCAGGGACCCCAAGCTGACCTCACTTCCAGAGAAGTGCCCCGCTTCTCGGCTCAGCAGTGGGCTTGCAGGGTTCCCGGCCCCACCCAGGTCCAGACGCACAGAAATGAGAAGATACACAATGCGGCCTTCCCCACCCAGTGCATGCCTCCCGGCCACCAACACCACTCCGATGCCCTTTCCACCAGGCTTCCCTCACGATCACCTTGGAGACCGGATGCGCGGCCCGGCACTGTGTGTGTGTCTGTGTGTGTTTAACCGCACAAGGCACTATTCCTGTAAGACAGGGGCTGGAGACCCGAATGCCCACAGAGGCCAGGCAGCTCGTATCAGGGCCGCGGGTGGACATGTGTAGGGGCGGGCCCTGTGGGGTGACTGGGCTGCCCAGGCTCCATCAACAGGGCGCTGTGTTCTCAGCTGCAGCCCATCATTAGCTCAGCGGACACAGGTATAAGCTATCAGTAGCTCTTCCGAGTTTTGCAACAGCAGCCAGAAGTTCATGTTTTCTTGGTGAAACGGATAACTTGAAGATTTGGGTGTCAACTTGCAGACCAGTATCAGTGCTGTATCAGCCAGTTCGCCTTTGGGCCCCTGGTCTAGAGAGCTGATGCCCCCCCCGCCACGGGCTCTGAATTCTGCACCTGTGGGATCCCATAGCTGGGGTGTTCCACCCTGGGGCAGGGGCAGGGGCAGGGGATCCTGGAGCAGTCCTGAGGCCTCCTGGTCTCCCCGTGGCCTGTCAGACCCCACTCGGGGCGCCCAGGTAGCACATACCCACTTTGAGCTCCTTGCCGAAGACGGTGCGCTCCCCCAGTGCCGAGCAGTTCCAGCGGCCGTTGCGGAATTGAAACTGACACTCGTCCAGGCCCATTTGCGAGCCTTCTCCTATGACGATGATGGCGTCGGGCCGGCTCTGGCAGATCGCCCGCTGTCTGGGGGCCAGGCCTGGGATCTTGTTACAGATGATGCTTGCGCCCAGAGCTACCACCGAGGAGAAGCCGCTGGAGCAGGGGACACAGAGAGACGGAGCGTTAGGCCAGCAAGGTGCAGGGGCGGGGCACAGCCTGCAGACCCTGCCTGGGTGTCCAGCCCTGCCTCCCCCCACCGCTCCCACCCCAGGCCTCTCAGCTTCTGACACTGCACGGCCAGCCCACGTCCGCGTGTCCGTCATCCCCATCAGCACTTGTGTGTATTCAATATTAGGCGTAATTTCCTTTTTAGACACAAAGAAAGATGACGCTGGTCACAAACATACTGCCACACAAACTCAGCCAGTTGCCTTTGCATCTTTGGGAGGATTCAGTTGAGACGAAGTTTAGAATCATGCAAAATGGAACTGATAACTGTTTAGGGATCATCTCTGTACGATGAAACTGCAAAGGTAACCCCTCAGTTTCACGAAGCAATTGCCTCTAATAGGGCAGCGGGTGCACAGATATTAAAGAAAAAAACATTTAGACGTGTTATGTATGTGTTATGGATGTACGTGTTTCATTATAAACACAGCTTTAAAACGCAACTCTAAAGAGAAAATGAAAAAGACAAAAAAGAAACAAAAAAAAAAAATTTTAACGGGAAAAATAGAAAAAATAAAGCAAAAATAAAAAGCAATTGTGAATAAAAGTTGCAGTCTCTCCTTCCTGCAGGCCCATGGAGTATGCGGATCCCACTGCAGACACGAGTGGCCTAGAGCACGCTCACGACCTTGGCAGAGAGGTTCCTGGCTTGCTCACTCACTCGCTGCACGGGTCCATACCAGACACCTGTCAGGGCACCAGGCTTGGACAGGCGAGGCCCTGCCCTCGAGGGGCCACCAAAGCCCACAACGCATGCACCAGATAAACACAACAGGCCCTTCAGCGATGCCCACTACTGAGAAAATAGTGAAGACGCTGTGATAGCAAGTAGTGGTGGGCTTGGGAGGGGAGGGGCCACTTCAGCTGGAGTGGTCAAGGAGGGCCTCCCTGAGGAGGTGGCAGTGCAGTGGAGCCCTGAAGGGTTGGGAACCAGCCGTGGGAAGGTCTGAGGCAGAGTATTCCGGGGGGGATCGGGGGCGGGGTGCGGCGGGAACAGAAGGCGCAAAGTCCCGGGATGGGGACAAGCTTGGGATCGCCAAGGAAAAGAAAGAAGCCACAGAAGCCAGCTGGGAACCAGGGCTCAGGGAAGGGGAGAGCCTGGAGAGAGGTGATGGCTGGCGGCGGAAACTTTCTCCACGCGTCACAAGGCACGGGAGGGCTGGAAGCCGGTCCCTGGCAGGGTCCCCCCACCTCCAGCCCCGGGCAGGAGAGCACTGCGGGACTCCAGGACGAGGCAGGGAGCGTGGGCAGGCCAGAGGTGGTGGTGGCTTGGCCTTGGTGGCAGTGGTGCGGGGTGGCTGCAGATGAAGCGACCCAGCGCTGTGGAGGGCTTGGGCAAGGGTACAGGGAAAGAGGCGACCGTATGAGTCGCGGGCGTCTGGCCTGAGTGTGGGGCCGCTTCCTAGCATCCAGGTAACCCCAGGGAGATTCTGAAGGCAGCGCAGACCAAGGAGCCAGCCCTCCCCTTACACAAAGATGGCCCACTTGTCTGGAGCTCCCATTGTGTGTAATCCTCGAAAGGCCATCAAGCATCCTCTGGATGAGAAGACCTCACTCGGGTTGTAGTAATGAGCTCCTGTTGACACAGCCAAGGTCAGTACCCCGCCAGCCGAGCGCCTCATCCTTCCTGCCCAGCCTGGGCTGTGGGAAGTCAATCCGGGATTGGGATTTGCCAAGGGGAGGGGCCCCCACTGTTCTCCAAGCGTTCTCCACCTCTGCCCTCTTTCCTGCCGCCCCTGCCACACACCAGCCCTCCTCCTCCTGCCTTGGGTCCTTGATCCTCGCCGGTTCCTCTCCCGAGAAGCTTTTGCCCCCTGAGCTTCACGTGCTTGGCTTCTTGCCATCAGCCATGTGACCTTGAGGGTCCCCTCCCTGACCATCCCGCCTAAGGGAACCTGCCTCCCCACGCCATCCCTCCTAACTTGCCATCCCAATCATGAGCCTCAGAAACGTCACTCAGGCTGCGTGCCTGCCACGTAGAGGCACCCCCAGCCTTGGATGCATCCGTGAGCTTTGCAGGATGCCTACTATACGCAAAGGCAGCGTGGCCGGGCCACCACTCACACTGGACCACGTGGTCTCTCTGAACAGCCCTCCTGGGCAGGGACTGTCACCTTCATTTCACGTGTCCACTCTGCACAGCTGAAAGCCGAGGCTCACAGAGAGTGAGACCTGGAGACTGACGAGTGCCCTCAGTCATCCGTCTCAGCCACTACAACACAGAGCTAGAAGGTCTGCAGCATTTGAGGAAGAGAGCATAAAAAGAGCAAGGCAAGCAGAGATGCTCTGGCCACAAGACAGGAGATGCCTCTGAATACCTAGCTGACCACCAGGAAACCCCCTCCACCAGCAGAGAGTGAAATTATATATTTGGGGAAAAAAAAATTCACAGGCACAGTCTCAAAGCTAAGTGTTCAGGCCTAGGGTGCCACCGAAGCTTCCTTCACCTAGGAGCTGTGTGACCTTGGGCAAATTACATCTCCTCTCTGCGCTCTGTTTCCCCATTACTAAAATGAGGGTATTAACTAGGCCTCATCTCAAAGGGAGGCTGAAAAATTAAACATGGGAAGTGCTCCTAAGGTGTCAGGCACACAGTGAGCACTCAATAAATGAGCTGCTGTAGTAGTTACTGTTATTGGGTCTGATTGTTCCAAAAGGCTTGTGCCTGAGTCACCGGAACTATCCAGATAAGAATACACAGGTGCCTTGTCATCCATCGGAACCAGAAGGCCTCTCAAGAAAGAGCTGTGAAACTTCACCTTTCGTGCCCATTTTACAGATGGATAAGCCGAGGTGCAGAGAGCAGCAGGGCCTGGCCCCAAACCACCCTGCCACTCCCCGCCTGACCTGGCCCTCTCTCCCCTCCCCAAAGGGCGGCCGCGGGACGGAAGGCGGGCGCCCTCCGTGGCTCCAGTGCTCTCCCCCTCCGTCCCTCTGGGCAGCTGGATCCCTGCGGGGACTGTGAGGTCTCGGCGCCGGCGGCGGGAGGTCGGGCGGGCGGGGCGGCCAGGGGAGGTTATTTTCTGTTGTTTTCCCTTTCTCTCTCCGCTCCCGGGTCCCTCCGCCCCGTTTCTAATTAAAAAGGAGATAAAGCCGCACGCGGCCAGCGCCAATCAGCCCCACCGGCTTCCTGGATGCGCGCGGGGCGGTGGGGCGCGGGCCAAGATGAAGATTAAAGCAGGGGGGAAAAAAAAGGCAAAGCCACCGAGACGCGGGCGAATCAATAACACTTAAAACAGCCGCAGGCAGGCAGCGCGCGAGCCCCGCAGCCGCCTCCCGGCCCGCGGTCACGGCTGGCAGCCGCCTGGTCCGCTCCGTGCGCACCTGCTGGCCGCCGCGGCCGGTCAACTTGCGAGATCGCGGGAGCCGCGGGGCGGGGAGGCGGGGGAAGCGAGTGACAAAACAAAGGATCCATCACACACACACACACACACCCCCACACCCCGCCGCAGACCCTGCAGTCCGTCCCCTCCCCAAGCGGAGCTGGGGGCGCCGCTCTCGTGAAACCTGCCGAGGTGGCCCCGGCGCGCCGGAACCCCCCATCCATCCCTGGAGCCCCCACCCTCACGCTTCACGCGCACTATCTCCGAAGTACAAAGGGTGACTGGCCCTGCAAACGCAGCTCCAAGACGCGTCCCGGGCCGCCCCCTCCCACCTTCCAGCCCGAGCGCCGCCCCCGGCCCAACCCCGAGAAACGCCAGGGTGAGGCGGGGAGGGCCGCTCGGCGGACGCGCCGGCCGCCTCGGGTGCCCAGCTTTAGGGGGCGGGCTGTCCCGCCTCTCGCCGGCGCTGGCTCGCGAGCTTGCGTCCCTGGTTGTCTCGGTCCATCTCCAGCTCTACCCTTGTGTGCGTCTGCTCGGGTGGCTGGCGCTGTCCCCTCTGCCCCGGGGGTCTGAGGGTTCCTGGAAACGCGTGGTGCCCAGGCTTCTGTGCTTTGGCCCAGCGAACATGCCTCCCTGCGGGTACCTGTTCCCTGCTCGCAGACCCGCCCTGCCTGCCACCCGGCGACTGCCCTGCACTAGGAGCGGCTGTGCCCGCCCCTCTGTGGGCACTTTCTCTTGGGCTCTGGGGGCTGAGCTCCCTGGGAGCTGCTGTGGTCCTGGCTGGTGGTCCCATGACCCGGTCCGAGTGTCCCTGGGAGGCGCTGACCCTTTGCAGCAGGCGACCTCTTCAGAGTCCCCCACGCTGGAGCGTCCCTGGGGGTTGTCCTTGGCTTGGGGTCGGGGGAGGGGGCTTCCTCCCTCGGGCATTCCCAGGACGGCCGTGTCTCTGGAGCTGTGCGCGCCCCTGGGGCTCGCGCCTGCGGGGGCCCTCTGTGCGCCCACCATTCCCGCACCTCACCCACCTCCGCCTATCTGCGGAGCCAACGAAGTTGGCGGCCCGCGGCGGCTCGCGAGCGGCTCAACCCTCCCCGAGACACGCCAACTTTGCCGGGACGCGCGTGCAGGGGGTGCGAGCGGCCCTTACCCGATCCGGAGGTAGACCATGCCCAGGCTGAGAAAGAAGTGGCCCAGGCAGCGCCGCGCTTTCCGGTTCATAGTCCCCGCTGGCCGCCGGGGCCGCGGGCCGGGCCGGGCTGATCCCGCGGGCCGGCCTTGGCGGGGCAATCCACATAGCCCGCCCTGGAGGCGCGGGCCGAGGCTTCCCGAGGCCGTCTGTCGTGCGCCCGTCCGCGCGCTTGGCGCCGGAGCCTCGCCGGGAGCGCGGGAGCCACCGAGCCCCGGGAAGGAGGGAGGAGCGAGCGCGGCGCGGGGCGACGCCGGGCTGCGCGCGAGCGGCCGGGGCGAATGTGCGAGGCGCGGGGCGTGCGGGGGCGCTGCAGCCGCCCGCCCCCGCCCCTCCCACCGTCCCCCGCCCCCTCCCCGCCCGCCTCCCCGGAGCGCCCGCCCCGCGCCCCCGCGCCCGCGGGACGGGGCCGCCTGCTCCGAGCGCGCTCGCGCTTGCCCCACGCGCTCCCCCTCCCGGCTCCGGGGCGCCCAGCCGGGTGGGGGGCAACGGGAGTCCGCACGAGCCGCCCCTCCGGCGCCAACTCGCCGACTGCGGGGCGAACGGACGCGCAGGGACGGCCCTCCGGTTGGGGGGAATCGGGGCTCGGCCGAGAACCCTCACTCGCGCCCGGGCCTGCCTCCCGGTCCCTCCGAGTGCTCGGAGCTGGGGGGTGGGGGGTCCTGGAGAGCTCACTCCCCTCTCCCCAGCTTCGGGGGAGGGCGCCCCCTTTCGCAGGGCTAGTGGCGGAGGAGGATGACTTGGCTCAGCGGACTCCTCCTCACCCCCGTCCATTCGAGGCGGGGCGGCAGGTGGGTGCCCAGGTGAGACAGCCTCCGCTGGAATCCCGCTCCTGGAGGACAGTCGGAGTCGGGCGGAGGCCTGGACTCCCCGCTCGCAGCCCAGACGCGGGGCGCGCGAGCCGCCCGAGGGCTCCGGGCGCAGCCGGCGGCTCGGCGCGCGCTCGCGGCGACACCTGGCGGGCGGTGCAGGTAGGCCTGGCTCGCTCGCGGGGACAGCGTCCAAGCTGACCAGAGGTCCTGACCCCTTCCCATGATACACAACCCAGTCCAGTGAGCTAGGGGCTTTGGGACTCAGATTGCAACGAAAGAAATCGAGGCTCAGGGCAGCGAAGGTGTTTTCCCAAAGACACCAGCTTGGAGGAGTGGCCGAGCCAGATTGCAAACAAGGCGTGCGTGACTCTAGTGAACAGCTCCCGGCTCCCCAGGGTTATCACTTCTGAACGGCTTTGCTAAATCACACAAGGTCAATGAAAACCACTATTCTAGCGTCCATTCCAGTTGCACAGATGTCTGTGCCACGCCCCAGCGTGGGCGCGGCGGATATTTTAAGGAATAAGTACAATATCCTTCTCTCCCAGCTGGTGGGGGAGGCAGACCCGAAGTAAACAAGTGCATAATTGGAGACGTCAGAGGGGCAGGTGCAGATGATAAGACAGAGTGATGGTGAGAGAGAGCTCTGGGGCTGGAGGGTTGATTTTAGACGTGAGACCTGAAGGGCAGGGAGGAGAGGGTCCAGCAGTACAGGAAGCAGAAGGCTGGACAGAGGCTCACAGGTGGGCAGGAGCCGCAGGAGGGGATGAGGGCTGTGCTCCAGATGGAAGGAAGGCCAGCGAGGCTGGAGCAGGGAGATGGGGTGCGGATCCCGTGGAGCTCCATGGGCAGGCGAGCAGCTATCCTCTGCCTGTGTTTCTCCCAGCCCTGAGCAGCCTGCCTCCAGAAGGCCCTCAAATGCGCTCTTTCTTCTCTACACGCACCGTCATTCTTAAACCAAAGACACACCCAGGTCACAAATATTAGGGGACATTCAGAACCAGGGACTGGTTCACAACCAGGACGTTGGGGCAGGTGGATCAAATAAATAATTCAGCGTCTGCCCTCCAGAGGCAAGTCGTTTGAGGACCAGTTTAATCATCACAGAGGTAGTACGTGCTGCATGCCAGGTGCTGTCGTCAAGAGCATCAGCATATTAACTCATTTAGTCCTCTCAGGATACTGTGAGATCAGTGTTACTCTTCTTGCCAATATGAGCGGAATGCTGGAGGGAATGGGGTAGGAGGGCTGCAAAAGGTGAGGCCCAAGAGGAGGTCTAGGGATAAGTTCAGGGTACAAGCTCCAGGAGATGGTGAGGGACAGGGAAGCCCGGGGTGCTGCAGTCCGTGGGGTTTGAAAGAGTCAGAACGGCTCAGCGACTGCACAACAAGGAAAGTGAGTAAGTGTGGGCCTTCTCCGAAAGAGAAGCGGGGCTGTGGCAGGCTCCGGTTTGTGCTTCAGGAGGCACATGGCAGCTGTTACAGGACCAGTAGAGGGAGGCAGGACATGAGGTGGGAGGTTGTTGGGAGAGAGGGCTCAGGTTGGACAAGACTCAAGGAGACCAGTGGATGCAGACAGTCTGAAGGCAGGGAGAAGGGGTGAAGAGGCCCCAGGATGGCCTTCTGCCCTGAAAGGCAGGGTGGTTGATGAGGACAACACGGAGCCGGGCAGGAGAAGCTGGTCTGAGGCCCATGAACTTGGTTTTGGAGGTACCGAGTTTGATGTGCCTGTAGGTCACTGATCGGACCGGTGAACGTGTGTGCCGGGAGAGAGGGTGTGGGCTTCCGAGGGTGACTGAGGTCTCCGCAGCCAGCAGTCGGTTAAGCCAAGGCAGGGATGGAATACTGCCTTGAGGCAGAGAGGCTGAAAGTGAACGTGTTAGTCTGACTCTTTGCCACCTGGTGGACTGTAGCCTGCCAGGCTCCTCTGTCCATGGGATTCTCCAGGCAGGAATACTGGAGTGGGTTGCCATTCCCTGCTCCAGGGTCCCGACCCAGGGATTGAACTCGGGTCTCCTGCATTGCAGGCAGATTCCTTACCATCTGAGCCACAGGGGAAGCCCCCAAAGAGAGGCTGAGTATGATGGAGAGAACCAGCTAGGGGCGGGAGCAGCAGGAGCGGCTTGGGAGTCACTGAGAGAGCCGGGAAGGAGCAAGGAGCCTGCAGGGCTGGAGCCTGCAGGGTCAGACCCTGCCAGGGAGGTGAGGGCATTTGGCATTTAGAGACCCCCCGTCTTGAGCCGCCTGCAGCTGGCCTGGGGCAGGGCTGGGGCAGGGGGCTTTGGCGCCCCCTGCTGGAGTCAGAGAGCGGCTGCTTGGTTCCCAAGGGCTGCAGTAATGGGTCCTTGCCGGACCAGCTCTTAAGTGTGGGCTCTTAGAGGGGGTCAAAGCCTGGCTCCACGTTTGTCTCTGTGACCCTGGGGCAGGTCCTCGCAGCTCTCCTTGGCACTCCTGTAAACTGGGGGTGGTAACAGGTTCTACCTTCGAGCATCGTGAGGTTTAAGACACTCACGTAAAGTGCTCAGAAGGCGGCCTGGAGCACAGTAAGGGCCGTGGACGCATTTGGGATGTTAAATCAATGGGGGTGGCCACAGATGCCACTCGGTGACACCACTGATCAGGAAAGGACACTGTGTGTAAGACAGTCTCTGCCTTCATTTGTGCTTACGAGAAAAATGTCAGCAGCGCAAACCAGAGGCGAAGCTTTCATCACTAAAGTATTTGGAGGGCGTGGAGATTCCCAAGAGTCAGGCTCCCAGAGACCTGCTGCCTGGGGCAGCCTGTGGTGAAAGTCAGGGCCTTTCCAGCAGGAGGAACGCAGAGCCGTGGGGCA
This sequence comes from Capra hircus, assembly GCF_001704415.2. Taxonomy (NCBI): domain Eukaryota; kingdom Metazoa; phylum Chordata; class Mammalia; order Artiodactyla; family Bovidae; genus Capra; species Capra hircus. The sequence continues at coordinate 58,079,207 of NC_030829.1, read as the reverse complement.
TGGGACAGGGCGCTCGTGTGGAAGCCAGAGAGTGACATTCTCCTTGGTCACCACTCTGTGTGGCTCTGAAGAAGTCACTGCATGTCACCTCCTCTGTAAACTGGGGTGAGGATGATAACGCTCCCTCGGGAATTATATGCAATCGTGTGTGTGAGCATTTAGCAGAGCGTCTTGTAGACATCAGGCACTCAGCATGTGATAGCTCTTTGATGCTAATGAAGATGATTTCGGTGATAATATTGTATATTGGGATCCAGCCCTTTAGGACCTTCAGGAATCTTAAAGGTCATCTAGATCAGTGTTTTTCAAACTTCCAGGTGCAACAGAATGACTTGCTTACAAAAAAAAAAAAAAAAGGGGGGGGCCCAGGTCCTCTCCTGGATTTCCTGGTGGAGGTGGGCATCGCTTCTCTGCTTATAACCAGCTCCCAAGGTACCAGCCAAGTCTGGCTTCATTGGAGTCCAGGCCTCAAGCAGAGCCCACCCCCCTCTGGACCTGTCCTGGCTGAGTGGTGGCCACTGTGCCCAGACCTCTCACCAGGAGGCAGCCCACTTTGACTCAGGTAGGGGAAGAGCAGGTCTCCACCCTTTCTGGGCCTTGATGTCTCCAGCTCAGACACGGCTGCCCTATGTCTGCATCTCCCCCAAAGGAACTTCTGCAGACACTTAGTTTTCCAGAGACAAGCTCAAGGGTGCAAGAGTGAGAATTTTTAAATTGTCTTATTTCAGTGCCATAGAACATCCACAGATCTTGGACGATTGGGGATGACAGCTTTCTGACTGAAGGCCACCCTCCGCTGACTGCCCTGCTTGAGTTTATCTCTGTGTTGACTGCCATTGACTATATTTAATCTGTAACTTGCTGACTTTAGAAGAGCCTATACTTAGTTTTATGATAGTATATACTAAACAGTGTAATACAGGCAGACCTCTGAGTTATCGTGGGTTTGGTTTTAGACCACCAGTGATCCAGACAGTAATGCAAATATCTCAATAAAGCAAGTCACAAGAATTTTTTGGTTTCCCAGTGCATATAAAGCTATGTTTATACTGTACTATACGATAGTCCGTTACGTGTGTGATAGCATTATGTCCAAAAAAAGTACACACTTTAAAAATACTCTGTTGCTAAAAAATGCTAACCATCATCTGACCCTTCAGTGAGCTGTGGCCTTTTTGCAACAGTAACGTAATGCCCACCCATCAGAGATCACCTTAACAAATAGAATAATGTTGAAAAAGTTGAAATATTTCGAGAATTACCAGAATGTAGCACAGAGACCCAAAGTGAGCAAATGCCATTGGAAAAATGGGTGTTGATAGATTTACTGAACAGAGGGTTGCCACAAACCTTCAATTTGTAAAAAAAAACAAAAATAAATCTTTGAACCGCACTACAGCGAGGCATGCCCATAGCAAACATTGGTCAAGCGGACATTTGGTGGAGGGGAGGAGCGCACAGCCAGCGTTCTCAAGCTCAAGAAACGCTCCCGGATTGTTTCTGAGGACTGCCATGGCTTGTGAGCCTATAGGTGGAGCCTCACATGGGATTTTCCACTGACCTTGGGGTTAAAGGCATTGCGAGGCCATTGCACACTCCAGTGCGTGGGAGGGGATGGGGAGCTTGGAGGTACCGGAATCCCGTTTGTCCCTTCTGGACTCCATCCTTCCCGTCTGTGTGCTGAGCAGTTTGGGCAAGCCTAGCGCATCTTCCAGAGGCTCATATAAGACCTGACGCCTGCTTTGCCATGAGGAGTCTGCAGCCAGTGGTTTTATCTGTGAGACTTCATGTCCAGGCCAGAGTGCCAGGAACAGGAGGAGCTGGTGGCAACAGATGAAGAAGCCCCGTTCAGAGCCCATTTCTGCCCGCGTGACCTCGAACGAGCGACTAGTCCCCAAGGCTCTGTTTTCTCCTCTTCCTGCCGCAGGCACTCATCCTTCTGCCGTAAGGTCCCTGAGAAGCCCCTTCTGGAAAGCACCTGGAGCTATTCTTACACACATCTGAGTGCTCCAGCCACACGGGCCTCACGGACTGCTGGCAGCTCACGTGGGCTTCTGATCACCTTGGGAGGAAGGTGCTTATCACAATTCCGCCCCCAAGGTCTTCCTCAGGATAATCTGTCCCTGGTGATTCATCTCATGGGCTGGGTCCTTCCTCTCGGGCCTGAAATATCTCCCTCCCTCTACCATTCCTGGGTCAGGCCTGTGACCCCCACCCCCACCATGTGACTTCCTCCGGGGACTGGCCGTGGGCCCCTGCCCGCCAGCCAGTCCTCCAGTCCCTGGCTGCAGACCCATTGTGGGCCTGACATATCAGGCACAGTTCAGTTGGGGCGGAGGAAACCCACAGCGTGTTGTGCTGGGGAAAAAGTGCATTCCTATGTCCGGCCCCCACCCTGGTCCAGCCACGCCTCTGCCTTCAGTGGGCTGGGCTTCCGCTGCACATCCTGGCCCAGCCTGGCCCTTTATCACCCGGCTGCCACGTGGTGCCCTACCCCTCAGGCACATACATCTCCAGGGAGGCTTCCGGCCTGGCTGGGGCAGAGGGCTTGGCCAGTGTGGAAGCTTCCCCCCAAGTCTGTGGAAGTGATCTTTTTCTGGAGCCAAGGACAGCTCTTTGGAGAAGGTCAGGAGATGGGCACACACCTCCCAACTCCACAGAGAACTTGCTCTGTGACTTTGGGCAAGCGAGTCTACCTCTCCGGATCTTAGCTTCCCCAATTTTAAGTAGAAAATACCATGTCCAGTTGCTGTGAGACTAAAGAAAATAATACAGGCACACTGATGCCCAGGTTCTGCCTCCAAGCAGTAAATCAGCATTTCTAAGGAGTAGGTCCCAGGCATTGTACACAGTGAAGGATGGAAAAAATGGTGAATAGCCAAAGCTTTAAAGCAGACCAACATGGGTTTGAATTCTGGCTGTTATATAATGATGGCGCCTGGAAGAGATCCTTAGCCTCTCAGAGCCTCCGCTGACTCGTCCATTACATGGGAAAATAGTACTCACTTCCCAGTGAAGTCATCAAGGACTTCCCTGGTGGCTCAGGCAGTAAAGCGTCTGCCTACAATGAGGGAGACCCAGGTTCGACCCCTGGGTTGGGAAGATCCTCTGAAGAAGGAAATGGCAAACCACTCCAGTACTCTTGCCTAGAAAATCCCATGGACGGAGGAGCATTGTAGGCTACAGTCCATGGGGTCGCAAAGAGTCAGACACAACTGAGCGACTTCACTTTCTTTCCTAGTGCTGGTAGGAGTTAAAGGGAGTGATTGCTACCAGCTGCTGGGCACTTTAGGAAGCACTCAAGTGACCCTGTGTGGATGGACCCTTATCCAGTCACCACTAAACAACCAACAAGTCTGTGCCTGACCCACAGCTGGCACTTCAAACATCTGTGAGTGAATGATGAGGCTGTTGTGACTATAGATTAAAAGGTGATAAAGAAACACGTTACCATTGAAGATGAAGCTTCCGTCTTTTGACTAAAAAGCTACATTTCCCAGCATCGTCCACAGAACTCTGTTCTGGCCAGGGAGACACGGGTGCAAGTCTCCAGGCTCCTGGTTCCTTGGATTCCCCTTTCTTTGCTGACCTCTGGCCACCATCTTGAGAAGGGTGGCAGACTGGAAAACAAGAAGGATCAGGGGACGTGGTCGAGCTGCCATTCCAGCGCAGGCTGCCCAACTCTGGGCTTTATTATTTTCCCCCAAGTGAAAGAAACTTGGCATAGACCCCCGGTTGGGAATTTTCGTTTCTACAATAGGAAAGGAGATGCTTTGAGCTTCCTCATTGTCCTACTTTCTGTCCACAGCTCTCAGCCTCCAGGTAAATCTAGGACAAGACCAGCAGCCTGTCTCACTCATTCCTTCCTCAGACCTCTGGGGCTGGGTTAGGGGCACCACAGGGAATCTGCCCAGCTCTGACACTGAGCCTTGGGGCAGAATTAGCCGCATGTCTTGTCCAGCCCCCTCTGGCCTCCCCAGAAGGTTCAAGGAGAGTGACTCTCCCCTTCCCCAGATGCCAACCTCGTACCAAAAGCTCCTGTCTACTGGGTAGTCTTTGGAGTCAGGAAAATCTAACTCAGAATATTGACTCCTCCACTGATCTGCCATAGGCAACGTGTTTTTGAACAAAGCTCAAGGTTCACATTCGTCAGTTGAGGCTGTGCCCACCAAGGGATAAAACTAAACATGGAAGTCAGAGGGGGAAAAGCCAAGGTAACAAGGCTAGAGGTGAGTAATTCTCCCAAATAACTCAGAACTAACACTAAATATCCAAGGGAAGGGAGGTGGCAGAGTAAATGTAATATTAAAGACCTTGGCATTATGGAAACAATAGCTCAACAGCAGAATGTTGGGTGTGGACATGAGCAAAGTGTGAGGAACTTACATTTTTAATCCTTCATATTAGGGAAAAGGGCTTCCCTGGTGGCTCAGAGGGTAAAGCGTCTGCCTGCAATGTGGGAGACTTGGGTTCGATCCCTGGGTCGGAAAGATCCCCTGGAGAAGGAAATGGCAACCCATTCCAGTACTTTTACCTGGAAAATGCCATAGATGGAGGAGCCTGGTAGAGCACAGTCAATGGGATCACAAAGAGTTGTACATGACTGAGCAACTTCACTTTCATAGAAGGGAAAAATTGAGCCAAGAGCAAAACCCGTAACTTAAAGAGAATCAATGACCCCCAACTTCTCAATGTTCTTCATAATCTTGGGGTGGGGGGGAATCTTGGAGGAAATATCTGTTATGGTAGCAAACAATCAAATTAGCAACTGCTTTTATTTAAATTATTTTGTTAAATTCAAGTATAATAAGCTTAATATATTTTAAAATTTAGCAAATAGCGGGATCCCCCTTCACAGAATTCTTTCTGATTCCTTTTGCCCTCCCTCCCTTCCATCCAATCTCCCTCCAGTTTTTTCTCCTTCTTGCCTCCTGCCATATATAGGCCTACAAAGATATCTGAGATGATGTTGCTAATATTAATCTTGGACATTTGGGGTACTAGAATTTGCTATGATTACCCCTACCCCCACCCCCAATTTCTGCAGCATTTTGCTATCTAGCTTGAATTCTTTAGAAAGGCATTTAGCAATTTTATGAAGAAGATAAAATCATTTCCCCAAAAAATTAACGGCACCTAGTTAGTACGGTTTGTGAGCACTGAGTAAGATGACCAGGGGACCACCTGGCATAGCGTGGCCCCCAGATCCCGGCCCTGGCATACCGTGTCCTGTCCCCCTGCTCCTCTTACCTGGAAGCCCCATTCTTCTCCCTTTGGCCAACTTCTATTCATCCTTCAAAGCCGACTCCAACGTGAAGAATCTCCTGACACCTACGTCCCATTAATCAGATCCTCTACTCTGGACACAGTCCAAGCAGCGACAGCTCAGCGTCCCAGGGTTAATGTTCAGAGGTCGTGGCTACTGGCTTCTACGGTTTTTTCTTTCTTCAGGCCTCCCTTAATTCCCCAACCTTTCAGTATATCCTTTCAAACAATTGTTTTCATTTGAATTCCTAAATCCAGTTTCTGCAGCTTGCAGTTCAAGTACCCACCTGTTGCCCTGCCTCGCCAGCTTTGAGTTCCAGGCTAGGAAAGGTTTGTGGATGAAACTCAGTGGAGGCTATGGACCATCCTTCCCTCAACCCAACCTTCTGAAGGACACGGAATAGGACTGACACCTGTGCAACCTCATTCTTCCAGGTCCCGGGCAGGGGCGCCCACAGAGAGTTCTTGCTTGTAAAGGAACTGGTCTTTTACTGAGGACACTGGGCGACTTGCTGGAAGACACACAGCTCTGGACGGCCAGGCAGCGGGCCGGGCCTCCGTGCGTGTGCCCGCCCTCAGGGCCCGGGCTCTGGCTGTCCCGTCCCCGGCTCTGCCTGCGTCCACCCTCCGCCCAGCTCACAGAGCAACACGCGCCCCCCGGCGCCTCGGCCCCGCCGCGAGCCCCGGGACCACGCGCTCCTCAGCAGCTCCAGTCCGCAGCCGCAGAGACCGAGACTCGGCGGGGAGGGGCCGGCCCCACGGTCCTCCGGCGGCGATGTGGCGGCCTGGACGCGAGCCGAGGCCGCGGCGGCCCGGAACCCAGGGGCTGCCCCTCAGCCCGCGCGGCCTCTGCGGGGTGGTGTACGGCCGGCTCCCTCAGAGCGGCCCGGCCGCTGGCGGGGGGGCAGGGGCAGGGGGCTCCTCGGGTGGCCGGAGAAGGCGACGAGGCTGCGGGGGGAGACGGCGGTGCGGGACACAAGCCGAAGGGGGGCCAAACAGGGCCGAGCCGGACCGTAGCGCCCAGCCAGGGAAGCGCGCGGGTCGCGATTGTTCCACGGGTCGATAGCCGCACAGCTGGTGCGCCGAGCGGAGCCGAGCAGGCGGACAGAGCCTGTCGGGCAGAGCCGAGCGGGGCCGAGCGGGGCCGAGAGGGGCTGAGGAGAGCCGAGCGGAGCCGAGGAGAGCCGAGAGGAGCCGAGCAGGTGGACAGAGCCTGTCGGGCAGAGCCGAGCGGGGCCGAGCGGGGCTGAGGAGAGCCGAGCGGAGCCGAGGAGAGCCGAGAGGAGCCGAGCAGGTGGACAGAGCCTGTCGGGTAGAGCCGAGCGGGGCCGAGCGGGGCCTGAGCGAGAGCCGAGCGGAGGCCGAGCGAGAGCCGAGCGGAGCCGAGCAGGTGGACAGAGCCTGTCGGGTAGAGCCGAGCGGGGCCGAGGGGAGCCGAGCGGGGCCGAGCAGAGCCGAGCAGGTGGACAGAGCCTGTCGGGTAGAGCCGAGCGGGGCCGAGCGGGGCCGAGCGGAGCGAGCGGTGGCGAGCGGGGGCCGAGCGGGGCCGAGCTAGTCCCCGGGAGCGGAGCGGGTGACCGCCAGGGCGACTGAGTGGGTCCCGCCTAACGGAGGCGGTGGCGGGACTTGTTAGGGGTGAAGCTGCTCTGGCAGTCCTGCGGTCCTTCGCGTTTAGACCTCACCTTTTCAGGCTAAACAGGGGAAGCGGGGCGCTTCGTTCGCCAGGCCCGTGAGTCTTTCCCGGTTTGCACAGCTCGGGCTGTGGATGGTGGGGACCTTGTGCCCTGCCTGCCGGGACTGGGTGTCACCTCTCTGGGCTGGGCCCTCGGGTCCGGTTACCCTGGGAGGGGTTCTGGGGGACAGGTCCCCTGGGGCTGAAATTGCCCGTCAGGCCGTCCGGAGAAGAGTGCCCCCGCCCCGTGGTCGGGTGGATGTGTCCCCGGTCCGGGGCGGGGGTGGCACGCACAGCCGACCCCAGCCGAGCCTGGGCTGCGCCGGCGTTTGGACCTGAGGCGGGAGGCGCTCCCTGGGCTCCGGGCGGTGAAGGAGTCCGGAGTCGGAGGACGGCCTTGGCCCGGGCGGGGGGCGACCTCACTGAGCCCGGTTGTCACCTGTGAGATGGGTGGACACTCCCTCCTGTCGGAACGTTCAGAAAGAGGCTTGGGGGATGCTCGGGGTAAGGACTTCGGCAGAATTATCCTGTGGTCTGTATGTGGTAAGATGTCACCTCTTTTAATTCCTAATAAAAAGTGTTAAGCCAGGGTAGGGTGGGGGGCATAGACACGAACGTATAAGCCAGTAATCCCTGCTTGTGTTCTGGTGGGAGGCAGCTATTCCTGTGATCTGGCCCCAAAATTGAGGCTGAAGCACAGCTTGGACCAGCTGTCCACGTGGCATCTGATCCCTTCTCACAGTCCGTGCCTGTATTCCTAGGATGGTTTGTTCTAAAACACACATGTGATCGTGTCACTTCGGTGCTAAGAGCCCTTCAGTGCCAATGAGATAAAGGCCTGGCTCAGAGCTGGCCCAGCCTGCCTTTCCAGGCGCATCTCCTTTCCCTCCCCGGATTTTCAGGAACGCTTGGCCACATCCCTCTGTTCTTTGCCTTTATTTACCCGCTCTTGTTTAGAATATTTAAAAGTGCTCGGCTCAGTGTTGACACGAGATGGCGCCAGAACTGTGCGCAAGGCTTTCTCTAGCGCCCGCTGAACATGGAAACTGGCTTGGTGGTTGGGCCTTTTGGAAAGCCACTTAAAACTTGTTTTATTAGCAGCTTGTATCTTTTTAGCACACCTCTCAATGAATTTTATGTATCTAATTAATTTTCCAGATATGACCATAAATGGGCTTCCCAGGTGGCGCTAGTGGTAAAGAACCTGCCTGCCAACGCAGAAGACTTAGGAGATGCGGGTTCCATCCCTGGGTCAGGAAGATCCCCTGGAGGAGGAAATGTCAACCCACTCCAGTATTCTTGCTTGGAGAATCCCATGGACAGAGGAGCCTGGAGGGCTACAGTCCATGAGGTCACAAAGAGTCAGACACGAATGAATGGACGTAGCGTGCCTGCACCCACAGGCTTGAACACATAATAGTTTATTCTCTCACAGTTCAGCAAAGAAACCTGAAGCTGAAAAGCAGGTGTAGTTGAAGTTAGTTCCTCATGAAGGCTCTGAGGGGTCTGTCCCATGCCTCTTTCCCAGCCTTGCAGATCACCAGTAACCTTCAACATCCTTCCTTGGTGCTGTTCTTCCTGAATGTGTCTGTGTGTCCTCTTGCTTCTTATAAGGAAACCAGTCAGTGGAGTTAGGACCCACCCTGGTCTAGTATGACCTTGTCCTAAATAACTGTATCTTCAAAGACTTCATTTCCAAATAGGATAACCTTCTGAAGTTCTGGGTGAATTTTGGAGGTTATGGTTTAACCGATTATGAAACTTCTATATTTGAAGGGGACACCATTCAATCCATTAAACTCTTATGAATGTAGTAAATGTGGGAAATCCTTCAGCTACAGCTCAACTCTTTTTCAGCGGTTGTAAGAACTCTGTTGGGTGCAGACAGTGCAGGAAAGTCTTCAACTCTAAATGATCCTCGTTAGGAATTGGAGAATTCATCCTGGAGAGAAGTCGTCTATGCTGCTGCTGCTACTGCTGCTAAGTCGCTTCAGTCCTGTCCGACTCTGTGCGACCCCATAGACGGCAGCCTACCAGGCTCCTCCGTCCCTGGGATTCTCCAGGCAAGAACACTGGAGTGGGTTACCATTGCCTTCTCCAGTGCATGAAAGTAAAAAGTGAAAGTGAAGTCACTCAGTCGTCTCCAACCCTCAGCGATCCTGTGGACTGCAGCCTTCCAGGCTCCTCCATCCATGGGATTTTCCAGGCAAGAGTACTGGAGTGGGGTGCCATTGAATGGCGAAAAACTTTTCAAAATAACCTCTCTCTTATTCAGTAAGAAAAATTCATAATGTATATAAATCTTCTGAATGTAATCAATATTTATAAGCTTTCAGATGCTTCATTAACCACAGAGACTGCACACTGGACAGAAATCCCAAAAGTATAATGTCAACAAAACTAGCTGGGAAGTAGAGCTCATTTACCTCAAAGATTTCATACTTATTAATATATTTTTATGTTGATACTAGGTAAAATTGGCATATAATGTTATATTACTTTCAGGTGTACAACGTAATGATCTTTTATCAGTATATATTGAAAATAAGTTTAGGTAACATCTGTTACCATACATAGTTACAAATGCTTTGGTTTCTTATGATAAGGATTTTTAAGATTTACTCTCTTATTGCAAATCAAAACCACAATGAGGTGCCATTTCATGCCAGTCAGAATGTCTGCTATCCAAAAGTCTACAAGCAATAAATGCTGGAGAGGGTGTGGAGAAAAGGGAACCCTCTTACACTGTTGGTGGGAATGCAAACTAGTACAGCCACTATGGAGAAAAGTGTGGAGATTTCTTTAAAAACTGGAAATAGAACCGCCATATGACCCAGCAATCCCACTGCTGGGCATACACACCGAGGAAACCAGAATTGAAAGAGACACACGTACCCCAATGTTCATCACAGCACTGTTTTGAGCCAGGACATGGAAGCAACCTAGATGTCCATCAGCAGACGAATGGATAAGAAGCCTGTGGTACATATACACAATGGATTATTACTCGGCCATTAAAAAGAATACATTTGAATCAGTTCTAATGAGGTGGATGAAACTGGAGCCTATTATACAGAGTGAAGTAAACCAGAAAGAAAAACACCAATACAGTATACTAATGCGTATATATGGAATTTAGAAAGAGGGTAATGATAACCCGGTATGCAAGACAGCAAAAGAGACACAGATGTATAGAACAGTCTTTTGGACTCTGTGGGAAAGGGCGAGGGTGGGATGATATGGGAGAATGGCATTTAAACATGTAAATTATCCCATGTGAAACGAATCACCAGTCCAGTTTTGATGCATGAGACAGGGTGCTCGGGGTTGGTGCACTGGGATGACCCAGAGGGAGGTGGGAGGGGGAGTTCAGGATGGGGAACACATGTACACCTGTGGCAGATTCATGTCAATGTATGGCAAAACCAATACAATATTGTAAAGTAAAATAAATAAAACTGAAAAAAAAAACAATTGAAAAAAAAAGATTTACTCTCTTAACAGCAGTCAAATTGCAATATAGCATTATTAACTATAGTCACCATGCTCTACATTATATCCCCAGGACTTGCTTGTTTTATAACTGTAAGTTTATGCCCTTTGACCTCCTTCACCCATTTTGTCCCCCAACCCTCACTGCTAGTAATCACGTCTGTTCTCTGTAGAGAGCTGAGGTGCTGGGGGTTTTTTTCTTTCTTTTTGTTTCTTTTAGATTCCACATAAAGTGAGACTACATAGCATTTGTACAATCCTTCTCTGACTTATTTTACTTAGCACAATGCCATCAATGTCCATCTATGGCACAAAGACAAGATTTCATTCTTATTATGACTGGATAATATTTCATTATATGTATCTCATATATATATCACATTTAAAACATCTATTCATCCATAGATGGATACAGGTTTTTTTCCCCTTATCTTGGCTATTGTAAATAATGCTTCAGTGGACATAGATGGACAGATATCTTTTCAAATTAGTGTTTTTGTTTTCTTCGCGTGAATACCCAGAAGTGGAATTGCTGGATCATATGATAGTTCTATTTTTAATTTTCTGAGGATCCTCCTTAGTGTTTTCCATAATGGCTGAATTTTTTTTACCACTTGAGCCACCTGGGAAGCCACACTGCCCTTCCTAATGCACTAAATTTACCAGAATGTGTGCACACCCCTAAGTCCCTTACCATGCACGAACTCATGCATGTGACTAAAAATTAGGTGAGATACCTGTAGGTGGGAGAACCAGTCTGGGAAAATCATCTGGAAATGAAACCTCTTTGTGCATCACTAAATTTCTGTTGTGTTCAAACCTAATTATTTTATTAATTTGGAAAATGTGAAACTCATATAAACATTCAAAAGTTGATATTATTTGATAGTGGTCATGTATGGATGTGAGAGTTGGACTGTGAAGAAGGCTGAGCGCTGAAGAATTGATGCTTTTGAACTGTGGTGTTGGGGAAGACTCTTGAGAGTCCCCTGGACTGCAAGGAGATCCAACCAGTCCATTCTGAAGGAGATCAACCCTGGGATTTCTTTGGAAGGAATGATGCTAAAGCTGAAGCTTCAGTACTTTGGCCACCTCATGTGAAGAGTTGACTCATTGGAAAAGACCCTGATGCTGGGAGGGATTGGGGACAGGAGGAGAAGGGGACGACAGAGGATGAGATGGCTGGATGGCATCACTGACTCAATGGACGTGAGTCTGAGTGAACTCCACGAGTTGGTGATGGACAGGGAGACCTGACATGCTGCAGTTCATAGGGTTGCAAGGAGTCGGACACGACTGAGCAACTGAACTGAACTAATACCAAACTAAAGATAAAAATTTATAAGACCATGAGCCTTCAGGATAAAGTTTATAATTTTTTTCCATATTAAATAATTCAGGTAACAGAGTAAAAATTCCATATATTTGAATGGAATAGGAATATACTAGGATATGGCACCCCACTCCAGTACTCTTGCCTGGAAAATCCCATGGACGGAGGAGCCTGGGAGGCTGCAGTCCATGGGGTCGCTAAGAGTCGGACATGACTGAGCGACTTCACTTTCATTTTTCACTTTCCTGCATTGGAGAAGGAAATGGCAACCCACTCCAGTGTTCTTGCCTGGAGAATCCCAGGGATGAGGCAGCCTGGTGGGCTGCCGTCTCTGCAGTCACACAGAGTTGGATACGACTGAAGTGACTTAGCAGCAGCAGCAGGCTATAACTTCAGTTATATTTTTCAGTTATAACTGGAAGTTATAACTTTCAGTATGTTACTTCACTTTTAAACAACAAATTTAAAAAGATGTATTTTTATGAGGGTCATGTACCACATATTATCAAACTAGAATTGTTACATATTTTAGGTAGCATTATTTTATTTATCACTAAGACTTTAAAAAAAAATTTCCCAATCAAGCTGTGTCAGTTCAATGATTATAATATCCAGCATGAATCAGAGATGTTGAGATGTGGGTCATAAGTAAGTCGTAGAGCTGTTCATCTACATGGTGATTCGGTAATATTTCCTTACGTATAGAGAGAAAGAGCATTGAATTTGAGCCCTACTTCACAAAATGAAGTCTTTCTCATTTTACCAAAAATCTGAAAGAGTGCTGAAATATGAATTGGACCTCTTTCTGTAATTTTGTGCTTTTCATTAAATCCATTTTTGAAGTGTGATCTTCTGATGTAACAAATGTCTAATACTTTCAGCATCTGTGTGGTGAAGGTTTGGCATCCATTGATCATGTTTATCCCTTAAACTTGGTCACATTATCCTGATTCTTTGTATAGTGAATAACTTTAAATTATATTTAGACATTTTGAAGGCTGTATTGTATTTCAGTCCTGTTCCCTCCCTTTTGAGATGTTCTGCTGTAGAAGGCAGTTAGCCTGGTATGGTGCAGCCTGTGTGTCCAGGTCCGCTTCTGTGTGTTGGATCCACGAGCTCTTGTGGGTGTAAGCTGTGTGTGTTCGGGGTTAGGCTGAGACACATGTAGGCACACACATGGAATTAGGACCCCTCTGTAGGTTTTCCCCTCTGGAATTCCCTCCCACACTCTCTGGCCCTCAAAGGCGTCTCTTCTGTATCCTCCGGCCAGGTGGCAGTGGCTCCTATTACTACTGTCAGGCCAATTCACGGGTGAAAAAAAATCCGTGAGAGAGAAGAAATAGGAACCTTTTTTATTTTTATGTATTTTTAAAGTCTTTTGACCTCTGCTCATGTTTTCATTCCCATACTTACTTCTTTAATGTTTTTCATGCTTATGTTACATATGTGATTGTTACAGGATCTGTATTTTAGAGATAACATAGTTCTTTCCTCTTTAATTTCAACAGATACTTGATTTTTCAGTGTACTGAAAATTTAGTTTTTTCCCCTCACATATAGCTCATCTTCCTCTGGAGAATGTTTTATGATTGAATTGTTATTTGCTTCTTTCTTGCTCTGGAGGACTAACAACTGGAGAATATATATTCTTTATCACATATGTTTGTTAATCTGAAGTCACAATTAACATGGAGGAAATTCATAATTTCGTAATTTGCCGGGGTCCAGCCCCGGTGGATCCAGGGTGATTCGAAGGTGGGGACAGAGTCGGCGTCTTTGGAAAAATACATATTTAATCACAGATATAGAGAGATTAGAAATGGATAGTGTAGTAGGAAGATTAATGGAGAAAAGGAGGCTGAATAACTTGGATTACGTGGAATAGCATCCATGCTCCAGATGGGAATTCAGCCAGAAAAACAGGAGCAAGAAAGAAGCAACATGGGGGAATCAGTCTTTCCGAAAACTGATCGGATTTCTTTATTTTTGGGTTTGCTTATATACCTCTTGTTACACATAGGGATGAATACAGAGTCACGTGGGAGTCGGCAGTCCTGACCTTTATCAAAATCAGGTGCTTCACATAAATGTATAAAAAAAAGGTCTTAGGGATATTACATCATCTTCTGGCCATGAATGAGACCTGCCGACATTTTATGATCCTTTCTTTCTGATAACCAAAAAACTTATTTCTTCCAAGGGTGTTTTTTCTTAAACCAGGCACCACCCTCCAAATAAAGTTACATTCCTATAGGGTGAGGGTGTAGTGAGTTACAATCAAGAAAGGAATTTATTTAACCCAAGGTTAACATGATTAATCTTAAAGGTTAATACTTATTTCTCCTATATGTTAGTTATATTCATTATAAGGGTAGGAAACATGGAGATTTAGCAGCAAACATCAGCCCAACAAATGAAAATCCTTTCACCAATGCTCCCCTTAAGATCTGTTTAGTCTTAAGATATGATAAAGTTACATTTTTACATAGCAAGGACACAGTGATTTATAACAAAGTACAGTGATCTATTACAAAAGAGAAAATCCATTAACTCAAAAAGTCTAGTATTGCTAACATCAAAAACTACTATATTTCCTTTGCTATATTCCAAATACATTGATTAATATATTCCCAAGTGCCTAAGGATATGGAGGCCTGGCGGCAATCATTGACTCAACAAGAAGAAAAAGTCCTATGCTAATTAAGACTCTCAAAATACTCCAAAACTCTCTGTGCTGTTTACGGTTGAGAGGTAGTAAACAATCATGTGCCTAGTGGCAGCAGTATGGATAATCCTGTCACACAAGCTAGTCTGTCAGCAGAGAGGTTTGACCTGAGACATCCTTGTCCCACGCAGAGCAGGGAATTAGCAGCAATTATTGACACAACAAATGAAGAACCCTTCACCAATATAATTCCTAACCAACACACTATACTAATAATTTCTAACTCCCCAAAAGAATTTGCCTTTAGTAAGTCTAAAACATCTCGTGCCTCTCAGGTCGGGAGGCTGTAAACAATCACATGTGGCCGGACGAACCTATACAGGTGGGCTGGATAACCTTCAGAGGAGTCCGTGAGCTGAAACACTCCTGTCACGCCCAGGAATTTTTATTGTCTTGGAGCTGCACGTTTACTCCTTCTCCGAGAGAAACGGTTATGGGGGAGAGCCCCCCGTAAAGTCAGAGGTGTAGGTGAGAGCATAAAACAGACTCTGGCTTTGGGGTTAGATGCTCGGGAACAGGGGGTTTCCTGAGGCTTGATCACGCCTTTGCGTTTGCCAAGCCTCCTTCCTCATGACCTTTGCCATGGACGGAGTTCCTCACGCTGGCCCCCGGCAGTAATTCTAGAAATTAAATGAAAGGTAAAAAGCTGAAGTGAAAATGCGGTGCAAATGCTTCAGTTGGGCTATGGTGAAACCCATTGCTCTTGCTAATTGCAGATAAACTCTCCGGACAAAGTACAAAAGACAACTCTGAAGATCTCTGAAACGTAAACAAAACTGGG
This sequence comes from Capra hircus, assembly GCF_001704415.2. Lineage (NCBI taxonomy): Eukaryota > Metazoa > Chordata > Mammalia > Artiodactyla > Bovidae > Capra > Capra hircus. Next base: position 58,063,939 of record NC_030829.1, on the reverse strand, counting down.
CCAGTTATGGAGGGAGCGTTTTGGAGATGCGCACTGCATGAGGGTGTTTCCCATTTCTTTTCTCAGAAACCATGTTGTTCTGACAAAGAGCAAACAGGAGGAGGGGCCTCTGAGAGTCGGAAGGAAACTGTGATTCCTGCTGAGTGAGGATGAGCCTTGAGGACACTGTGCTGAGTGACACGCTGCTGCTGCTGCTGCTAAGGTTCATCAGGCGTGTCCGACCCTGTGCGACCCCAGAGATGGCAGCCCACCAGGCTCCCCCGTCCCTGGGATTCTCCAGGCAGGAATACTGGAGTGGGTGCCATTTCCTTCTCCAGTGCATGAAAGTGAAGAGTGAAAGTGAAGTCGCTCAGTTGTCTCCGACTCTTTGCGACCCCATGGACTGCAGCCCACCGGTGACATAAGCCAGACACAAAAGGACAAATACTGACTGATTCCACTTTCATGAGGACTTAGAACAGTGAGTGTCACAGAGGCAGGAAGTACTGATAGGGTGGTGGGTGCCAGGAGCTGGGGAAGTGGATGGGGAGTTGTGTGTGATGGGGACAGAGCTTCAGTTATTCAAAGTGCAAAGAGTCCTTTAGATGGGTGGCGTGTGCTTGCACAGCAGTGTGTCTACTGTGTCTGTACTTAATGCCTCTATACTATACATTTAAACATGGTGAACATGTTACTTTTTTTGTTTTGTGTATTTTATCCCAGCTTTTAAAAAGTAAATGCATTGACCCTATGTTTATTTTACCTGACATTAAAAAGAAACTTCTCCTGCTCAGTCTTTCTGTGGCGTCTGTCTCACTCTGTATTAAAGTGTTCCTATCTTAGGACACAGCTGTGTGGACTTCCAAAAATCATTCTCCATCTTTGCGTTTATTTGGATGCTTTCGATGACTTTAACATTTTGGGATCTATCGTGTTTTACGTGTTTTCTATTTTTCTCCTCTGTTTATTTTTCTCTCCCCTTTGCTTTCTTTTAAATTATTTGAATAATATATGCTTTTAATTTTTATTTTTTTGGCTGCACTGTGTGTATGTGGCATCTTAGTTCCCTGACCAGGAACCAAACCTCTGCCCCTTGCGTTGAAAGCACAGAGTCTTAACCACTGGATTGCCAGGGAGTCCCAGTTGAAATAATATTCTGTTAACAAGTGACATTTTGGCAATATGTCTTTGAACATTTTTATTTGCTGCAGCCCAGGGTATCACAATATACATGTTTAATTTTTCCAATTAGTTCAGAATTAACACAGTAGCACTTCATGTAATTTCTCACAGCCTCAGTACCCTGTAGGGTTATCACAGCTCCATTGCTGTTACATTTGTTACATATAATGAAACTCCTGCTGGTCAATGTTACACATTTTGCTTTAAACTGTTTTGTGTATTGAATGAAAATCTGAGAAGAGATAAAAGTAATCTTTCCTGGGCACCCAGGTGTTCACCATTTCTGGGCTCTCCTTTAGTTTCTGAGGTACCGTGTTCCCCTTCGGCATGAAGTTCTTCAGCATTCCTCCAGGAGCCGACTGGTGGGCAGATCCTCTCAGTTGTACATTGAGAATTAATTCATTTTACTGTTTTTCCTGAAACATATTGTTTCTGGGTATAAAATAGGGTTTTTCGTCTTCTTTTTTTCCCTTGTGGCTCTTAAAAATATCTTCCACTGTCTTTTGATGTCTGTTATTGCTGAGAGAAGCCTATGTTCATTTGAGTCATTGTTTCCCAATATGTATCTGTGATTTTTATCTTTAGTTTAATCATGATCTGCCCAGGGATGGTTTTCTTTTCATTTTTCCTGTTTGAAGTTTGCTGAAATACATGTTTGTAATCACATTTGGGTAGTTTTATGACGATCATCTATTTATTTTTTAAAACGTAGTAAGTTATTTGTTACGTTTACTCTTTACATTTTGGAAGTCTTCCAATATCTTTTCTTTTCTTTCGGTTTTATTGAGATATAATTGACACACAGCACTGTAAAAATTTAAGGTGTACAGCAAATGATTTCAGTTACATACATCATGAAATGATGACCACAGTAAGTTTAGTGAACATCCATCATTTCATACAGTACAAAGTTAAAGAAATGGAAAAAATGTTTCCCTTGTGATGGGAACTCTTCTTACTCTCTTAACAACTTTCCTATGTAACATACAGCAGCATTAATTATATTATCATGTTGTACGTCTCAAGTACTTACCTATCTTATAATTGAAATTTTATTCCTTTTAAGTACCTTCATCCCATTCACACTTCCTCTCCTCCCGCTCACCTCTGGTAACCACAGATCTCCTGTCTTGTTCCATGAGTTTGTTTGTTCAGTTTTGACGTACAGTTGGCCTGCAGCACTATGTTAGTTCCAGATGCACAGCCCAGTGACTTGATGTTTCCATACATTTCAAGATGATCATCACAGTAATCTAGTTACCATCTGTCAACATACCAAGATATTATGTAATTATGACTGCAATCTCTACACTGTGCATTTCATCCCTATGCCTCATTTATTTTGTGACTGCAAGCTGGTACCTCTTATTTCCCTCACTTATTTCTCTCTTTCCCCCCCTTCCCCTCTGGCAAGCACCTCTTTCCCCCCTTCCCCTCTGGCAAGCACCTCTTTCCCCCCCTTCCCCTCTGGCAAGCACCTCTTTCCCCTCCACCCTTTCCCCTCTGGCAAGCACCTCTTTCCCCCTCCCCTTCCCCTCTGGCAAGCACCTCTTTCCCCCTTTCCCCTCTGGCAAGCACATGTTTGCTCCCCTTCCCCTCTGGCAAGCACCTGTTTGCCCCCCCCTCCAGCACCTGTTGCCCCCTTTCCCCCTGGCAAGCACCTGTTTCCCCCGCTTCCCCTCTGGCAAGCACCTGTTTCCCCCCCTTCCCCTCTGGCAAGCACCTGTTTCCCCCCTTCCCCCCTGGCAAGCACCTGTTTCCCCCCCTTCCCCTCTGGCAAGCATCTCTTTCCCTTCCTTCCCCTCTGACAAGCACCTCTTTCCCCCACTTCCCCTCTGGCAAGCATCTCTTTCCCTTCCTTCCCCTCTGACAAGCACCTGTTTTCCCCCCTTCCTCCCTGGCAAGCACCTGTTTGCCCCCCTTCCCCTCTGGCAAGCACCTGTTTGCCCCCCTTCCCCTCTGGCAAGCATCTGTTTCCCCCCTTCCCCTCTGGCAAGCATCTCTTTCCCTTCCTTCCCCTCTGACAAGCACCTGTTTCCCCCCCCTTCCCCCCTGGCAAGCACCTGTTTCCCCTACTTCCCCTCTGGCAAGCACCTGTTTCCCCCTCTTCCCCTCTGGCAAGCACCTCTTTCCCCCCTTCCCCTCTGGCAAGCACCTGTTTCCCCCCCTTCCCCTCTGGCAAGCACCTCTTTCCCCCTTCCCCTCTGGCAATCACCTGTTTGCCCCCCTTCCCCTCTGGCAAGCACCTGTTTGCCCCCCTTCCCCTCTGGCAAGCACCTGTTTCCCCCCTTCCCCTCTGGCAAGCATCTCTTTCCCTTCCTTCCCCTCTGGCGAGCACCTGTTTGCTCCCCGTGTCTATGGCTCTCCTTCTGTTTCGTCAGATTTGTTCGTCTGTTCTGTTTTTTAGGTTCCACATATAACTAAAATCATACAGTATTTTATTTTATCTGTCTGATTTATTTCACCTATAGCCTCTTGGTACAGCCATGCCTTGTAAATGGCAAGACTTCATTCTTTTCTTATGGCTGAGTAAAACGCTATTGTGTATATATAAACCACATGGACACTTAGGTTACTTCCGTATCTTGGTTATTATAAAAATAACGCTGCAATGAACATAAAGTGCGTATATCTTTTCCAATTAGTTTCTGTGTCTCCGAATAAATATCTCGGAGCAGAATTGCTGGGTTGTATGGCATTTGTCTTTTCTTAGTATTTTGAGGAACCTCCATACCGTTTTCCACAGTGGCTGCAGCAATTTACATCCCCACCATGAGGGTTCCCTTTTCTGCACATCGTCACCAACACTTGTTATTTTTTGTGTGTTTGACAATAGCCAGGTGTGAGATGATATCTTATGATTTTGATTCACCTTTGCCTGACGTTGAGGATGTTGAGCATCTTTCATGGCGCCTGTTGGCCATCTGCATGTCTTCTTTCGGAAAATGTCTATTCAGTTCCTCTGCCCATTTTCTCACTGGGTTGTTTGTCTTTTGATGTTGAGTGGTATGAGTTCTTTGCATATTTTGGATATTAACCTCTTCTCTGATACGGCACCAGCAAATACTTTATCCTCTTCAATACATGGTCCTTTTGGCTTTTTGCACAGGGTATTTTTAGTTTGCAGTCCTATTTGTTTACTTTTGCTTTAGTTTCCCTTACCTGAGGAGAAATATAAATTTATATATATATATATTTTTTTTTTTTTTTTGCTAAGGCCAATATCAAAGAATATACTGCTTCTGCTTTCTTCTAGAAGTTTTGTGATTTCACATTTTATAATTAACTCTATAATCCATTTTGAGTTTACTTTTGTATATGTTGTGAGAAAATGTTCCAATTTCATTCTTTTACATGCAGCTGTCCAGTTTCCCCAGCACCATTTATTGAAGAGACTGTCTTTTCCCCATTGAGTATTTTTGCCTCCTTGTCCTAGGCTCATTGACTATAGGTGTATGGGTTTATTTCTGAGCTCTCTCTGATCTGTATGTCTGGTTTTGTACCTGTACCAGGCAGTTTTGATTACTACAGCTTTGTAGTATAGTCTGAAGTCAGGGAGCATGATATCTCCAGCTTTCTTTTTTTCCCCAAGTTTGCTTTGGCTATGCAGGGCCTTTTGTGGTTCAGTATATGTTAAAATCCTAAAGGCTTACTTGTTTTAATTCTTCAAAAAATATCATGAGTATTTTGATAAGAATGGTATTAACTCTGTAGATTCTTTTGGGTGGTATGGACATTTTAACAATATTATTTCTTCCAATTGGTTAAGACAGAATATCTTTCCACTTCTTTGTATCATCTTCAGTTTCCTTCATCAGTGTTTTACAGTTGCCAAAGTATAGGTGTTTCACCTCCTTGGTTAAGTTTTTTCCTAGGTATTTTTTTGTTTTCGATGTAATTTTGAACAGCATTGTTTTCTTGCTTTCTCTTCCTATAGTTCATTATTGTTATAGAAAAATAGCAGATTTCTGTATGTTAATCTTGTATCCTCAACTTTACCAATTCATTCATTGGTGCTAATAGTTTTTTTTATGGAAACTCTAGTGTGTTCTCTAGATAGTATCATGTCATCAGAAAATAGTGGCTTTTTTACTTCTTCCCTTCTAATCTGAGTGCTTCTTATTTCTTGTCTGACTGCTGTGGTTAGGACTTCTAATACTATGTTAAATACAAGTGGCAGGTGTGGGCATCCTTGTCTTGTTTCTAATTTTAGAGAAAAAGATTTCAGCTTTTCACCATTGAGTATGCTGTTAACTGTGGGTTTGTCATAACCTTTATTTTATTGAGGTTTGTTCCCTCTATACCCAGTTGGATAGGAGAGTTTATTATGAACGGATGTTGAATTTTGTCTAATGATTTTTCTGCATCTATTGAGATGATTGTGTGATTTTTTTTCCTGTCCTTTTGTTAATGTGGTGTCCTACATTGATTGATTTCTGGAATATCGAACCATCCGTACATCCCTGGGGAAAAAAAATCCTACTTGACCGTGGTGTGTGATTTTTTTTTTTAATGTAATGTTGAATTTGGTTTGCTAATATTTTGTTGAGGATTTTTACATCTATATTTATCAGAGATATTGGTCTATAATTTTCTTTTTTTTGTAATCCCTTTGCCTGCTTTTGGTAACAAGGTAATTATGGTGGCCTCGTAGAATGAATTGGGGAGTGTTCCCTCCTCCCACATACTTTCGAATCATTTGAAAAGAGTAGGTAGTAGCTCCTCATTAAAAGTTCGGTGCAAGTTCCCTGTGAGGCATCGTGGTCTCGGACATTGTTAGTTTTTTGACTACTATAATTACGGTATAGTAGCAATCAGTCCTTTCAGATGGTCTGTTTGTCCTGACTCAGTGTTGGAAGATCATCTGTTTCTAGGAATCTATTTCTTTCTGGTTGTCCAACTTATTGTCACATGACTGTTGATAGAGCTCTCTTATGACTCTTTCTGTTTCTGTGATATTAGTTATAACTTCCCTTTATCATGTGTTATTCCATTTATTTGGGTCCTCCCTCTTTTTTTAAAATGAAGGTGTCTAAAAGCTTACCAATCCCAAAGAACAGCAATGCCAAAGAATGTTCAGACTACCACACAATTGCATTCATTTCACATGCTAGTAAAGTAATGCTGAAAATTTTCCAAGCCAGGCTTCAACAGAACGTGAACTGTGAACTTCCAGATGTTCAAGCTGGTTTTCGAAAAGGCAGAGGAACCAGAGATAATTGCCAACATCCATTGGATCATTGAAAAAGCAAGAGAGTTCCAGAAAAACATCTGCTTCTGCTTTATTGATTATACAAAAGCATTTGACTGTGTAGATCATAACAAACTGTGGAAAATTCTGAAAGAGATGGTAATATCAGACCACCTTACCTGCCTCCTGAGAAATCTGTATGCAGGTCAAGAAGCAACAGGAAGAACTAGACATGGAACAACAGACTGGCTCCAAATCAGGAAAGGAAAACATCAAGGCTGTATATTGTCACCCTGCTTATTTAACTTATACGCACAGTACATCATGTGAAATGCTGGGCTGAATGAAGCACAAGCTGGAATCAAGTTTGCTGGGACAAATACCAATAACCTCAGATACACAGATGACACCACCTTTATGGCAGAAAGTGAAGAGGAACTAAAGAGCCTCTTGATGAAAGTGAAAGAAGAGAGGGAAAAAGCTGCCTTAAAACTCAACATTCCAAAAACAAAGATCATGGCACCCGGTCCTATCACTCCATGGCAAATAGATGGAAAGACAATGGAAACAGTGACAGACTTTATTTTTGGGGGGCTCCAAAATCACTGCAGATGGTGACTGCAGCCATGAAATTTAAAGACACTTGCTCCTTGTAAGAAGAGCTATGATCAACCTAGACAGCATATTAAAAAGCAGAGACATTACTTTGCCAACAAAGGTCCATCTAGTCAAAGCTATGGTTTTTCCAGTAGTCATGTATGGATGTGAGAGTCTAACTATAAAGAAAGCTGACCACCAAAGAACTGATGCTGTGGTGTTGGAGAAGACTCTTGAGAGTCCCTTGGACTGCAAGGAGATCCAACCAGTCCATCCTAAAGAAAATCAGTCCTGAATATTCATTGGAAGAACTGATGCTGAAGCTGACTCTCCAATATTTGGCGACCTGATATGAAGAACTGATTCATTAGAAAAGGCCCTGATGCTGGGAAAGACTGAGGGCAGGAGAAGGGGACAATAGAGGATGAGATGGTTGGATGGCATCACCGACTCAATGGGCTTGAGTTTGAGCAAGCTCTGGGAGTTGGTGATGAACAGGGAGGCCTGGTGTGCTGCAGTCCATGGGGTCACAAAGAGTCAGACATGACTGAGCGACTGAACTGAACTGAAAAGCTTACCAATTTCATCTTTTAAAAAAAGGCTTTTGGTTTCGTTGATCTTTTCTCTCCTTTTTTTTCTGTCTCTGTTTCTGCCTGATCTTTATGACTTCCTTCCTTGTGCTGTCTTCAGTCTTTGCTCTTCTTTAACTTTGTTGTTCGACACCTTGTTTGATTTACCGGATATATAGTCGATTGTATGAATTTGAAGCATACCAATGGATTCTATGGATGTGACAGTTGGACTGTGAAGAAAGCTGAGTGCCGAAGAATTGGTGCTTTTGAACTGTGGTGTTGGAGAAGACTCTTGAGAGTGCCTTGGACTGCAAGGAGATCCAACCAGTCCATCCTAAAGGAGATCAGTCCTGGGTGTTCATTGGAAGGACTGATGCTGAAGCTGAAACTCCAATACTTTGGCCACCTCATGCAAAGAGTTGACTCATTGGAAAAGACCCTGATGCTGGGAGGGATTGGAGGCAGGAGGAGAAGGGGATGACAGAGGATGGCTGGATGGCATCACCGACTCAATGCACATGAGTTTGGGTGAACTCCGGGAGTTGGTGATGGATAGGGAGGCCTGGCGTGGTGCGATTCGCAAGAAGTCGGATACGACTGAGCAACTGAACTGAACTGAATGAATTCTTTTCAGTGTCTATTAAACATGTAAAACAACTATCACAATCCCCCAACCTTTCTTCACGCCATTTGTAAATCTTACTCTGCTTCCCTTTTTCCCCCCATGCATTCCCAGACAGTCATTATATCCTCTCTATCCCTTTACAGTTTGTTACTGGGTGAGGGGTTTAGTTCTTAAGACTGGGATTTGAGTGAAACTCATGAATTATCTCAAGGAGATATGCTGCCATGTATTTGTGAGCTACATGTGTCAAAGTGAAGAGACTTAACAGACAAAGCCTAAGTCCACATATTTCAGCTAACGCAGAGAGCACAGGCTGTACACTGTGATGAATAACTTTGAAGTCAGCACCTTAAATCCTCTTTTAAATGGCTCATTCGTCGCAGAATGGGCTTCCCAGGTGGCGCCAGTGGTAAAGAATCTGCCTTCAATGCAGGAGACCCATGTTCGATCCCTTGGTCAGGAAGATCCTCTGGCGAAGGAAATGGGTTCCACTCTAGTATTCTTGTCTGGAGAATCACATGGACAGAGGAGCCTGGTGGGCTGTAGTCCATGGGGTCGTAACAAGTTGGACATGACTTAGCAACTTTCACTTGCATTGCAGAATAATTACATATTTAATGCCATCTCACCCATATGTATTTTAAGACCTTGATTATTCTCTTTTCAGTACTGATTAGCACCAAAGGGCTGATGCTGGCATAGCCATTTCCCACAAGCATCTGGACACACATACGAACAGAGTCGATATCCCACAACATTCTTGAGAACCAAGAGACAGTTATGTCCAAAAAGTACATGACCACAAAGAAACTCATGAGGAATAGAATGGTCTGGGTGGCCCTTTCTTCTGGGGATGCTTTTGGAGAAAGCCTGGTGCTCTGAAGATGCTGGGTCTGCCTCTTATGCCTGTACAAGAGAGTCACCATGTATCCACTTGAGAGGGCCATGAGCCCCAACAAGCAGATGTCTTGAATGGTCCTCAGTGCAAACTGTAAATACCTAAGGAAGTGAATCACGGGGCGAAGTGAGCAGGATTCAGTGACACGTAGAAGATGGGCTGAGGTCACGTTGGGGGTGGCAATAGTGGACAGTAAGAAGGAACCATTGATGAACATGTTGAAGACCCAGAGGAAGAGAGTGCAATACAGATTGTGATGGGATGGGCGAAGTTTGAACTTGGCCAGACAGGAGTTTCTGGGGCTGAGGGTGATGGCCCAGAGGACACTCAGCAGGCAGGTGGCACAAATGGAGAGGCCCCTCATCGAACTGTACAGGTAGACAACCAACTTACATTGGATGTCATCCCAGGTTTTCTGAGACCCAAAGGTGTCTGTAGCCATAAATGCCACAGTTAGTAGCATGACTATGTGGATTAGGGCCAAGTGACCAATGGTCAGGTCAGTGGACTTGGGTCTGTGCTCAAGAAGGAAGTTGTGGGCATGGAAGAGAAGAAGGATGGTGTTGGCCAAGATCCCAATGGCAACTTCGGAGAAAATGGCATTTCTTATGTCAATGAAACTGGAAAGTCTATTTTTTTTCATCTTTGTGGAGGAAAATAAGCATGTAGTAAATACCTGTGGAGAAACTCAAGGAAAACGCTTTATCACAAATATGACCAATATCAACAAACTCAGCTGGCACTGTTGCCACCATCTGAATAGGTGGGTTGGGCTCCCCTGGTGATCCATTGGCTAAGACTCTGAGCTCTCAAGGCAGGGGGCCCGCGTTCTATCCCTGGTCAGGGAACTAGATCCCACATGCCTCAACTAAGACCAGGTGCAGCTACATAAATGAATGGATATTAAAAATAAACAGGCGGGTTGATCCCAGTTTATGCTGCTGCTGCTAAGTCGCGTCAGTCGTGTCCGACTCTGTGAGACCCCATAGACAGAAGCCCACCAGGCTCCCCTATCCCTAGGATTCTCCAGGCAAGAACACTGGAGTGGGTTGCCATTGCCTTCTCCAACGCATGGAAGTGAAAAGTGAAAGTGAAGACTCTCAGTCGTGTCCGACTCTTCACGACCCCATGGACCACAGCCTTCCAGGCTCCTCCGTGCATGGGATTTTCCAGGCAAGAGTACTGGAGTGGGGTGCCATTGCCTTCTAGAGCTGCACTATTACAATTGTTAATCATACATCACACTATACATTTGATCAACTGCTTCAAGTCTAGTCATCATTCCCGGTGAAGGCTCAGGCATATACTTGGTAATACAAGAAATAATAATCTTGTGGAACAAGCAAAATACAAATGGTTTAGTTAATAACATTAGTGGGATTAAAAGTAAATATTTTAGCCATGAGCCTCCCACATCAGGTTTTTTTTTTTTTTTTTTTTAAGATTGTCAAGACTGGGGAATGGGTTGCCTAGAGCAGAAATCTGATTTTTCATGTGGTTCAAATGTGTTACATTAAAGGATTTATCAGGTACAAAAATGCCGCATTCAGTCTGAATTAGAGCACAGACATCTCCCTGAGATGCTCTAAGGTGTCGAGGGTCTTGCAGTTGAGTAGCACTGCCTTTCTCATCATAGAGATCTCAGAATTCAATAGGCTAACAGCCCGGTTACTATCATTTAAAGCTTATGAAAGTTGTCAAGGCTTAGATATGGTCAATTACATCTTCCAACCCCATTGAAGGCGCACACACACACGTGCACAAGCTGCTAGATGGTCATACCAGTAGAATACAGATCTTTGACCCATTGGGATCATACCAATGGTAGATAGGTTGGGGTTACCTGTAATTTGTTAACATGTATGACCTTAAATTCATGGGAATCCCAGGCTATACCTTGTATTGTCCCTGTAGATGTCAAGGCCATAAATTAGTGCCACTAAGACCAGGTGCAGCTACATAAATGAATGGATATTAAAAATGAACAGGTGGGTTGATCCCAGTTTATACTTTACCACAATTCGTGCACAAGACTGCCTTACCTATCTCCTGCCCAGACACCATCCCCAATATTCCTCTAGTCTCACTACTTCCCAGGATTCACTGGCTTGTGTATCTCATGCTGTGCTTGCATAGTACCTGAGATTTCCTCTATAGTGAGAAATAGTTTGCCTTTTATCTGCAGAAACGTGATATAAGGCTACATATATAAAAAGAGCTCTATCGTTTTTGTTGAATTAGAATGAGGAGAAATGCCTACAGGTGGACCTCAGTTCCTCTCAAACAAAGTGTGTCAGCTAGATCGCCACGCACAGAGTTGTCTTATCTCGGTTCTGTCTTTCCTCTAGCTGATTGATTGTCTGACCAAATATACAAAGACTAAATGTTGACAGGCACAGTCCCTGAAGAGGCAGCTTGAATTAAATGTGTGATTGGACACTGAGTGCAAGTGTGGCTCCAAGCAGCCACTTCACGTCTGAGCCTCAGTTGTTTATCTCTTGTGTAGAACACAGTAAACCACATTACCTCTATGCTAAAGATATTATAAGAATAAACAGATTAGGCGTGCCAAATGGAGAAGAGTGTATGGTGCATAAAAGTCTCTATAGAAATGTTAGATACTGTTTTTAGTATTATCTAGTTCCTCATGCATGTGACTTGGGAGAGTTGGTGCGGTTCTCTTAATAATTCCTTAGCCCTGCTCCTGCCTCAGGGGAGAGGGGAAATCACTACCAAAACTGTGGATGATTTAAAAAGTCTCTGTACAGAGTGCCCTGATGGAGTGTTGCTCTTTTTTTGGAATCCTCCAAGGTAACTTCACATCCTACATATATTTCATTATCCAACCTGAAAGCACTACTTTACGACTTTTTGAGTTGTCAGTCATTAGCAGGAACAGATTTCTTTTCTCTCCGCCCTTTGACATGTGGTACCAGGGTGGTAAATATAACAGCAGTTTAAATAGATTCTAGATTGTTTTCTTTGCAGGTTTTAACTAGAAAACTGGTGTTCACCCCACCCTGAAGGAGGTTTCTTTCATAGGGCTTCAGTACAGGAGTTCAAGCCTACAGGTGTCCTTCAAGCAAGCACTGCTATCTCGCTAGTCAGGAAGACCAAGCATACAGTTCATACTCAAGCGTTTGGTGATAGCCTATTGGGCTATTTTATCTGTGTGATGCATATATTTACTTTAAGTCAAGCCTTATAAATATGAGGTACATAGCATCATAAAATGGCTTTAGACATTTTCACAGGTCTGTTATCTGTAAATCAAGAGTATAGGGCTATAATATTTTCACAGGTACTTAGCAAGAAGTTCTAGTATGTTTAGTTGCTCTGAACATGCTGGGCTGTGTTTAGTTGCTCAGTCATGTCCAGCTCTTTGCGACCCTGTGGACTGTAGTCCACTAGACTCCACTGTCCGTGGGATTCTCCAGGCAAGAAAACTGGAGTGGGTTGTTATTCCTTTCTCCAGGGGATCTTCCCGACGCAGGGATCGAACCCAGGTATCCCATGTTGCAGGCAGATTCTTTACCGGCTGAGCCACCAGGGAAGCCCATGAATACTGGCGTGGGTAGCCTATCCCTTCCCCTGAGGATCTTCCTGACTCAGGAATGGAACTGGGGTCTCCTGCATGGCAGGCAAATTCTTTACCAGCAGAGCTACCAGGGAAGCCCCAGATTATCTCTAGGTTACTTACAATACTTAATGTAAATGCTGTGACCCTAGTTGCCAGCATGTGGCAAATTCAAGTGTTGCTTTTTGGAATTTTCTGGAATTACAGAAAATATTTTCCACCCTAGTTGGTTACATCTGTGGATATGAAACCCACACATACAGAGAACCGACTGCATCATGAAGATATGTAGCCATTTCTGTGCTAACATAGTGTTTTTATTAGAAAACATCCTGGAGGATTTGAATATTTCATAGTCACTAAAAGAAGAGAAAAAAGGACGTGTGCACTTTTTCATCTGCAACAGGATCATAACAGTGCACACTTCTTAGTGTGGAGATGATGTGTAAGTAATACGTTTAATGTCAGCATTTAGGAATTAAGAGCATGTATATTGGTTTATCATTATCTTGTAGGTCAGCTTCATCTTTGTTGATACATTTCTCATCCATAAATCAAGTTAAAATGGTCCAAAGGTGTTTATAAGATGGAGTTGATCACGTACCACTCTAGTGGGTTTGGGGCTGCAGGTATATTGGGTATATTCTCTACCTTGAGGGTATATTCCCTACCTTGAAGCACAACTTGCTGGAAAACTGCGAAGAGAACTGTAGGGAAGCATCTAGCACTCTCAGGAAAGCCCAAGCATCAGCTGGATGTCAGTGCAGTGTGCAGAGCATCTGTGACGTGTGTGAACCCCAGAAGAATATGGAAGAAAAACCTGGGGAGTACATGAGTTGATGGATGGCAGCTATTTCCCAGAAAACATGGGTGAGAATTATCTATTGATTTTCCTAAGTGAAAGGACTGTCAAGTCCAATCTCAGGTGCTCACTTGAACCACAGTATTTATAATGTAAATATTTTTTACCTATAATGAGAAGAGTAATTATTTTCTCCAATTAAAGGAACATTGCAACCCCAGAGGCGCTACATGTCACAAATATTAAGTTGTCAAACCTCAAGAGTGCAAAAGAGTCCTGTGTAACGGTTGGTTTCCCTAATCAACCGGTGGCAAAACAAGAGCAGAAAGGCTTTCTTGCTACACTGCTTTCACTTTCATTTATCATCACAGTCTTGGTATTTTAGTAACAAGAAGGGAGATTGGTTCACATTCATCTGTTTATTACTATAAATGCATGGTAAGATACAGTTTGAAAAGTAAAATGTAGTTCTCACCACAGGAAAAAAAATCCTGTAAATATTTATGGTGAGGCATGTTAACTAGATTTATTGTGGTGATCATTTTAAAACATATACAAATATCAAATCATATTGTACATCTAAAATTACTAATATAATGTGTGTCAATACACCTCAATTGAAAAATCACAAAGAAAAGAAAAAGAAAATGTAAGACCCAAGCATAGAGATGAGAGTTATAATTTTCTTCCTAATGAAATTTGTTCTGGCATATCCATACCAATGGAAATCTTTTAATGAATATGAAATAATATATGGATTAAAGATAAACAAATGAACCCAGTCTTTCTCCTCACAGATTTCGGGGAGATAATATCCTTAGACAAGCATAGGAAATCTCTATCATCATCATCACTTTATTTTCTTAATTTTTAACGTAATTGCAGCCTCATTTGCACTGTTCTGTGATTTGAGGTTTGGTAGCTGCTAAACTGTAGGTTTAAGTGTTGACACCATTAAAATGTGTGGTATTAAAACCAAGACAAAAAAGGGTTTCATGAAAAAATACTGTAGATATTTTATAGTGATGCAAGGGTAAAGTCTCTTTATGAAACAGTTTTTTGAACAAAGAACCTAATTTCCTCACAAGGAATCTAAATTTTAAAAATCATACGAACTACAGAAGACGCAATAAATACGATAGTTTCAGTTGCTTTGTGGAGAGAATTAAATTGAGTATATTTAATTAAAAGCCAGAGCTAAAACTTACCCTTTCATGACAAGTGTACATATGAATTATTAAAATTTCAGTCTAAAATGAGTAGATAATATAATCATATGTAACTTGAGAACTGATACAGTTAATAAATGAAAGTCATTTTATTCAGAGAAATTGAATGGGTACCTAAAATTAATTGACCACTCATTTGAGAATCAAATAATTTTTATGAGTCATGCAATTAAGTGATGAGCATATTTAGAATGTTCATATTGTGTTGTAGACAAAGCAACCCTCTGAGCTGTGGTAGCTGGCTTAGCCGGATGCCTAATCTGAGGCTACCAGAAAGCCTCACTGTAGACCTCATTTCCTCCTTCCATGCCCTGTCTAGATCCTACCCACGCCCCGATTCTAAGTGTGTGGAATAAAGAGGCACTTACCCAGATGGACGTGTAGGGCGATCTGTGTATGTGAGAAGGACCCGCACGGTTTTAAGGCAAGGATGTCATTAGCTCATCTCTCTGCAGGCCTGTAATTTTAGTGTCTGTAGAAATGTCACAGGATCTGTCTGGGGACAACAGAACCATCCTGTCCCCAGTGGAATGTTTTACTTGTCCCCTGACTTTATTTTCTCTTGGAAAATAACAAGCTGGGAAGATCTGAGCTCAGAACTTCTCCACCCATTCCCTTGCCACAGGTGTGTGGAGGGGCGAAAGGTCCCAGTAGCAAGTGCTCTCATTTTCGCGCTGAGATCCCATTAGTGTCATCTCACTGCGGACTCTGTCATGTCGCCCTCGGGGGTGAGAGGTTTCTGGAGCCGCACATGCGTTCACAGCGGCTCTGTGTGTGCCGCACAGCGTGTGATGGGCACCTCCTTCCCGGGGCTGGTTCTCAGGGGAGCACGTGCTTTCTGGGTGTTATTGTCCTTCTATTCCATGATCCCTATTCTATCAGTTTCAGACTGAGTCCGTTGCGAAGTTGTGTCCGATTCTTGTGACCCCATGGACTGTGGTCCACCAGGGTCCTCTGTCCCTGGAATTCTCCAGACAAGAATACAGAGTGGGTAGCTGTTTCCTTTTCCAGGGGATCTTCCCAACCCGGGCATCAGACTTGGGTCTCCTGCCTTGCAGGCAATTCTTTACCAGCTGAGCCACCAGGGAAGCCCAGTTTCGGATTAAATAAGATATTAAAGTATCCCTATGGCCATAGGTGAAGACAGCAGAAACCCTTTGGAGCCAATTTCTTTTCATTTTCCACAATTTCCTAAAGTAGTCACCAAATATGATATAAAGACCCATCCCCTATATGTTAATGGCCCTTTCTGAGATGGAATACACATTCTGAAAAGATCTGGGAACCTTTTGTGTTCTGTGACCAAGGCACTGAGAAGCCCAGCTCCTGATTCTTCTGGGGCAACAAGCGAGAACTGCATTGCTATGGCCCAGGCTGGGGCTGTCGGTACATTCTGGCAGTAGAAGTACCTCAGAATTCAGGGACATAGTTTGTGAAAGTAAAAATCCCACACTGTTGGATCTTCCAGTGATTCTTAGCTTTTCTTTTTCAATTCATTAGGAAGGGAACCAGAAAAAAAGACCAGTTTCTGCCCATTCAAAGCAGTTAAAAAAGAAAATTAAAAAGCTCAGGAAAAAAATTACTATGTACCTACAGACAGTAGAGTCTGCCTGCAGTGCAGGAGGCCCGGGTTCTGTCCCTGAGTCAGGAAGTTCCCCTGGAGAAGGAAATGGCAACCCACTCCAGTACTCTTGCCTGGAAAGTCCCATGGATGGAGGAACCTGGCAGGCTACAGTCCATCGGATTGCAAAGAGTTGGACACGACTGAGCGACTTCACTTTCACTTAACCTAGACTAAATACATACCACTGATATTTGATAAATTGAGTCTTCATAAAAAAAGGACCATAAACCATCCCATGTCTTTCAGTGCTGTGGGCTAACCCAGACCATGACATGTGAGGTCCACCATGTAGGTCTGCACTTGCTGTCTCCATTCAGAAATGTGGAAGCTTTATCTGTGGTTGCTAATCAGACATACTGAACAACAAGGGAAACCATGAAAGGGAGTGGGGGTGGTAACCGCACAGGCAAAAACAGGGAACTTCTCTCCCCGCACCGTGTCAACCAGACACCACCTGCAGACGAGCCAGTCAGCTACGCTTGGCTTGTTCTTGTGCACTGTCCGTTAGTTAGTTAGTTCAGTCGCTCAGTCATGTCCGACTCTGCAACCCCATGAATCGCAGCACGCCAGGGCTCCCTGTCCATCACCAACTCCCAGAGTTCACTCATACTCACATCCATCGAGTCAGTGATGCCATCCAGCCATCTCGTCCTCTGTCATCCCCTTCTCCTCCTGCCCCCAATCCCTCCTAGCATCAGAGTCTTTTCCAATGAGTCAGCTCTTCGCATCAGGTGGCCAAAGTACTGGAGTTTCAGTTTCAGCGTCATTCCCTCCAAAGAACACCCAGGGCTGATCTCCTTTTGGATGGACTGGTTGGATCTCCTTGCTGTCCAAGGGACTCTCAAGAGTCTTCTCCAACACCACAGTTCAGAAGCATCAATTCTTCGGTGCTCAGCTTTCTTCACAGTCCAACTCTCACATCCATACATGACCACAGGAAAAACCATAGCCTTGACTAGACGGACCTTTGTTGGCAAAGTAATGTCTCTGCTTTTAATGTGCTATCTAGGTTGGTCATAACTTTCCTTCCAAGGAGTAAGTGTCTTTTCATTTCATGGCTGCAGTCACCATCTGCAGTGATTTTGGAGCCCCCCAAAATAAAAGTCTGACACTGTTTCCACTGTTTCCCCATCTATTTCCCATGAAGTGATGGGACCAGATGCCATGATCTTCGTTTCCTGAATGTTGAGCTTTAAGCCAACTTTTTCACTCTCCTCTTTCACTTTCATCAAGAGGCTTTTTAGTTCCTCTTCACTTTCTGCCATAAGGGTGGTGTCATCTGCATATCTGAGGTTATTGATATTTCTCCCGGCAATCTTGATTCCAGCTTGTGCTTCTTCCAGCCCAACGTTTCTCATGCTGTACTCTGCATATAAGTTAAATAAGCAGGGTGACAATATACAGCCTTGACGTACTCCTTTTCCTATTTGGAACCAGTCTGTTGTTCTGCCGGGAGCCAGCACGGGAGATCCCACACATGGCAAAGGTCATGCGGAAGAGGCCTGACGGGCAAGGTGGATCAAGACTCCAGGGGTCCCCTAGATCTGCTCGAGCATCTACCCCCGAAACCAAAATCTGTCTATTATACTACACTCTTCTGACATTAACAGGGGTATCCCCGACCACCTTTCTCTGGAAAATTAACTTAGAGCTCCAGTTAATAGTCTCCTGCATATAAAAGGAGTGTCTCAGCTCAACCCTCTCTGCTGGCAGTCTAGCTTGTGTGACAGGTTTATACACACTCTTGCTGCTACGCACAGGATTGTTTATAACTTCTCAACCATAAACAGCACAGAGAGTTTGGAGTATTTTGCAAGTCTTAGTTAGCACAGGGTTTTTCTAAAGATAAAAATCATGTTGGTGAAGGGTTTCATTGCTGAGTTAATGATTGCCTCCATATCCTTAGGCACCTGGGATTATGTTAATCAATGTAATTGGAATGTAGAAAAAGAAATATAGTATTTTTGATGTTAGCAATACTAGACTTTTGAGTTAATGAATTTTCTCTTTGTAATAAATCACTGTATTCCTCTTTCTTTGTTATAAATCGTTGTATCCTTGCTATGTAAGAATGTAACTTTATCACCGTCTTAGGACTAAGTAGATCTTAAGGGAAAACAAGTTTTCTGATTGACTAACCTTTATCAATAGAAAGAAAGATGGGGCCATAAAATGTTAATCGGTCTTCAGACCAGAAGATATCGTAAACAAACATAAGACCCTTGTAAGAACAAAGACATGCAAAGAACACTGTCTTTAGATAAGGGTCAGAGCAGCTGACTCTGCGTGACTCTGCTTCTTACATTTATCTCTGTGTACAACTTAAAGTATAAAAGCTTCCCTGAAAAATAAAGAGACGGACCAGGACCAGTTCCACGAAAGCCTGGTTTCCCCGTGCCGTGTCTTCTTTCTTACTCTGCTTTTCAGGCTAATTCCCATCTGGAGCACAGAGGTCTGGCGTGTTTACTTACTTGCCTGGGCTTTTAAGACCTGAATGGGAAGGCGCCCTGCGTCTTCACTCCTTCGGGAGACTGGGAGGGCGCCTGCGGCCTACGTAAAAGGTGCAAGTCTCTTGTCTCGAGACTTTATTGACTTTCTGTGTAAACAAAGGAATATAAGCCTCTTTCTCTCCTCTATTCTCTTAACTGCAAATTCGTTCCTTATCTCTCTCTAAATTTATATATCTCCCTTGCCTCGCTGTCCACGCTTTGGATACCCTGGACCCAACCGGGGTTGGACCCTGGTAGTTCCATGTCCAGTTCTAACTGTTGCTTCCTGACCTGCATATAGGTTTCTCAAGAGGCAGGTCAGGTGGTCTGATATTCCCATCTCTTTCAGAATTTTCCACAGTTTATTGTGACCCACAAAGTCAAAGGCTTTGGCATAGTCAATAAAGCAGAAATAGATATTTTTCTGGAACTCTCTTGCTTTTTCCATGACCCAGTGGATGTTGGCAATTTGATCTCTGGTTCCTCTGCCTTTTTGAAAACCAGCTTGAACATCTGGGAGTTCACGGTTCACGTATTGCTGAAGCCTAGCTTGGAGAATTTTGAGCATTACTTTACTAGCGTGTGAGATGAGTGCAATTGTGCAGTAGTTTGAGCATTCTTTGGCATTGCCTTTCTTTCGGATTGGAATGAAAACTGACCTTTTCCAGTCCTGTGGCCACTGCTGAGTTTTCCAAATTTGCTGGCATATTGAGTGGAGCACTTTCACAGCATCATCTTTCAGGATTTGAAATAGCTCAACTGGAATTCAGCTGTGAAAAGAAGAGAAGTGAAAAGCAAAGGAGAAAAGGAAAGATATAAGCATCTGAATGCAGAGTTCCAAAGAATAGCAAGAAGAGATAAGAAAGCCTTCCTCAGCTATCAATGCAAAGAAATAGAGGAAAACAACAGAATGGGAAAGACTAGAGATCTCTTCAAGAAAATTAGAGACACCAAGGGAACATTTCATGCAAAGGTGGGCTCGATAAAGGACAGAAATTGTATGGACCTAACAGAAGCAGAAGATATTAAGAAGAGGTGGCAAGAATACACAGAAGAACTGTACAAAAAAGTTCTTCACTACCCAGATAACCACGATGGTGTGATCACTCACCTAGAGCCAGACATCCTGGAATGTGAAGTCAAGTGGGCCTTAGAAAGCATCACTACAAACAAAGCTAGTGGAGGTGATGGAATTCCAGTTGATTATAAGTTACGGAGCCCCATTTTGTCACATTTTATAGTTGTTTATATAATTTTGTGTAAACTACATTTGAGACTGAAGCATAATTTGATATTGTTTATTTCAGAGGAAATGCAGACTCTTGGCTGCCTCTGTTAGGAAGAGGGCCAGGTCATTCAGGTTCCTCATACAGTAGAGTTGAGGTGGGTACACCTCAGCTTTAATTATGTTCAATATGCCTGTCATTACCTCAGCTCTCAACCTCTAGCTCTTTTTTTTTTTTTCTATTTTTTCTTTTATTTCCTTTCAGTTCACTTTTAATATTGACTCACAGCTTGGAACATAAACAAAGATTTTGAAATCACAAACTATGTGAGTACTAATACTCAGAATCTGGTAATACATGCTCCACCTGAGAACTGACCTAAGGGTGTGGGTGTCCGTCAGATACTCGAGGTGGAGGACGCACAGAGCCCCTGGAACTCGCTGGAGGGACCAGGAATCTCTGGTAATGACCAAGGTGAAATGGGATTATTTTAATTTGATCTTAGGATCAAAATGAGAGAACTAGTATTTTCTACCATGACTGTTACCCTTCTGATCCTTCCACTCAGATGTGGCAAGGGAATTTACAGAAAAGTTTTGAGTACAGACCTCCCCGGATATTTATTTTCCTGGAGAGAATGAATTAAACTTAATAGACAAGTAAAATGTTCCACTGGGGACAGCATGGTTCTTTTGTCCCCAGCTGGATCTTGTCACCTTTCTAGACACTAAAATTACAGGCCTGCAGAGAGATGAGCTGATGACATCCTTGCCTTGAAATTGTTCCAGTCCATCTCGCATACACAGATCACCCCACACGTCCATCTGGGTAAGTGCCTCTTTGTTCCACACACTTAGAAGCAGTGCGTGGATGCGCTTGTAGGCAGGCTGGAGAAAGAGGCACATTTGGTCTAATAGTGATGTTTTTTTCAGATAAGCCATTCTGCTCTAACCATCTCCCAGGTCAGAGGATGGTTTTCTCTTTAATGGAGTGGGGAAATGTTCTTGTTAGTGTAGTTCATCCGTTAAGTTGGTGACTCATAAAAATAATGGGTCTTTTCATGTGAAATACTAAATTAATTAATTGCTGATATGTGTTTTTTCCCTGAATAAAATTACTTTTATTTACTTGCTATTTCAGTTCTCAAGGAAGAGATTATACTGTTCTGTTAGAGTATTACTAATATAATAATATTTTTCTTAAAGGAACAAATTTTTAGCTCTGATTGCGTTTTCATTAAATATGCTCAGTTTCATTTCTCTCATTTTCATAAATCAATTAGAGCTTTTAAAAATAAGTGCCCTCTGGGGTTTGGGTTATAAAAAAAAAAAAAGCTAAGCATTTAGAAGAAAACCAGATTTTTTGTTTGAAACATCACTTTGTAAAGAGAGTTTAACCTGACATTCCTCCAAAATATTTGCCACTTTTTTCTCATGAAGATCTTTCTTGTCCCAGTTTGACTTTCATAAGTTTCAAATTACTGTAGGTAGGACTGTGCTCTAGCAGTTAGGGAATTTCAAATCAGGGGACAGTGAAAATGAGGCTGGGATTGCATAAAAAATTAAGAAAGCATAGTGCTGATGGTAGGCGTGTCCCCAGCTTGTCTGCTGAAGGCCTAACGCAGAATCAACAGTATTTGGTGAAGAAAAAGACTTCGTGTCTTCTTCTCTTTTCTTCACAGGTTATTCATTTTTAAAATATCTGTTCCCTTTCATTTCGGGTATGCCAGAACCCATTTCATTAGAAGGAAAATTTGGAACAAAAAACATTTTCATCTGCCCTGACCTTTATGCTTGAGTTTTAGATTTTTTTTTCCAAACTATGTCTTGTGAATTTATTATAAGAGAAGTGTGAACTGATCTTTTTTTGTTACTGAAATACAAAGAAGAGGATGATAAAGTAAAAACTCTGAAGCAAGAAAACCAGACCCATTCTTACGTAGGACTTTCTGGGTTTGTGATAAAGCACCTCTGGGGTTTTCCTTTGTGTTTGGAATAATGATTGCTCTTGTTTCGCCTTTTCACAGAATAGATGTAAAAATATCCATGCTGTAAATACCCAAACAGCCATGGGTAAGCAACCACCCTGAGCTATACTTTGCAGTCCTTGAAATCTGTAAAAACAGTAGGTAATTCTCACCCATGTGTTTTAGGAAACTGCTGCTGTTAACATATTCAACCGTACCTCAGGCTTCTCTTTTTCATCCTCCTGAAGTACATACGTTTTCAGATCTGTACCATCACTGACACCTGGACGGTGGTGATTTTGCTTCCTTGACCTTTCAGGCTCTTTCTCCATTGTTCTTTTCCCGGTTCTCCAGCTAGAAGTTGCCACAAGGTGGAACGTGTCTTCTAGCACACCCACAGTCCAAACCCACATACGTGGCATATTGTCACTGTCTCCCCCCAGATCCTTTCTGCTCACTCCTACTTTGCAACAGAGGACAGCAGCGACGGAAGTGAAGGCGCTGCGCCATTCAGCGGTGAACCGAGATGTGCTCTTTCGCGTGTCTGCGGCACACTGCACACTGCTGAACGTAAAGGGGGTTTATGCCTTATCTGCATCCCAAGGAGTTACTCTGCTTGTGTAGCGCGAACACAGACGCTCTCTCCTCTCCTTCACCCTGCCATCTGTCCACAAGGGCACCACACCCACGTTTACCTCGGGCTCTGGTGCGGGGTATCCTCTTTCCACTCACACTCGTCACTTCTCTGACCCCTGGCTCGAGTGAAATGACCTTAACATTCTTCAGTAGTGTGTGGCCCATTTTGATGGCACTGTGTATCACATGATTATCCGTGATTCACATAACTGCACAATGATACAGTGTCTGAAGTGATTGCTTCCTTGATTGGGTGTTTGAAAGGAACCTCAGCTGTGAGCCTCAGCCTGCGCCATCAGCTACAGCAGCTCCTGGTGGCGATTTTCCCAAATGAATGCCTGTGTTTCTCATTGACATGTATCGCTCCACTTATGTGTTGTTTTGTTTTCCTTGTTTTATCTGTTTTTTGTTTCCTAATTTTCCCACATAACTTTTCTTTCCTCTTTCTCAGTGTAGCAGCCTCTTAGAATGTGACCTGTTTCAGAATGTTCGTTTATGCTATTGTGCCTGTGACTTAGATCGTTATGATCAAGCCCCTTGGAGGGCATCTCAGGTGTATAAATGAGGTTGTTTGTGCTTGGTACGTTAGGCGAGCCTGATACCCTCTGAACATCAGTCGCTGCTGAGAGGCTTATTTGAAGAGGGTCTCATAGACTACGCTGTTGACGGGAAAAGTTTCTGCCCTGTCACTACTCTCCTGAACAGTGGTGTGCAGTTCAAGCAGTAAGTGTGATGAAGCATGGATGTGCGAGGACACACCATAGGATTTATTTTAGCTTGTTTTAATGAAAGATTCATATTTTCCAGAATATGTTTGCTATTGAAGCACAGAAATAGATATATATCTTTCTTTTCTAAAAACATGTTTATTTATTTGTCTGCGCTGGGTCTTAGTTGTGGCACTGGGGATCTTTATCATATTCATGTAACAATAAACAGATAAATAAATATTTGCAGTATGTTTCTGACTGATAGAGTTGTCTGTGAACCTTGAAGTCTGGATGTAGTGGGATGATTAGAGGATAATTCCTTTTGTCTCTCCTGCGCTCCGTGCCAGCTAATGTAAAGGGGTGCTTTTGATTGTGTTAGTCTTTGTCATCTTCCTGGGTCAATATTTTGGAGAAAGGAGATCAACTTTTCTGCTTCTACTATGGAGTTTTCCTACAGAGAAAGAAGATTTGCCAGTGGTTTTAATAATGACTGTTAACTGTGAAAAGTAAAAGGTAAGGTAAAAATGAGCAACTGACTTCTACAAAGCATGACACTTAATTGTAGCGATGCCGCTGGAGCCCGGCCCAGTAATGATACATTATCCACCGTGGGTGGGTTGCACAGCAGTGGGCTGGGGGAGAGAAGCCTAATGACATCCAGGTAGGCGCGAAGGCAGACTTGAGCATCAAGTCCATGGATGCGTGGACCTGAAAACAGATGCATTTGGATCAATCCACATGTCTTGATGATGGTAACAGTGCTGGTGGAAAATGGTGAAGGTAACATTTGTGGTAAAGAGAATTTTTCTTGCTTTTCTCTTCAGACGTTTATTATAAATAGATGTCCCCATAGAGATGGATAAAGATAAACCCTCCCGTCTGTTGCTGTAAGAAATGCATTCTTCTGCGAGGTTGTTATTGGGGTCTCAGCCAACACTATCCTCCTCTTCCACATCCACACCTTCCTTCTCGAGCACAGACCCGAGCCCACTGGCCTGATGATTAGCCACTTGGCCCTAATCCACACAGTCATGCTAGTAGCCGTGGGGTTCGTAGGTACAGACGTCTTTGGGTCTCAGAACGCTTGGGGTGACATCAAATGTAAATCAGTTTTCTACTTAAACAGGTTGACAAGGGGCCTCTCCATTTGTGCCACCTGCCTGCTGAGCGTCTTCCAGGCCATCACCCTCAACGTCAGAAACTCCTGTTTGGAAAATTCAAACTTAAATCGTCAAATCACAACCTAACGGTGCTTTCTCCTCCTCTGGGTCTTTAACATGTCCATTAGTAGTCACTATTTAGTCTCAACCATCTCCACACCAATGTGACCTCGGACCGTTTTCTGGTTATCACTGAATCCTGCTCACTTTGGATCTTGAGTTACTTTCTCAGGTACATATATTTCTCCCTAGCAACCTTCTGGGATGTCTCTCTCCTAGGACTCATGGCCGTCTCAAGTCGATACATGGTGACTCTCTTGTACAGGCGTAAGAGGCAGACCCAGCACCTTCACAGCACCAAGCTTTCTCCAAAAGCATCCCCGGAAGAAAGGACCACTGAGACCGTCCTGCTGCTCATGAGTTTATTTGTGGTCTAATACTTTCTGGACTGCATGATCACTTCCTTCTCAGGAATGTTGACGAAGAGTGACCCAGGTCTTCTTTTTGTCCAGATGCTGGTGGGCAATGGCTATGCCACCATCAGTCTTTCTGTGCTAATCCGTACTAATAAACAAAGGATCAAGTTCTTAAAAATCATAAAGGGGAAGGACAGTAAATGTCTAATTATTCAGTGATAGACAGCTTCTCTTAAGTGAATCAATTCACTAGTTTTGGAATGATTAATGGTGGTATAGAGGATTTGCTGTCTTGAATAATTTAAATATATGGAGTTATGCTTTTTCTCCTAAATGTATTTACTTTATATTTGTGGCTGGCAAGTACCTAGTAGATAATGTAACTCTACAACTATCTAAGAAGACACAAACTTCTAATCAGTCTCCTAAGAGACAGAGCTCTTAACACAAAGTCTAAAGTGAGATGAAATAGAACAATTACTATCTGGATGCACAAAGGGCCAAGAAGAAACAAAAAGAAGATATAACAAAGGGGCGCAAAGAAAGTCTGGGGGTTGATTGCGGCTGTAGATACAGGAATAACCACCAATCTAGTATACACATGACACCTGTTAAAGAAATGAAAAGGACTCATAAAAATTCTAGACATGAAATTTTTAGAAACTGAAATTTAAAAATACTGTCCAGTTCTAGACCAGTGGAACCCATTCCTCTTGTTAATTGTGGCTGATATATTTGGACAAAATATTTTTTCAAAACTACCTGAGAACTCCGATAACTGCACAAAAACAAGCTAATTGTGGAAGAAGTCATATCTTGGAGATGCAGCCTACATAGGTGTCAGTTTTCCACTTCTGTTCTCACACGGACTTCTAAAGATCTCAAGAATTGCCGACAATGGTAACAGAAATAATATACTTCTGGCCAGAAGAAACAGGCTAAAGGGCCTGTGAGGCTCAGAGACTGTTGGAGGGAAGCCCACAGGAAAGACCACCAGAGAAGTGCCTTTCTAACTCTATGCGTTCTTCAAGAGACGGGAATACCAGACCACCTGACCTGTCTCCTGAGAAATCCGTATGCAGGTCAAAAGCAACAGTTAGAACTGGACATGGAACAACAGACTGGTTCCAAATCGGGAAAGGAGTACATCAAGGCTGTATATTGTCACCCTTTCTATTTAACTTGTATGCAGAGTACATCATGCGAAACACTGGGCTGGATGAAGCACAAGCTGGAATCAAGATTGCCGTGAGAAATACCAATAACCTCAGATATGCAGACGACACCACCCTTATGGCAAAAAGCAAAGATGAACTAGAGACTCTTGATAAAAATGGAAGAGGAGAGTGAGAAAGCTGGCTTAAAACTCAACATTCGAAAACCGAAGATCATGGCATCAGCTCCCATCACTTCATAGCAAATAGATGGGGAAACAATGGAAAAAGTGAGAGACTTTATTTTTGGGGGTTCCCAAATCACTGCAGATGGTGACTGCAGCCATGAAATTAAAAGACAGTTGCTCCTTGAAGAAAAGCTATGACAAACCTAGACAGTGTATTAAAAAGCAGAGACATGACTTTGCTGACAAAGGTCCATCTAGTCAAAGCTATGGTTTTTCCAGTAGTCATGTATGGATGTGAAATTTGGATCATAAAGAAAGCTGGGCACGAAGAATTGATGCTTTTGAATTGTGGTGTTGGAGAAGACTCCTGAGAGACCCTTGGACAGCAAGGAGATCCAACCAGTCCATCCTAAAGGAAATCAGTCCTGAATATTCACTGGAAGGACAGATGCGGAAGCTGAAGCTCCAACACTTTGGCCACCTGATGCAAAAAACTGACTCATTAGAAAAGATGCTGATGCTGGGGAAGATTGAAGGCAGGAGAAGAAGGGGACGACAGAGGATGGGATGGTTGGATGGCATCACCAACTCAATGTATGTGAGTTTGAGTAAGCTCCGGGAGATGGTGAAGGACAGGGAAGCCTGGCGTGCTGCAGTCCATGGGGTCGCAAAGAGCGGGACACAACTGAGTGACTGAACTGAACTGCATTCTGTGTACGCCCCTCACAAGTCTCGGTACAACCGGGTACACACAGCGGACAGACCTGAACCAACACAGCTGAGACCGGAACAGACCGAAGAGAAGATGAAGCAGAACTTTCAGTTTTCCTCTAAAACAAAAGCATAAACATTCCCCAGAGGACTATAACAGGACTGAAAACATAGTACAATGTTCAGAAGTTCAAAATTACTTAACATATAAAGAAACAGGAAAACGTAACCAATATACTAAGGCACAATAAACACATAGATGCCAAACCCAAGATAGCACAGATATTGAAGTTATAGACTCAAAGAAGCTCTCAGGAGCTATAAGTAAAATAACACAATTTGTCCATGCATCCACTTCTTAAAGGACACTGTAATCTGAATATTGTCTCCTCTACACAAAATGCATCGTTTTCCCCTGATAGACTTAAAAATATTTCCTTTGCCTTTAGTTTTAAGCAGTTTGTTTGTTAAGTATTTGTCCTGTGTGGGATCCACTGAGCTTTCTAAACTGGCGCTTGCTAAAGGCAAGGGTGTGGGTGGGCCAAATGGGTAAAGGGGATCAAAGATACAAACTTCCAGTTATAAAGCAGACGCAGGAGATGTAATGTAGCGTGTGGTGACTATAGTTAATAATACTGTACTACGTATTTGATGAAAGTTGCTGAGAGTAGATCTTAAAACTTAACATCACAAGAAAAAAATGTGTAACAATTATGGATATGAGTGTTACCTTACTGTGGTGATCGTTTCACAATATACGCGTGTATCAAATCATTGTGTTGCACACCTGAAACTAACATAATGTTGCACGTTTGCATGCTCAGTCACTCAGTCGTGTCCAGCTCTTTGCGACCCCATGGACTGTAGCCCACCAGACTCCTCTCTCCATGGGATTCTTCAGGCAACAGTACTGGAGTGGGTTGCCATGCCTCCTCCAGGGGATCTTCCTGACCCAGGGATCGAACCTGTGTCTCCTGGGGCTCCTTCACTGCAGGCATATTCTTTACCACTGAGCCACCGGGGAAGCCCAACCTAATGTTATATGTCAATTATATCTCAATAAAAAATGATGTATATTAAATATAGCAGATTTAGGAGAATTCCCGGCTTGGCCACACACGACGTGAGGACCAGCTCTTGCCCCGTGAGCACAGGTGACTGTATAGAGCCTTGATGGCCTGCACAAACTCCGCCTTCCTTTTAGTTTCCCTTTGAGGTCTCGCTGGCCCTTTCCAGTCATCAGGTCAACCAAATCCATGTTTAAAGTTTACACTCTAGTTTTAGTTAGTAAGTAGTGTCTGTCTCTTTGCAGCCCCATGGACTGTAGCTTGCTAGAATCCTCTGTCCATGGGATTTCCCAGGCAAGAATACTGGAGTGGGTTGCCATTTCTTCCTCCAGGGAATCTTCCTGATCAAGGAATCGAACCCGAGTCTCTGCATTGGCAGGAGGGCTCTTTACCACTGCGCTACCTGGGAAGCTGGGCTAGCCATTAGCTTCCCTTACTTTTTTTTTGTTTTATTTTGCCAGTGTTAACAGGTAAGTCAAAGTTGCTCAGTCATGGACTATACAGTCCATGGAATTCTCCAGGCCAGAATACTGGACTGGGTAGCCTTTCCCTTCTCCAGGAAATCTTCCCAACCCAGGGATCAAACCCAGGTCTCCTGCACTGCAGGCGGATTCTTTCCCAGCTGAGCCACCAGGGAAGTAGAGACGCTGTCTTATGCCGTGATATGCTGGTAGGGAGGGTCTCGGGTGACTGGCATCCAGTGTTGGCACACCCCCTCTGGGGTAATTTGGAGTCTCCAGGAGCTGGTGAATTTCTTTCAAAGAACAAAGTTGGCTGATGTAGTTTCTGTCATGGTTTTTCTCTTTAATAATGAGAATTTATCAGCTAATTACTGTAATCAACCTCCTCTATCTTCTGAAAGAAGATAAAACAATTAAAGCTCTAGCTAAAGCCTTAATTGGATCAAGTTAAACCCTTTCAGCAATAATGCTTCATGGAGGCTGTACCTCCATGGAATCCACCTGGAGTCTGGGGCTGGGGTTGCTCTGCGGGGTGGCAGCAGCCAGAGCTGCCCACTCCCTCTGCAGATGTGCGTGCACCTTGCGACGCCCGAGGGCCTAAAATCACTCACTGGAGAATATTCCATGATTGGCACCTGATAAAAACCCAGATTCGTATGGCCTCGGAAACTGAGAACTATACACAAAAAGGTTTTCATCCACATGTTACTTCTTCATCATTTTCTGAGGATGGAAGAAGTCTTTTACTTCGGGGACTCCCTCTTTCCCTGTGACATGACAGGTACTGTCGGACTTCTGATGCAACAGCAAGATTACTGGTCTGTGGAGAGATGAGCTAAAGCCATCTTTCCATACAAGCACATCCGGCAGCCTCGACACAGAGAAATCCAGCTGACTCTCTCTTGATTTTTCAGATTTGGAAAATCTAAGTGGAAGAGGAAGCAGAGGAGGCATCCTGAATTCTGACTTTCACTGAATCAGAACCTGGACATAGGTATTTATCTCTAAAGGCACCACAGAATGTCTTTGAACTTTGATAGCATTAGTATTTAGTGAAGCTTGTCTTAGATGAGTGACTCTTCTTGAATAAAGGCTTATGTAAGTAAAACCATTTCAAAAAGCCAGGAACTCCTAGGCTTACATTCATTTCTACGACTTAAAACTTTTCATATCCTGTTTTGGTAATTCACAAGTTCAGAGAGAAACCAGAATACTAAAAATGCTATTAATGTCATCTAATTTTCTGTATAGAATGTGTTTCCATGAAACTGACATTGCATTGTCATAAAATGTTTTTTGCTACTCTGTATTAGAATGATTTCATCTTCCTTTTCAGTGGTTTAGTTGCTAAGTCGTGTCCAACTCTTTGCAACCCCTTGGACTGTAGCCCACTATGCTTTTCTGTCCATGAGATTTTCCAGGCAAGAATACTAGAGTGGGTTGCCATTTCCTTCTCCAGGGGATCTTCCTGACCATGAAATCAAACCTGGGTCTCCGGTACTGCAGGCAGATTCTTTACGGATCGAGTTACTGGGGAAGGCTTTTCACTACCACGTAGATATTTTTTTAAACTTAGGCCAGGTGCATATTATGCTTTTTTCTAGACATTCCAGGATATACTGCTGCTGCTGCTGCTGCTGCTGAGTCGCTTTAGTTGTGTCCAACTCTGTGCGACCCCATAGACAGCAGCCCACCAGGCTCCGCTGTCCCTGGGATGCTCCAGGCAAGAACACTGGAGTGGGTTGCCATTTCCTTCTCCAATGCATGGAAGTGAAAAGTGAAAGTGAAGTCGCTCAGCCGTGTCCGACCCTCAGCGACCCCATGGACTGCAGCCTACCAGGCTCCTCTGTCCATGGGATTTTCCAGACAAGAGTGCTGGAGTGGGGTGCCATCGCCTTCTCCGTCCAGGATGTGAGGAGATGCTAAAATGGTAGATTAAGTTTAAATTTGTGGGTAAAATAAAACATGGTGTTTTTCATGGCTCAGCATAGGGATATTATCACAGATAAGCACGGGGGTCCATTTATCTGACTACATTTTCTATGTCCTTGGGGAGAAAAGGGGAAGTTTTTCTTTGCTACCTGGGGCTTCCCAGGTGGTGCTAGTGGTAAAAATTCCTCCTGCCAGTGCAGGAGGTGCAGGAGAGTCAGGTTCAGTCCCCGGGTCGGGAAGATTCCCCGGAGGAGGGCATGGCACCCCACTCCAGTACTCTTGCCTGTGAAACCCCATGGACAGAGGAGCCTGGCGGGCTACCGTCCATGGGGTCGCAAAGAGTCGCACACGCCTGGGCGACCAAGTATACACACATACAGCGCCATCTCTTAGCTGATCTGTTAACCTTACTCTTTACTAACTCATGATCATGGAGGGGAGGACACGGAGTTCAACTCCAGATAGTATTTTAAAAGATTTCATTACAGTAAATGTATTAAAGCCTCTAGAAATAAGACATTTCTTTGTTGTAGTCTCACTGAATTTTCTGTGATAAATAAGGAAATGTATCATAGTTTAGACAAGCTTATTTTATCTGTTGCTCAATAATAGTTTATCTTCTAAAGGATTTTTCACTGTTCCTTCCTCCCAAATTTTAAGTGATGATGTTCTCATTGAGAACTTTCTTCCCAAAATATTGGTTAAGTAGAATTTTAATCCAGTCATTGAATTATCACAGATTTCAAATTTGGAGTATATGAATCAGGCAAATTAAGCATATTTTCCATTAAGTGATTTTGAAGAAGAAGAAAATGACTCACTAGTACCAGTCTGAAGTGGGTGGGGAAAGATATATGCCAAGACCCCCAGTGGATGCCTCAAACCATGAATGGTACTGTTCCCTACCTATACTATGCTTTTTCCTATGCAAACATAACTATGAAGATGTTAAATTTATAAATTAGACATCAGTTCAGTTCAGTTCAGTTCAGTTCAGTCGCTCAGTCATGTCCGACTCTTTGCAACCCCATGAATCGCAGCACGCCAGGCCTCCCTATCCATTACCAACTCCTGGAGCTCACTCAGAGTCGCATCCATCGAGTCAGTGATGCCATCCAGCCATCTCATCCTCGGTCGTCCCCTTCTCCTCCTGCCCCCAATCCCTCCCAGCATCAGAGTCTTTTCCAATGAGTCAACTCTTCGTGTGAGGTGACCAAAGTACTGGAGTTTCAGCTTTAGCATCATTCTTTCCAAAAAAATCCCAGGGCTGATCTCCTTCAGAATGGACTGGTTGGATCTCCTTGCAGTTCAAGGGACTCTCAAGAGTCTTCTCCAACACCACAGTTCAAAAGCCTCAATTCTTCGGTGCTCAGCCTTCTTCACAGTCCAACTCTCACATCCATACATGATCACTCGAAAAACCATAGCCTTGACTAGACGGACCTTAGTCGGCAAAGTAATGTCTCTGCTTTTGAATATGCTATCTAGGTTGGTCATAACTTTTCTTCCAAGGTAGTAAGAGAATATCCAATTTGCCAGAGTATCACTACTTTTGCACTTTGGGGACATTGTTAAGTATTGTATAAGGGTTGCTGCTGCTGCTGCTAAGTTGCTTCAGTCGTGTCCGACTCTGTGACCCCATAGACGGCAGCCCACCAGAGAGAATAAAGGCATCGAGAGAATAAAGGCATAAAAGTTTAAGAGATATATTAAAATGTTAATAAGATACACTTACCTTATGTTGTAAGAATGCCATCCCTGGGATTCTCCACGCAAGAACACTGGAGTGGGTTGCCATTTCTTTCTCCAGTGCATGAAAGTGAAAAGTGAAAGTGAAGTCACTCAGTCATGTCCGACTCTTCTCGACCCCACGGACTGCAGCCCACCAGGCTCCTCCATCCATGGGATTTTCCAGGCAGGAGTCCTAGAGTGGGGCGCCATTGCCTTCTCTGATATAAGGGCTACTTAAACACAAACACTGTGATACCATAGATCTGATAATGGAGACTGCTAGGTAACCAGCATGGATGTGCTGGACAAAAGAATGATTCACGTCCTGGGCAGAAGGGAACAGGATGGTGCAAAATTTCATCATGCTATTCAGAACTGTGCACAGTTTAAAACTTATGAATGAGTTTTTTATTTCTGGAATTTTTTAATTTAATATTTTTGGACTGAGATTGGCAGTGGTAACTAAAACAAAAAGTGAAATTTCAGATAAGGGGGAGTCACTATAATGGTGTCATCATAATGGAGACTCCTCCCTTCTTGGTTCCAAATATGTGACCTTACAAACTGGCAGAGCGACTTTATAGGGAAATTCAGAAAATCAAATATAATGGGAATGTGTCCATTCTACAGCTGAGTAGTTCTGTCTCTGGAGAGGCATCTGTGCACAGAGAGACTGTACCAAGGTGTCCTCACCAGCATGAACTTCAGTAGGTCAGAAATAAGTTAGAAACCATCTAAAGCCATCGAGAGAATAAAGGCATAAAAGTTTAAGAGATATATTAAAATGTTAATAAGATACACTTACCTTATGTTGTAAGAATGCCATCAAAAGTCAGAGTGTTAGTCACTCAGTCATGTTCGACTCTTTGCGGCCCCATGGACTGTAGCCCACCAGGCTACTCTGTCCATGGGATTTCCCAGGCCAGAATCCTGGAGCGGGTTGCCATATCCTTCCCAGGGGATCTTCCCGACCCTGGAATTGAACCCAGGTCTCCTGCACTGCAGGCAGACTTGTTACCGCCTGAACCACAGAGAAGACCCGAAGAATGCCGTGAAGAATGCCGTATGTTCCTCGGAATGACCCAGCAGTGCACAGACTTTAGAAACAGTGTGAATGACAAAAGTCGGCTATAAGACACTGATTGTGTCTAGTGTGTCGGTGCCGATTGTTTAAAAATTTAGTATTGCTGACAGATGTGTTAAAAATAGATCGGAAGGTGTGCAGCCATGTCACAGCAGCACTATTCACAGAAGCCGAAAGGCGGGAACCACCCAAGTCTCCATGTGACAACATGGATGAGCCTGGAGGACATCATGCCCAGTGCAATAAGCCAGTCACAGGAAAACAGACGTTTCGTGACCCTACTCATGTGAGGTCCCTAGAGGAGTCAAAGGCATAGTCACAGGCAGTGCGGCTGGGAGAGGAGCTGGTGTTTCATGGGGACAGGGTTTCCGTTTGGGAAAATGAAACAGTCCTGGAGATGAACAGTGGCGTTGGCTACACAATGTGAATGGATTTAATGCCACAGAGTTGAAAAAGGTTAAAATGACAAATTTTATGTTATGTTTCTTTTTCCACCGCTTCTTAAAAAGCAGAAGAATAGGGACTTTCCTGGTGCTCCAGTGGTTAAGAGCTGCTTGCCAATCGATCCCTGGTCTGGGAAGATCCCGCATACCACGGAGCAGCTAAGCCCGTGTACCACAGCTACTGAGCCGGCTCTCCAGAGCCCAGGCCCTGCAGACCGCGGAGCGCAGGCGCTGCACCTGCGGAAGCCAGCGCGCCCTGAGCCTGCGGTCGCCGGCGCGCCTTGAGCCTGTGCGCCACAACGAGAGAAGCCTCCACGGTGAGAAGCCCTCGCACCGCAGCAAAGAGTAGCCCCCGCTTTGCTGCAGCTAGAGAAAACCCGTGTGCAGCAATGAAGACCCAGCACAGCCAAAAAAAAATTCTAAAAATATCATAAAAATGTAGATTGGAAAGAGAGCCTAAGCTATAAGTTACATCTGAAGACGCAGAGGACAGGAATGGGGGCTAAAGGGGTGTCAACCTGATCAGCATCTTTTAAACGACTTTTCCCGTCAGCCTTGATTTGAAGCTTGGCGTGTTACTTATAGCGGAGGTCAGGCAGCCACCATGTGGGACAGAGCGATGTGGCCCTGAATCTCCCCCAGCGTGGTTCAGCAGTGTTGCTCAGCCCGTGCCTTTTTAACTTTTTCCATGGAAAGTTTCAGACATGTAGGAAAGTGGAATGATTCAAGTACCAGCACCTGGGGGCCCTGGCTCTGTTTTCTTCCTGCCCTGTTTGGATGAACTAAGTGTCCCCTTTCTCTGCTTTTCAGGTGAGCAAAGGAGGAAGTCTGTCTGCGTATCCCCCTGTCAGCTGTCTTCCAGAAGCTCTTCAGACCCAGCGGATCCTGAAAGTTATTGGTGAAACCATCCAGGCACACATGACTTTTCTTTGGTGCTTCCAGGTGAGTGAGGAACCTTTT
The DNA here is from genome assembly GCF_001704415.2 of Capra hircus. Lineage (NCBI taxonomy): Eukaryota > Metazoa > Chordata > Mammalia > Artiodactyla > Bovidae > Capra > Capra hircus. Next base: position 58,029,329 of record NC_030829.1, on the reverse strand, counting down.
ATTTTACATGAGGTCCATAGTTTCTAATCATTTGAGACAATACGGGTTACTAAAATATTACTAAGTTAAAACATGTGCAGTCACATAACTTCCTGAGGACTTAAAATCCAGGGTCCTGCTACAAAGCCTGGCTGGTGCACTTGCCTACATCACAAAATAAAACTGGCACAAAGCACTGGGCAACCGGCGCTTCCAAGTCAGCTGGTCTTGAGCTGCCGTTCTCCAGAAACCAGTTGTTGTGCAGCTGGTTTGGTGTTGCTGAGTTCTCGTCGCTTTTGCTTTTCTGTATAAACTTTTGATTTCTCTATCAAATCTGAACAGGAGCCTTGTTGGGTAGAGAATTCTTGGTTGTAGGTTTTTCCCTTTCATCACTTTAAATATATTATGCCACTCCCTTCTATCGAGTTTCCCTGGTGGCTCAGCGGGAAAGAGGAGAAGGCAATGGTACCCCACTCCAGTACTCTTGCCTAGAGAATCCCATGGACGGAGGAGCCTGGTAGGCTGCAGTCCATGGGGTCGCTGAGGGTCGGACACGACTGAGCGACTTCACTTTCACTTTTCACTTTCATGCATTGCAGAAGGAAATGGCAACCCACTCCAGTGCTCTTGCCTGGAGTATCCCAGGGACAGGGGAGCCTGGTGGGCTGCTGTCTATGGGGTCACACAGAGTCGGACACGACTGAAGCAGCTTGGCAGCAGCAGCAGGAAAGAATTTGCCTGCCAATGCAGGAGATGGGGTTTTGATCCCTGGGCCAGGAAGATCCCCTGGAGAAGGAAATGGCAACCCACTCCAGTATTCTTGCGTGGAGAATCCCATGGACAGAGGAGCCTGGTGGCTACAGTCCACAGGGATCACAGAGAATTGGACACAACTGAGCAAGTAAACACCACCCCCTTCTAGCCTTAGTTTCTGCTGAAAAACCAGTTGTTAACCTTATAGGCATTCTCTTGTATGTTCTTTTTCCTTTGTTGCTTTTAATATTTTTCTCTTTGTCATTAATTTTTATTAACAGCAATTGATGTCTGTGTGTCTTGGAGTGTTCCTCCTTGGGTTTATCCTGCCTGGGATTATCTGTACTTCCTGGACTTGGGTGACTATTTCCTTTCCCAGTTAGGGCAGTTTCTAGCTATTATCTGTTTAGAGTATTTTCTCAGGTTCTTTCTCTCTCTCTTCTCCTTCTGGGACCCCTATAATGTGAACGCTGGTACGTGTAATGTTGTCCCAGAGGGCTCTCAAACTGTCCTCGGTTCATTTTTCTGTTCTGCTCCAGAGCAGTGATTCCCGCTCACGTGTCCATCCGGCTGCCTCATTTGCTCCAGTGATCCCTTCCGCTGCATTTTTCATGGCAGTTATTGTTCAGTTCTGTTTGCTCTTCAAGTCTCCTAGCTCACCGTTAGCCGTTTCCTGTATCTTCTTGGTCTGTGCTTCCATTCTTCTTGTGAGATCTTGGATCACCACTCTGAATCCTCGCAGGTGGGTTGCCTGTCTGCACATGATTCAGTCGTTCTGGGGTTTTATCTTGTTCTATCGTCTGTCACGTGTTCCTCTGCCGTCTCATTTGCGGTCTCCATTCTGCAGCCTGCAAGACAGCAGTTCCTCTTGCTTCTGTCTGCCCTCTGGTGGATGAGGCTAGTCAGAGAGGCTTGTGCAGGCTTCCTGGTTGGACGGACTGGTGCTTGCCCACGGGTGGGTAGAGCTGGGTCTTGACCCCCCTGGTGGACAGGGTCATGTCAAGGATTGTTTAGAGGTGGCTGAGGGCTCAGGAAGACTTTAAGCAGGCTGTCTGCTGACAGCTGGGGCTGTGATCCCACTCTGTTGGTTGTTTGGCCTGAGGCAACCCAGCACTTGAGCCTAAGGGCTGATGGGTGGGGTTAGGTCAGTGCCTACTGGTGATCTCCAGGGCGGCTCAGACCAGTGAGCGCTCCCCAGTACGTGTCACTAGCGTCCTTGTCCCTGCAGTGAACCACACCGCCTCCCACCTCCCAGAAGACCCTCCGGGACCAGCTGGTAGGTCTGGCCCAGGCGCCTAGGAAGTCAGTTTTTTCCCCAGGTCCCGGTGTGCATGAGACTTGTGTGTGCCCTCTGAGCGGCATTTGCTACCTCCAGTCCCATGGAGTTCCTGTGGTCAAGCCCTGCTGCTGCTGCTAAGGCGCTTCAGTCGTGTCCGACTCTGTGTGACCCCATGGACTGCAGCCCACCAGGCTCCCCCGTCCCTGGGATTCTCCAGGCAAGAGCACTGGAGTGGGTTGCCATCTCCTTCTCCAATGCATCAAAGTGAAGAGTGAAAGTGGGGCCGCTCGGTCGTGTCCGACTCTTCACGACCCCATGGACTGCAGCCCACCAGGCTCCTCCGTCCACGGGATTTTTGGCCCTCAAAGCCAAATGTCCTTGGGGCTCCTCCCCCCACTGCCAGACGCCCAGGCTCTCAGAACTCTGACTCCTGTGGGAGAACCTCTGCGATATCTTTTCCGTTTGCAGGTCACCTGCTCAGTGGGTGTGATACTTGGTTATACTGTGAATGCACCCCTCCCTATCATCTCGTAGTGGCTTCGTTTTCTTTGGACATAAACTGTCTTTTTTCGTCAAAGGCTGTTCAGCAGTTATTTGTGATTTTGGTGTTTTCATGAGAGAAGGTGAGCTCAGGTCCTTCTACTTGGCCATTTTTTCCTAGCCCCTGGGATCTGCCTTTCTCCCTACTTTTCTGCTTTTAAGTAAATGCCGACTCCTGGCTGGACTGTATCTTCATGCAGTTGGGGACAAGACGGGTCACCTCCTCAGGTCCCTAGGACATGCACCGTAGAGATTCCCTGAATGCATGGGATGCATGGGGTCCAAGACACGGGCACAGATCAGCGACGCCTTGGTCAAAATGTTTCCGGAAAAGGTATGTCTGTTAAACGTGCAAGGCTCTGCCTGCAGTTCAAAGAAGTCCCAGGGCTTCTAGGTGTCAAGGCTTCCAAACCTGGCCACTCCAGCTTCCGGCCCCCATGCCCTCGCCCTGAGCTGGGCCTGCAGGCTTACTCTCTGGTGTCAGAGGCAGCCTCCTGTGCCGTCTCCATGTCCTTTGGGCACCGTGGGCTGTGACTCGGTTCTGATAAATACAACAGAAACATCGACAGCAATGCCCATGTGAGAGCATCTGCTCACAGACAGAATCACCTGAGCTTTGTTTGAATGCAACACGGAAAACCTGACTCAAACTGATCTACCTACCGGCGTCTTCAGAGAATTTCAGTTGGGTTTTTCACAACTCCTATTTCCTTGTATCAGAAATACTTTTAATTAGTAAACACAGAGGACACACTCACAATCAGGTAAAAACCATGTTTTCCTTTTAATTGACAGTTTGCTCTCTTGCCTCCCACTCTGGTAATGATTAGGTCCCCACCTCTCAGGAGCGCTGCATCTGGACAGGCTGAGACAGAACCAGTGTGAACACGGTCCCAGAGCAGAGCTTTGGGAATAACAAGAACATCAAAAATCAGCCCTTCTTTTCACTTACACAGGGATTCACTCAGAGGGTCCAAAGCTCTGCTTTCTAACCGCAGAAAACCTGGAGCTCAAGGCAAAACTGGAAACCAGAAGGAACCGGAAATGAAGCATAGCGCCTCCTCAAATACTCGAGGCCTGATCATCTCACCTCTGCTTACAAGGAATGGCCCCACCCCAGCATTTGTAAGGGAAAACGTTTTGTTTCTATTTCACTTTCCAACTGGGTATAAAATCTACTAAAAGGAACACAAAGAATCAAAACAAATCAGCTCACTCACAAGAGTGCCTCCCAGATAGTGATTTGCGGTTGCTGAGATGATTCAGCACGTCATTTCCAGGTGGCAAAGTTCAGGACAATCTGAGAACTCAAAAAAGTGGCAGCTGTATTCACCAACAGGTTCATGTGAGACACACATACACACAACCCCATTTTTCAGTGTAAATACGACAAGGGGCCAAGACCCCCGATCAGCACAATAACTTATTTTGTACATTACAGTGCACGGAACAACGGAGGGAAAGACACTTTCTTGGAGAGGTTCGTCTGGGCTCTGAAGGCGGCTGGAGCCCGGCGCCCCGGCCATCATTAGCTCGACGCCGCCGCCTCTTTGGCTGCGCTGGCCTCGGAGGCAGCTGCTTCCTGTGAGGGATCTGCTGGCCTCTCCTCCTCCTCCCCCTCTTCCTCCTGGGGGTAGAGGTCTGGGTACTTCTGCATGCACTCCTGCATGGCCCGGAACTGGCCCACACAGTCCGACCCCTTGACATCCTCCTTGCTGTAGTGGAAGCAGGAAAAGGCCGCCTTGAACTGTTCCCCGCATGGGCCACTGGCCATCCCCCCAAGGCACGGGCAGTTCCAGTTGATGTCTCCGTTTGGCAGGATCAGTCCTGGGGAGGGAAGATGGACGAGGAAGCGAGACAGGTTTCATAAAAAGCACACCCAAGCCCCGGCCTCACAGGAATAATTGTAAGACGAACTGCTGCCTGGCTGGCACTGGCCGGTGGCCCTGCGTCCCCCTCGGGATGGGGTTTACACTCCCGGCAGAAACCCACCGAGCGTTCTCGGCTCAGCTGAAGAGAAGTCGCCGCGGGCGACTTTCTCCAGTTGCAGCTCTGCTGGTGTGCTAAGCCGGCCCCCAGGGCTGTGCTCTGGGCTGTGGCCGTGCCTGTGCTCAGGACTACACAGGGGGCACTGTTTAGTCCAAAGGCTTGAAGGAGGAGTCCTGGTCTCCCCCTTCCACATGGATGGTCAGGACCTCCCACGCCCTCCTTCAAGCCCCCCTGCTCCTCGGCTGCTCTCAGCACAGCGTGAGGACTGGAAAGTGAGGCTGGACGGTGTCCAAGGGGCGCTGGGCGTGTCAGAGCACTGAGGCTCCTCCATTTTGTCAAAGTGGAAGATTGTTCACAACTCAGAAGCAACTCCTAGGTTTGGCCTGATGGCCAGGTCAGTGCACGGCCCCTCCCACCTGAGGGAGACGCACTCGTGTCCTGGGAGCAGTGCTGGCCGAGGCGGACACCCAGCTGTGGCCAGGAACGTGGGACTGCCGCCCGCCGACCCCGGCCCTCTCACTCACCATGCTCCTCGTACGGGTCATTGGGGTCGTCGGCCACCAGCTCTGCGTTGCTTGGAGTCTCGTGGTCCTCTTTGGTCACAAATATGATTCGATCCTTCCCTAGAGTTTGGAGAACAGAGGGAGCCACGTTTCACCAGGAGCTGTGACGCATCCTGAACCCAAGCAGCCACGGAAGCCTTGTCCCATCTGAAACCTTGATGCGCTCCCCCAGGGGACCCGCTCACTGCCGACCTGGGGGGCAGTCTAGCGGCACCAGCGCACCACGTGCCTGTGGCTGGAGTGGGGAGGCGGGAGACGCACGTCTCGGTGCCACCGCGCGTCCTCGGCGGGGAGACGAGACGCCCCGAGCCCTCAAGTGCAGCTGCCCTCAGCCCCCAAGCCGCTGGCGTCTCACAGGCCGGTCCTGCCCAGCTCAGAACTCCCACGGCTCCACAGCTTTGCTCCTTCCCGTGGCCTAGAGCACCTCGTCCGGCCCGAGGGGCCTGCCAGCAGGCGCCCTCAGATGACACTCCGCCTACCGGGCTCCCCCGGCAGAGGCTTGGGAAGAGCGCCAGGGTGACCGTGTGGAGCTGAGAGGCCTGCGGGCGGGGGCGCTGCGGGGAGAGGGAAGGTGCGGGCCGGTACACCCTCCCCGCTGTCTCCCGGGCGGGTGACAGCGGTGACGGCTGACGCTCCGCACACACAGGCCCACGCCCGCTCCAGCACCCCACACTGGACCTCAGAGAAGGCGGCTTGTCCCGGCCGGGGGCAGGACTGGGGCCAGGCAGCTAGGGCGCGCTGAAGAACCTAAAGACCTCGGGGACTCCGGCCAGAGTTCAGAACACTCGAGGGCAGTCCACAGAAGTGCTGCGCTAAGCAGAAGACAGAAGCTGACACGGCCGCTCGGCTCCGCTCTGACAGTTTTGTTCACCAAGATCTCAGCCAGGCCCAGCCAGTGCAGAGGCTGGTGTCAGGCCCAGAGCCAAGGGGTCCAAGCCTGGGCAGTGACTTATCTTGTATCTCTAGCCCTGGTGCTCGACGGCCATGCTGGTTTACCAGACCAGCTGACAGTCAGGGCTCGACACGGTCTGCAGCAAGAGCGCACGCGCGGCCCTGCGCCAGAGGGAGGGCCGGCTTGGGAGGCGCTGGCTCCCGGGGCCATCAGCGTGCCAGAGGCTCAGGACGGGGGTTCAGACTGGGGCTCAAGCACACAACAGCTGCTGAGCGCACGCCTACCTCGGGGACCTGCCAGGCCGTGCTGTCGTCCAGGAGCGCATTCAGACACCTCACAGCCACCTTTCCCTGACTTCAGACCTCCTGCTCAGATGGCACCTTCCTTCATCCCTCCCCATCGCCTCTAACCCGCCTTCCCTCACCCACAATTACTTATCTGTTTACCACCCATCTCCCCGACTGACATGTCAGCTCCTCGGGGGCAAGGGTGCATCTGTTCCATTCACTGCAGTAGCTCAGAGCCTAGAACAGTGCCCGCGACACAGTGAGCAATCAGTGTTTGCTGGAAAAGTGAGTGGGGAAATGAGCTCTGAGCTCAGACAAGAAGATCCCAGGCCCCGCTGAGTATGGAGGAGAGATGGCTATCACCATGAAGCAGGTCACAGGGACAAAAATAACACCTTGCTTGGGTGGTCTCATTTCCCCTAGAACACATCACCGCTTGCCACACCCAGCCTGCCCCCTCCACTGCCTCCGCCATGCCACGGGGCAGACTACCCACCTGTGCCAACTGCCTCTGCCATGTGGTCAGGGCTGGCACATCACAGGTACTCAGTAACTGTTCACTGACAGAGCAGGAAAGAGCAAGACCAGCACTGGAAAAGGAGAACAAAGACTGGAGAAGTGTGGCCCTGGGCCAGGGAGCCAGCCGGAGTCCATGCTGCCTAGCACCTCGAATGACCCCAAGGCCAGGGGGCGGGCCCCTGAAGTCAAGCGCATGGGCAAGTGATTCCCTCAGAAGAGAGGGCAGCCGTGTGTACCGGTTCACTGGGTGACGCTGCAGGGAAAGTGGCCCACCTAACGCTCTCAGCCTGCTGCAACACAGACAAGCCGAAAGAGGACAAAAGTACACCAGGTAATTTCCGAGAGTTTAGGATGTGGAAGACACGAAGGCAGGGAAGACCTCACTGAGGAGGTGGCATCTGCACTGAACCCTAAAGGATGAGGAAGCAGCCGTGAGAAGAGCCGGGGGAGGGACGCACCAGGCCAAGGGAATAGCCAGAGGCCGGCCTGGCTGCACAATGACAGGTGCGTAGGGACCAGCAGGAGCCAGGTCAGGCCTCAATCACACAGGCCTTAATCAGGAAGGAGCTGGGGTCAGTTCTCTAAGTCCCATGGGAAGCATAAGGAATCCATGGATAGAAAAACAAGAAGTGCGGGACTGAGGGGACAGTGGCGTGGATAGATAAAAACCAGGCAAGGCCTAAAGTGAGTGCTTTTAATTCTTATCCCCAAAGAAAGAAAGAGATCTTTGATCCAGGAAACGATATGGGTCTGAACACTTACCTCTGCTTCCCAGATAACATGTGACTCCTAGAAACCCACAAGAATGAGGATTATAGCCTCATTATACTCAAAAGACTAAAAAAAATCTGCTACATAAAGGAGTAAATTAGACTCAGGACGATGGAATAAAAAACTAGAGACCTACTCTCTAACAAACTGGTGAGGGCAGAGGACTTCTGCTCATGGCAGAGTTCAATGTCAATCAATGGGAACTGCTTCTCAGAGACATCACTGAGTGTCATAGCTTTGCGGCCCAGGGAAGGAGGGTTCCAGAGGCAGAATGGGGTACTGGGAAATTGGTCACTCAGTTGTGTCCAGCTCTTTGCAACCCCATGGACTGTTGCTCTGACCATGGGATTTTTCAGGCGAGAACGCTGGAGTGGGTTGCCCTTTATCAGAATTCCATGGACTGTATAGTCCATGGGGTCACAAAGAGTCGGACAGGACGGAGCCACTTTCACTTTCCTCCTCCAGGGGATCTTCCCCACCCTGTGACTGAACTGCATTGGCATCTGAGCCACCAGAGGAGGCCACTGGCAAAAAGGCTTAGTATTTTAAACTGAGCCGTGAGCTGAAGCTTGACACACTTCTCCTAACTGAAGCATGACCTTGGGCAGGTCACCTCCATCTCTGGGCTCAGGATTTCCTGAAATAACTGAGGGAGCTGGAGTATTCACTAGAGAATTTCCTGGGACTTCCACTTCTCTCTGGAACTTCAGTCTCAGATACCCACCCTCCCCCTCACCCGGCATGGAGAAGGTACTTCATGAATATCTGCGGAATGAATGAAGACTAACTTCTCATTTTACAAGACTGGACAACCGGGCCTGGAGGGTTTGGGTGTCAGCTCAGGGACAGTTCCTGGTTGCGCGGGGAGGCCCGCGGACCGCGGCCTGGAGACTTCCTAGGTGAGAGACCGCAGGCGGGGACCAACTTTTGTTTTTTTCTGCGGGATGTCTTCCCAGCGGAGGGCTCCCTGGAGTCCTCTGGGCACCAGACGGAGAAGCTCTGGAATCAGACCGCGGGCTCCAACCCCAGCTCCGCGAGTAGCCGGCCGCGTGGCTCAGCCAAGTCACCTCTGGGGTCTTGGTTTACTCTTGGGATAAGAGCAGGGCCTGATTTAGGAAAGTCGCTGCGAGACAGGCCACTCAAGGCTCCTGGCGCAGGGCCTGACCCGTGCCCGCCGGCGGCACTCCCACCGCCAGCGTCGCGCCCACCGAGGGGCGACCTTCCGGGTCAGTTAGAGGCGGTGCAAACGGGAACACGTGGTGTGTGGCGAGCGGCGTAGCAACATAATTAGTAATCAGCACATTTCCCGTTACCAGCCTCGGGCAGCGCGCTCGCGCCGCTCTAACCCCCGGGCCCAGTTTACGAGTCTCCCCACGTGCTGTTCCCTCCGAGGTCCAGGTTCGAGTCTCTCGGAGACCCGGGACAGCCTTACTCCTCCGTGGGCCTCGGTTTTCTCATCCGAAAAGTGGGGCTGGCGACCCCGCCGCCAACCCGCACCTTCCTCCCGAGAACTCGTGCCCCGCGCCCTCAGTGGGGGCGCTGCATGGACCGCGTGTCCCCTGCAGGGCCTCGGAGTCCGTCTCCACGCAGCCCGCCCTCCTACCTTCCTGCCGGCAGTAGGCCATGATGCAGCCCGGCGCTCCGACCTCGCGGCGATCGCCTCACGCCGTGACCTCTCCGCGGCGGGGCGGGCGGCTCGGAGGCCCGCACGGACCCGCCCCCCAGGCCTGCCCGCCGCGCGCCTGCCTCGGCGCTTCCAGCTCGGCGCGCTCAGCCGGTAACTACATTTCCCGGCAGGCTGCGCGCCTCGCGGCCACTCCCCAGGCAGTAGGAACTACATTTCCCAGAATGGCTTGCAGTGCGCGGGCGCGTCCGTGAGGTGTCAGTGGGTGGCAACTTTCGGAAAGCGCCCGACCCAGGACTACGTTTCCCAGGAGGCAGTGCGGCACGGCGAGCGAGAGCCAAAAACGCCAGGGCTCCCTGGGCGGTAGCTCTGGGGCGCGTCCCGGGCTCTGGGTTGCGCCGCTGTCTGCCGCTCTCGGGCGGGCGAGAGGTCGCGGACTCAGTGCTGCGGCGTAAACCCTGCTCCGCGCTGAGCCGAGCGAGGCGGGCGGCGACCGGGCCCCACCATGGCCGCGAACGTGAGTGTCTCCTGGCCCGCCGGCCACACCCAGGCCTCCCGGTCCTCCGGCCCCCTCTTCCCGCGGGCGTGTCGCGGCGCCCTGCCGGGTGGTCCCCTCCGTCCACTCGCCCGCCTCCCTCCCGCACCCGTGTCCGCGCCTTCCGGCAGCTGTGCCGTCTGTCTTGCTCAGCCCTGCCCGACTCCTTGGGCCCCGCGGTGTTGGGGACTGGGCCTCTGGCCCGTGGCTCCGGCTCGGGGTCCTCTGGTGCGGGGCGCCTCCCCGTAGCTCTTCCCTTCGTTCCCGGTTCCCTCCTGGACCTTCAGGGTTGTCACGTGTGCGGACTTGAAGGGCCGGACGGGGCCGAGAGAGGTGGCCAGTCCACGGGGGCGGTGGGGAAGCCGATCCGCCCTGCTGGAGCTGTCCAGCGACGTGCTGTACGGGGCGGGCGGTGAGCTCCGTGCCCAGCGGGGTATGTAAGACCCGGGCTGTTACGATACAGGAGCGCAGGCCAGGTGGGGAGCGGAGACTTCAGGGCGGCGGGCAGAGGGGGGCATTTCCCTACGGCCGGGCGCTCGTCCTCCTAGCAGGGGTTTAGTTGCAGAGCCCCTCGCTGAAGGTGGTGCCCCTGGAAAGGCTGCTGGCCTCCTGCCAGCAGCCAGCCTTTCTCAGGAACCTTTCTATTTAAGCCAAACATTCATTCAACAAACCGAGGGGCCCCTCCCACCAGGGTGTTCGGAGAAGGAGCTGGTGACTCAGGCTCCGCTCCCCTGTGAAAGTGTCTGGAGCCAGCCAGCTCGGAGCCCTGCCAGCCGGGGCACTCCCTCCCTCTTGCTTTGGTTGAGCGTCCTAGCCACTCTCCGCTGCTCTGTTACACCCTTCCAGGCTCCTCCTCTGTCCCCAAGCGTCCTCTCTGCCTCCCACACCCCCTGAGAAGCCAGGGCTTTCGTCACCCACAGCCCCAGTACACCCTGCCTGGTGTAGAGTTGTTTGGGAGGCCGAGAAGCCTTAAGCGGTGCACCTAGAGGTGGTCCCCCAGATGCAGGGTCTGCCGGGGGAGGCCTGGGCTGTGTCAGGAGACAGGCGTGCCCCCAGACCACCGCCAGGATACCTTACAGATGAGGGCTTCCCAGCAGGGGCACGTGCTTGCCCAGGGCCCCACAGCCAGCTCGGCGGGTCATGGGAAGGTGTGACAGGCTTTGGAGTCAGGCCCACCTGGGGAAAGATCCAGATTCTTCCTCAGTAGCTATGTGACCTTAATTCCTTGGGATCTTTGTTTCCTCACGGGCTCAGTTACTGTGAAGTTTAAGGAAGACTCTGCTTTCAGCACAGTGCCTGGCGCACCATAGGTCCTTAGTATGTTAAAAAGCAGTTTATCTTCAGTCCTGGTGGGCAGAGAGTCTTGGATACATAGGGTCCTGATCTTTGCTAAAGAGTGTAGATGAATTTGGGTATCCTCTGGCACCAGACCTTCGTTGATTGACCCAGTACTGGGGTGCACATTTACAGGGACCAGAAGGCCCGGTACCGAAGAAAGATCAGAAGATTGTGGGCTGGAGCAGGAAGGACACAGGATTCTTAATCACTCTAACCTCCCTCCAGTAATGGAGTTACTGTTGACATCTGTGCTTAATAAATGGGTAAACAGGGTCAGAGGGGTAAAGCAGCTGACCCTGGGTTACACAGGAAGTGATTTTCAGGAGCTGTAGGTCGGCCCCCAGCCCGCCACGCACTGCTCATCGCTTCTAAGCCTGGAGTAGGGGAGCGTGCAGAGGGGAAGTCTCCACCGTCCTTGTTTACTGGGAATCTGGTCTAGAAAGTGGGCCGGGTGTGTCATGCCAGCCTGAGGATCACCTTCTTTCTTCTCTTCAAGGCCATCTTTGAGCCGCTTATCTTGATGTTGGCTGTTAGGGGTGGCTGGGGGGAGGCCCAGGAGGAAGCCAGGCCTTCCAGGGCCCAAGCTGGGGACTGGCTTCTTTTCCCATCCTACGTGCCTACCTCGGGCTCCCCGTGTTCAGCCCCTGTTGTGGCCCCAGGCGTGAGGAAGGCAGTTTGGAGTGCAGTGGCAGAGAGTGGCCCCCAGTTGCCCAGATAGGAATCCTGCGTCTGCCTCTTAGAGGCTGTGTGGTGTGGACTGGTGCTGTGATGGCTGACCGCTGTGTCCCCATCTGTGACGTGCGGTCGTGACGGTGCCCACCTCCTCGGGCTGGTGCAGGACTGGCGTCTGATAGACTGGCGTGCTTGCCGTTGCCATCATCATAATGGCTGATGCTCACCTATCTGCCTGCAACGAATTGCTCCACTCACGTTTCCAAATGGCCTGGAAAGTCAAGACCGTCGGTGATGCTTGTGTTAGAGGAAGCTGGGTGTAGAAACGGGTCGAAAGTCCATTCAGGTGGAGGGGCCTTTTCAAAATGAGAGACTTGAATCCGTGAATTAATGTTCACTTTGACTGAGCAGAGATAAGTTAACAACAGATAAAGCACTTGCTGTCTGTCTCGGTTGCAAAGAATCATTTATTTGATGTCCTTTTCAATAGACAAAATTTCTGTTATAATCCATGATCTGTAGGGTTTTCTGGAAGCTGTAAAAAAACCTTGTTACCAACTTTTTTTTTAAAGCGTCTCAATAAGACCCTGACAGTAATGTAAAGTGTCCCTTGAGCCACCATGGGGGAAAGTTTCCAAAAATACTTCTTTCCCCCATGAGCCGTTTTCTCGGGTGCACAGTTAAAGGAGATAGGTGCTGGAGTCACGGCGGGTGTGCTCCAGGCGTGAGCCTCGTGTGCTGTTTGGTTTTAAAGTAGGTCTAAACTGGATTTGGGTGGTGGGGTCAGAGTCCCCCTTTTTGTGGCCGTGTCTGTCAGTTTTTTGAGCCTGTGAAGGAACGCTTCCGCTGGATTAGGAGCGTTCCCTGAGAGCAGCAGGCTTTCTGGAGGCTGGACAGCGTGGGGATTTAAATCACAGCCTCAGTGCGCTGATTGCTTCTAGCTTCCATAGCGTTGACATTCGAACGCCCGGTGTTTTCAGCAGTTAACTGTTTTGGCAATTGTATAACAATAACTCTTCCATTTTTTTTTATTAGGTTGTCCTGAAGAGGTTAGTCACCTCAGTGTTTCCATAGCATTCCAGAGTCGTGTGTCACCCCAGAGGCACGGGTGTCAGTGTGAATATGTATCACCGGGTCCGCAGCTAGAGTTGGGGCAGTTCGTTCAGCTAGTGCTTTGTTTCCAGTAAATAAAAGCTTGTGTGATGTCCACTGTGGGCGTTGCCGCATATCCATCTTGGTAAAGTCCCTGCTCCTCCCTTAAACAGGACCATCTGTAAGTTAGATTAGATCAGCATTATCGATACGGGCTTCCTGGGAACAAGAAGACGATCCAACCGGTTCACAAAATGCAGTCGTGGCTGTTTGCTGACTGGCGCTGGCAGCAGAGCTGCAGGTCAGGGCCACCCGGTGGAAGCCAGGCAGCGCCAGGCAGCCACCCTCACGGGGAGCTGGGCAGCGCAAAGGAAACGCAGCTGGGTGCAGGACCGAGAAGGCAGCCTGTTGCCGTTTCCTCAGGGCCTTCCCCTCAGGGCCTCCCGGGAGAGCTGTGGCCGAAATGGCCCTCAAAGGGGAGGGAGTCCCTTGGCTGCCGAGTCTAGTTTAGTTTGAGAGCCTAAAGCAAGTCGTGAAACAGTTTTGTAAAAGCGTCAGTTACTGGATAGACATAACTGTGTATAAATGACAGAAGACCTAAAATCTCGGTGAAAGACCTGGTTACAAGACAGTTGTCAAGGAAACTGGCTATTTCTGTAGCATGCAACATTTTAAGAGAGTGGCCAGAATCATGACTGACACATACCAGGAGATTTCAGACTTTAGGAACTTCCTGCAATTTCTAGAATGTTTATATTAATATATTTATCCACACAATATGACCTAAGAATTTTTCATTACTCAGTGTTTCCCATGTAATGTAACATACCAAATGAGCCCAATTAGCTTAATATTTCTCTTTGAGATGTTTAGGGGTTTTCTGAAGCATCCCAGAGTTAGCTGGAGGTCAAAAGAGCTTCATTAAGAATTTGATTTGAGGAAGTTTGTGAAAGATATCAAAAAGTTATAAATGTTTGACTAAGTAGGATCGTAAGTCACTGTGAAACAATATATTAAAATTCATTCATTTAATTAAATTTAGTCTGATCTTAGTCAGTCCTGGCCATGTACAAAAACTTTTCTCAGGGTTCCCTTTTTAAAATTGATTTTTAAAAATATATGTTACTTTATAGTTCAGTCTCTGAGTAAAGCGCAGAGTATATTTATTAATAGTCTCAGACACATTTAGTTTCCGTGTGTGTGTTGCTCAGTCGTGTCCGACTCTGCGACCCCACGGACTGTAGCCCGCCAGTCTCCTCCGTCCATGGGGTTTTCCAGACAAGAACACTGGAGTGGGTTGTCATAAAAGTAAGTAATTAAAGACTTATTTAGCAGTTAATCTTTCAGTATGTTCTTATTAAGAAAACGATCTAGACATTCAGTGAATTCCATCATTTGACTTAATTTAGCAGAACTCCAACTCTAAAATTTCAAATCCCCCCAGATTTGGAGAAACTGTTTTTAGGCATGAAAGTGAAAGTCACTTGGTTGTGTCTGACGCTTTGCGACCCCATGGACTATACGTTCCATGGAATTCTCCAGGCCAGAATACTGGAGTGGGTAGCCTTTGCCTTCTCCAGGGGATCTTCCCAACCCAGGAATCAAACCAGGGTCTCCTGCATTGCAGGTGGATTCTTTACCAACTGAGCTATCAAGGAAGCCCTGTTTTTAGGTACATATGCCCTAAAACAAAATTATTCTTTAAAGAATTCACCCCAAATCTTATTCATTATTTATGAAAATATTACCATACCAAGTTAATTTTCTTGTTGACACATTTCATAACCACAACAACATGAGCATATTAACTTTCAGGAAACCTGGGTACAGCTAAAATATTACACTGAATGGTGACTGTAAAGCCATGTCTGTATTAATTAGACCATCAATTTTAGCTTGTTTTCTTCCATTAAAGATTAATCCTAGATTATGTGATCCTTTGACATTTTGGGCTACTTTAAGTGAAATATTTGATTTGTAAACATTTACTTTTAAATCCATTAAGTAGAACTCTTTTACATTAATGTTGATAGTAACCTCTGAAGTTAGAGATGGATCATACTTGTGTATACAGACATATACACAGATGTATACACCAGATGCCCAAAGAAATAGCTGTCCTGCTTGAGTTTTACAAAGATTTGTTTTCACACACAGATACACCCCCCCTTTTTTTTGCTTTTGAGTCTACTAATTAAGCCAAATAGACTCTAAAACTGGAAAGAAGAAAAAAGGTCAGTCTTCATCCCAGTTCCCAAGAAGAAAAGCACTAGAGAATGTTGAGACTATCGGATGGTCGCTCTCACTTCCCTTGCTAGTGAGGCTATGCTCAAAATCCCTTAAGCCAGGCTTCAGCAGTACTTGAATTGAGAACTTCCAGATGTACCGGCTCAGAAAAGGCAGAAGAACCAGAGATCAAATTGCCAACATTCATTGGATCATAGAGAAAGCAAGGGAATTCCAGAAAAACATCTACTTCTGTTTCTACATTAAAGCCTTTGACTGTGTGGATCATAACAAACTGTGATAAACTCTGGAAAAAAATGGGAATAACAGGCCATCTTACTCGTCTGTTGAGAAACTTGTATGCAGGTCAAGAAGCAACAGTTAGAACCTTACATGGAACAACTGACTGGTTCAAAATTGAGAAAGGAGTATGACAAGGCTGTTTACTGTCACCATGCTTATTTAACTTATGTACAGAGTACACCACACGAAATGCTGGGCTGCATGAGTTACAAGCCAGAATCAAGATTGCCAGGAGAAATATCAACAACCTCAGATACACAGATGATACCACTCTAATGTCAGAAAGCAAAGAGAAACTAAAGAGCCTCTTGATGAGGGTGAAAAAGCTGGCTTAATACTCTGGCCACCTGATACGAAGAGCTGACTCATTGTAAAAGACCCTGATGCTGGGAAAGATTGAAGACGGGAGGAGAAGGGGACGACAGAAGATGAGATGGGTGGACGGCGTCACTGACTCCATGGACGTGAGTTTGAGTGAACTCCGGGAGTTGGTGGTGGGCAGGGAAGCCTGGCGTGCTGCCGTTCATGGGGTTGCAAAGAGTCGGACACGACTGAGCGACTGAACTGACTGAAAGCTCAATATTAAAGAAACTAAGATCATGGCATCCGTCCCGTCACTTCATGGCAGACGGAGGGGTAGGAAAGGTGGGAGCCGTGACCGACGTCCTCTTCTCGGGCCCTACAGTCACTGTGGACGGTGACTGCAGCATGAGATGGGAAGACAGCTGCTTCTTGGGAGGGAAGCTGTGACAGACCTAGAGAGTGTTTTAAAAAGCAAAGACGTCACTTTGCTGACAAAGGTCCATATAGTCAAAGCTGTGACCTTTCTCGTAGTTATGGACGGATGTGAGAGTTGGAGCGTACAGAAGGCAGAGTGCCAAGGAACTGATGCCTTCGAAATGTGGTGCTGGAGAAAACTCTTGGGAGTCCCTTGGACTGCCAGGAGGTCAGACCAGTCAATCTGAGAGGAAATCAACCCTGAATACTCATTGGAAGGACTGATGTTGAAACTGAAACTCCAGTACTTTGGCCCCCTGGTGTGAAGAACTGACTCACTGGAAAAGACCCTGATGCTGGGAAAGATTGAAGGCGGGAGGAGAGGGGGGCAATAGAGGATGAGATGTCTGGATGGCATCACCGACTCAATGGACATGAACTTAGGCAAACTCCAGGAGATGGTGAAGGACAGAGAGGCCTGGCGTGCTTTAGCCCATGGGGTTGCAAGGAGTTGGACATGACTTGGCAACTGAACCACAACAGTTAAGCCAACACTATAGACTCAAGGCAGTGTGGGCTGTGTTCACATTTCAGGAACATGATAAGGGGTGTAACTTCAGGCTTTCTCCTAGGAATGCTTCTGTTCCTCAAGGTCTGAATTTGGAAGATGTTTTATCAAGCCAGCTTTCTCTACGGGGCTGGAACATCTAAGGCGCTCCCTCCCGGCCGTTTACGAGTTAAGTGTTGGCAGACATTGGTTCTGTCAAGAAGCCAGCCAGGAGGCCTTTCGGCCTTTGAGGGGTGGTTTCCCGTTATTACGCCCAATTCAGATAGGATCTCGACAGCTTTCTGAGGCCCAGTGATGGGACGTACCTGGCTTCCTGAGGGGTTCCCCTGGGGCTGCGTGGCTCTCCTGTGCCTTGGCGTCTCTCTGCAACAGGTGAACCTGCTACAGGTGCTGGGAGTGCCAGGTGGCCAGCTGCCACGGCGCCCCCCGGCCAGCAGAACTCACTTAGTGGCTGTAGTAGGCCCTGTGGGGCCGCTGCGCGGCACGTCCGCTAGGTCCCCCGCCGCCCGGGGGCTGCTCCTGGCCGAGGGAGCAAGTGTCCGTCTACCGTGGAGTTGCGCAGGCTCAGTCTCGTCCCACTGCCGGTTTGTTCACGCCGCACATACAGAAGTCTTTCCAGTTTAAGTCAATCTGTTAAGAAAGACCAGTGAGCAGAGATCCCAGGCCTCTGCCTAGGAGACGGTCCAGTAACCCCTTTAAGACTCCAAGTCCCAGGAGGAGCAGCTTGAGTAAAACTCAGAGTGGGATTTAAAGCGATGATGTCCAGGCGTCAGGAGAACTCAGGAGAACTCTCGAAAGCACTGAAGGAACACAGAGAAGTGGGTGGTGCCCCCGGGGCCCCTGCTGGCACCAGGCCCTGGTTTGGGCTGGACTCCAGCTGTCTGCTGGTGGATGTGTCTGACAGCCCCCCAGCTACACCAGTCAAATGCGGATGGAAATTTAGTTAACAATCAAATCAAGAAGAAACAAGGGCATTTTATTTGAGCCAAACAGGATTATAGCCCTGGAGACAGCCTCCCGGAGGCTCTGAGAACGCTGACCTGCTGGAAGTTGAAGACACAGCTGTGTGCATTACAGGAAAGGGGCACACTGGTGGTTCACACACAGTTCACCAGGGACACACAGTCCAGGGAGGCCCGTGGACAAAGCGAGCAGCGAGTCCCCCTGGCCCCCTGCAGAGCTGCGAAAGAACGCTGCTCCTTTAAGGAGTTTCGCTGCTGACGTCAGAAGAGAGGGGAGAAGGTCTTCACGGCTGAGCAGGTGCTCCCGTCTTGGAGAAGGTCTGGCCGTGATGCAGATGTGGACTGCGTGTTGGGGAGCGGGGAGGCCCACACGGCACAGAGTTCTCTGTTCAAATTTTCATGTCCTGCCCTCAGATAGAAATTACATTTCACCAGCTTGTAAATGAGTGTTCCTGGAAGCACTGTTCATAATCGCTAGTTGCTGGAAATATCCAAGGTTTCCATCGACTGGAGAGTAAATTGACAGGCGTGGAATTCTGCTCGGCCATAAGAAGGAGCAGACTCCTGATGCCGTGACAGAGACGGCCCCAGGCGTTACGCCGAGCCCGAGAATCCGAACAGGAGCTCGTGCTGCGTCATGACCCGCTCGCACCACGTTCAGGAGGAGGCAGGACAAATCGCAGTGAGACGGATTCAGGTCACTGTCCCCTCTGGGCAGTGGGGAGACGGATATTGGCAGGGAGGGGCACAGGGAGCTTCTGGGCAAGAGACGTGTTTCGTGTGTTGACGAGCATGGCTCTGCACTTGTCAAAACCGAACACTCAGTCTGTGCATGTAACTGAGTGTAAAGGCAGTTTGGTTTCTAAAAACGAGTTTCCTTTTTTGTGTTTTTCAGTATTCTAGTACGAGTAACAAGAAAGATCACGTCAGAATCACAAACAAGTCCCAGCCAGGCTTCTTGGAGCGGCTGAGCGAGACCTCGGGTGGGATGTTTGTGGGGCTCATGACCTTCCTGGTCTCCTTCTACTTAATCTTCACCAATGAGGTACGAGGTTTGGGGTCCCTCTGTGCAGAGTGAGGGTCCCTGCAGCATCTCCATGCAGAGGCTGGATATGGTAATAAGGGTCAAGGTTTTATGGGGATGAGGGTTGGATTACTCAGTCCGTTCTGTTGTGCCCCGCTTCGCGACTGACAGAAGCAGGAGGGGAGACGGGTCAATTCACATACCTGAAATGGGGTGAAAGGACAGGTGGAAAGTGACAGTCGCTCAGTCGGGTTTGACTCTTTGCAGCCCCGTGGACTATACGGTCCATGGGATTCTGGCCAGAATACTGGAGTGGGAAGCCTGTCCCTTCTTGAGCAGGCCTTCCCAACCTGGGAATTGAACCAGGGTCTCCTGCTTTGCAGGCGGATTCTTTACCAACTGAGCTATTCACACTCTGAAATGGGGACAGCCTCGGCCGCAGGCGTGGCTGGATCCAGGCATTCACGCTGGGCCACCAGGAGCCTCTGTCTCTCCATCTGCTGCCCATTTTCCTCTGTTGTTCCACGGGCTTTTCCCTTGTGGCGGCAGAGGTGGTCCGGCAACAAGCCCAGAGAAAAGAGGCTGCGTCTGTGTTCCTAAGTCAGTTTAGCCAGAGGCTCAGGGAGATCTCTGAGTGTCCTCAGTCCGCTCTGAAGCACTCCTGGGGGCCAGTGGACCCAGGATGCGGTTGGCGAGGCCTGGGTCACACTGAACAGCTATGCCATCAGCCCTAGTGAAGCACATGGATGGAGGGGAGGGGAGGGGAGGGGTGCAGAGCAGAGGCAGCCGCTGTTCTTCCTGGCGCGGCTGGTGCTGCGTGGGTGCGGGGAGGCCTGGAGAGTGGGCATCCTGGGTCCTCCTCGCCCCAGGCAGCAGGCGTCCAGCAGTTGAAATCCTCGCTCTCCGGCGTGCACAGGGCCGCGCGTTGAAGACGGCGACCTCGCTGGCCGAGGGGCTCTCGCTGGTGGTGTCTCCCAGCAGCATCCACAGCGTGGCTCCGGAGAATGAGGGGAGGCTGGTGCACATCATCGGGGCCCTGCGGACGTCCAAGGTAGGCCGGCAGCGCCCGCTGACCGCAGGGGCTCGGGCACCTCGTGGGTGTCATCTGGAGGCCTGGGCCTCGGAAACCATACTTCTGGTGTGAGTCACACTGCACTGCTTGGCGGCTGGGGACCCGTCTCTCCAGGGCCTCAGAGGCTTCCTCTGTCAAATGGGGAGAAGCCTTGTAACAGCCCGAGTGGGCTCTGCAGATCAGCCCAGATTCAGGAGCTCCCGTCCTGGCACAGTGGCCCTTGGCCGGAGCCTCACACAGAGGCGCTTTAACAGTGATGGCGGGCCTTCGTGCCTGGGGCAGCGTCTCCTGTCTGAACATCCTTCATGCTGCCGGGCCCTGCAACCCTGGGCTCGCAGCCTGAGCGTGCGTGCAGCTCGGGTCACAGGCTCAGCTCTTGGGGCGGCGGCTCTGCTTGGCGCCCGTACGAGCAGCGCAGAGTTCCCTGGGCTGTCCTGCCCTCTGGACCTGTTTCTCCCCAGCCTAGCTTCCCCTGAGCTGAGGATTCTTGTCCTTCGTTCTCCTGGTCTGTTTCTCTGTGAAGCTCCTGTCTGATCCTAACTACGGGGTCCACCTCCCGGCCGTGAAGCTGCGGCGGCACGTGGAGATGTATCAGTGGGTGGAGACAGAGGAGTCCAGGTGAGGGGCTGGCTGGGGCTGCGGGAGGTACGGGGTCAGGGGGACGCGTGGCCGGCCTTCACTGCGGGACTGCTGAAGGCCACCGTGGGAAGTTTTCCTTGCGGAGGAACGTCAGATTGTCCCTGAGGGACTGGCCCATGGTCTCGATTGGAGGCGGCAAGGGTCTTCTGCAGAGTGCCTGGGGGAAGAAAGTGGCTGGGCTAGTTCCCGGGGATCACTGCGTGTCTGAGCTGGTGTGGACCAAGCCTGCGCCATGTGGGGAGAGTCTGGCCTGGGAGCCCCGAGGCAGCTTCAGGCTGGAGACGCCTAGAGGTGGGGCCACCTCGGGGATGGCGGGCTGACTCGGGCGCCTGTTTTCCCCGCAGGGAGTACACGGAGGACGGGCAGGTGAAGACGGAGAGGAAGTACTCCTACAGTGAGTCGCGGGCCCCTCCCTGCTCTCTGCAGCCTGTGTCTTTCCTCAGCCAGCATCAGGCCCCCGGCGTGCTGGTCCTCGGAGCCCTGCTCCCCCGTCTGTCCAGCAAGGCTCCAGGAGCTGCCCCTTTGGCCCGCGGGTGGTCCCAGGCTTGAATAAAAGGACGGGGACCGGCGGGCCTCAAACCTGAGGCTTACCATGGTTTCCCCATGTTCCTTCTGCTCAAAACAGACACAGAATGGAGGTCGGAGATCGTCAACAGCAGAAACTTTGACCGAGAGATTGGCCACAAAAACCCCAGGTAAGAACCAGCCCCTGGCAGGTTCCTAGCCCCGCGTCCTCATCTGAGTAATGGGGCTGAGTTACTTCTGTCTCACGGGCTGATGAAATGTGGGCCAGGGTTCGGAGGCCCACTCTGGCACCGTGAGCAGAGGCGGGGCCTGATGCCCCTGGCCCTAGGGCCTGGGTATGAGGCTGGGCCGAGTGCCCAGAGGGGTGGTCAGTGGTGGGTGTGGGGAGACTGTCCGCAGGGCTTTCAAGAGCGGCCGCATTTGACGCCCCCGTTCAGGGGTCCGGCAGAGGATGGTTAGCTCAGGGGCAGGGGTGAGGGTGTTGAGACGGGCGTGACGCTGGACAGGGCCCGTGTGGGCTGTGTGCTCTGATGACCTGGGCAAGGCCAGAAAGGGCCTTGAACGTTCCCAGTGAGGCTTGGATGCTGGCAGGAAGGGTCTGGAGGGGAGGGTGTGAAGTCCATGGCAGGGCCGTCTGACGGCTGCGGGGGCAGGGTGGGACAGGCTGGCAGGGGTCCAGGCAAGATTGTAAGAAGCTCTGGGCGACGGGAAGCCAGCGGAAGCTGCCCTTCCTCGGCAGGGGATGGGATCAGGGGAAGACAAGACTGCAGGGCCGGGCTGGGCTGGGCTGGCAGGAGCCCCCTGGGTGCGGACCCTGCCGTACACCTCCCCTGGGATGGTGGCAGCTCCCCTGGTGCCCCACATCGCCGACAGCTCCCCCCTCTCCCCAGCGCAATGGCCGTGGAGTCGTTCACCGCAACAGCCCCCTTCGTCCAGATCGGCAGGTTTTTCCTCTCGGCGGGTGAGTCTCAGGCCGTTGGGTGAGCCACCATGGACCCAGAACCCTGCACTTCCACCCGGTTGCCTCCCAGGAGCCGGGGCCCTGACTCAGTCCTTGGGTGGTTGAAGGGGTCTCCCGTGGCCCTGGGCAGGGCCAGCCAGCACTTCTCCAGCGTCTTACTTTTGGGCTGGGGCCAGAGGGCAGGTGTATCCCCAGGAAGGGGCCCCTGTGTGGAACCCCCTGAGACCTGTTCAGGGAGCAGCTGCCAGGTGTGGATCCTTGCTGGGCTGAGCAGGCGGGGCTGAGAGCCCCTCCTCAGGCAGCCCTGGAGGGCAGCGCACATAAGGCCCCGGGCTCCACTCCTGAGCCCCGCGGGCCCCCGGCCCTGAGCCAGACCCTGGAGGGCCTCCCGCAGAGAGGGGCTTGCAGGGGACAGTGTGGCTGTGAGACTGCCATTGAAACTCCTGGGGCTTGTCCCTGGCCAGACCTGACAAGGGAGAGAGGACACCTAGGGTCAGCGCGTCGAGGGGCAGGGAAGAGACCGTGTGAGCAGAGCCTGGCCTGTTGGCCGTGTGCTCTGGCCCTCAGTTGGTGCCACCCATGCCAGGCAGCCCAGCCTCGTGCTGCGGGGCAGCAGGGAGCCAGGCCAGGACGCCGGTGACTGGCCTGGGGAGCAGTGGCCACAGGGCTGAGGCCCTCCCGGGCTGCGGTCACTGCCTGACGGGGTTGGCTTCCTGGAGGCGCTGGAGGCTTAAGGGGCTGGCCCTGTGGACGCATGGAGCTGGAGCAGGGCCTCCGGGTCGGAGAGTGGGTGTCCAGAGGCCCTGGGGGATGCGCCGGCAGGCGGCCCCGCAGCCGGGCTTGTGGGGCCAGCTGGGAAGGCGTCAGGCTGCGGGTTTGCAGGCGGGGCTGCAGCAGACACGCACTGTTCCTGACCACCCGCCTCCCAGGGCTCATCGACAAAGTGGACAACTTCAAGACGCTGAGCCTGTCTAAGCTGGAGGACCCGCATGTGGACATCATTCGCCGGGGGGACTATTTCTACCACAGTGAAAACCCCAAGTACCCCGAGGTACCCAGCGGGTTCGGGCGCTCGATGGCAGAGGTCGGGGCCCCTGAGTCCCGCCGCCGACAGCGCGCGAGAGTCCAAGCCGCAGCCGGCGAGGGTGGAGGGAGCGGCTGTCTGCACAGTGGGGCTGCCTGGGCGCGGGTGGGGGTGGTGTGACCCCCTCGTGGGCGGGTGGGCGCCCTGGGCCCCAGCTCGGACTCCCACCTCCCTCACGCGCCTCTCTTCCACCCCAGGTTGGGGATCTGCGCGTCTCCTTCTCCTACGCTGGGCTGAGCAGCGACGACCCCGACCTGGGCCCGGCTCACGTGGTAAGCGGCTCCCCAGGCGGACAAGGGGGGCCTCCCGGGTGCAGACACCTGGGCCCAGGTGTGTGCTTAGGGCATACCCGTCATGTGTGCGCACGTCCACGGGCCCCAGGCGGGCGAGTGGCCCTGGAGGGTCTCAGCGCGGTGCCTGGAGAGGGTCTTCCAGCCCTGTGCAGGCGCTCTCCCTGGGCGCTGACCTCTGCTCTATAAATGCTTGGTCCTGCGCTCCAGACCATCACCCCTGCCCCGCCCCCACCGGGTCCTCCCCGGGGCTGTGGAGGGAGCAGCCCAGCGGGAGCGCCTCCCCCAGGCCCACGTGGCGGCAGGGGCTGGGGCAGCCCGGGGCTCTCTGCTGCCTTGGTGCACAGTGAGGAGGGCAATGGCCCCGTGGGCAGATGGCCCCGCAGCTCTGAGCCAGAGGTCTCTGACCAGGTCACCGTGATTGCCCGGCAGCGAGGCGACCAGCTGGTCCCCTACGCCACCAAGTCGGGGGACACCCTGCTTCTCCTGCACCACGGGGACTTCTCGGCAGAGGTGAGCGGTCGCGGCACACTGGTGCAGCTCCAGTGCTCTGGTCACCAGCCGCCCCCACGGAGGCAGAGCCAGGGCCGCGAGGCAAGAGAGGGCAGTAGAGGGGTGAGGTGTCCAGAGAGAGGGAGCGGTGAGCAAAGCAGAGAATCCCCCGGACCCCCCGGACGCCCAGAGGTGGCAGGCGTGGTAACAGGAGCCTCCTTTGGCAGCGGGTGGCGAGCAACATCTTTGCTGAGTCCCAAGTGAAGAGCCGGGTGGGTCAGTCTTGTCGCAGCCCAGGGCCCCCGTTGCCAGGGCCAGGGCGCCGTGCGGCCCTGAGCACAGAGGGGCAGGCAGAGGTCCCTTCGAGCTGAGTATGAGCTGGGGTGAAAGAGTGAGTTTTGCAGGACTAGGTGAGTGAGGGCAGGCGCCCCCAGGGAGACCCGCGTACCCCCATCCTCAACACAGGGTCAGGCCTCACCCTCGCCACAAGGACAGGGTGCAGAGAGGGGGCTCTAGTCCAGCGCCTGCCGGCGGGGCGGCGTAAGACCCCTCGGTGGGCTGTGGCCACCTCCCCTCCCTGCTTGTCCTGCAGGAGGTGTTTCGTCGGGAACAGAAGAGCAACTCGCTGAAGACGTGGGGCCTGCGGGCGGCCGGCTGGGTGGCCATGTTCATGGGCCTCAACCTCATGACACGGATCCTCTACACGCTCGGTAGGTGGGCAGACAGGGCCTCTTTGGCTCCCACCGCCCACTGGGTGCGCTTAGCCCCTGCTGTGATCTCAGGGCCTTGGGATGGGTGAGCCGGGGGTGGACGCTGACCCCCGAGGCTGCGGTCTCCCTGCCCTGCCCACCACGCGTCCCCTCAGCCTTCACCCCTTCACCCACAGCTGAGGTGCTGTGCTGCGGGGCTGGCTGGCCGGGAGATCTCCAGGTTCCCTTCCTGCCCCAGCCTCAGTTTCCTCACACCTAACTTGCTGAGTTTTGTGAAGAGCTTGGCAAATAGGAAACACTCAAGAGCTGTCATCCTTCACACCCCACCCCCCAAACCCTGAACTAGACTTGGGACAGCCCTAGCAGCTCTGGAACGCAGGGGAGGCTGTGCCGGGCTGCTCATGGGCCCCAGGTTGGCCTGCTTGAGCCCAGACACTCGGCTCCGGACCCAACCCCAGGGTGGGTGACTGGCGCTGGGCCTGGCTGCTCTGCAGAAGGATGGGGCTTCTCAGGGGACTGAGCCCTGTCCAGTCAGGTGGTTATGGTCCCAGAAACCCCTCCTCCGCTTGGCCTTTCCAGCTGGGAATCTGGCTACAGCCCCTAGACAATCAGCCCATTTTACAGGTGGGAAGACTGAGGAGCAGTGGGGGTGGGGGAGGCTGCTTCCCCCAGAGGGCGGAACCGCACCCAGGAACGCAACCCGCATGGTCATGAGGCCCATCGTGGCCACGACCTCGGGTAGGCCCTTTCCTCTCGGGGCCCGGTCCCCCTCGTCAGGTCTGTCTTGGGGGCTGCCCTCTGACTGGTTCACTCCATGCCAGAGGCTGAGCCTCTAGGGTCAGGACAGAGTGAGCACACAGAGGGACTCGGTGCAGGGGAGGGACGCGGGAAGCTGCCGGCAGGGCACCCGCCCACCCCGCTCCGCCCTCCGTTCCTGTGACAAGCACCTTCTGAGAGCCTGCTGCGTGAGCATGGGCTGTGGGCCCTGGAGGCCGAGCCGCCAGCAGGACAGGCAGGGGCCCCGTCCTGGAGGCCCTGCCACGAGGACGGGCAGGGTCCTAGTCCTCTGAGCTTAGTGTGGTGGCTAAGAGCAGAGGCTCTGCACTCAGACAGCCTGGATTTAAATTGTGGTTCTGGCACCTTCTGTCTGTACTTAACTGCCAGGCCTCGGCGATCTTGTGGGTGAACCGAGGTTAGGAACAGCACCAGCCTACAGGAGGGCGGGGTTGGATGAAATGCGTGGTCCCCCAGCCAGCGCCCACACACGAGCCCTGCTTGTTGCGGGGGCTGTTGGGCCTACGTGGGGCTGGACCCAGATGGGCCCCAGGCGGCCTATGAGTCGCTGCACCTCGCCGGCCTCTTGGGAACTGAGTGCAGGCAGGCCGCCCGGTGCATGCCGGCCACGGAAGGCCTGCCTCAGCGGTCCGCAGGTGAGGACAGGACTGATGAAGGGCTGATGGAGCCCACGTTGGGTGGCAGCCTGCGCGGGTCTCCGGGTGGGCGGCTCCTCCGGTGCATCGAGCCCTCACAGGTCCTCCCTGGAGCTGGCACACAGGTGACTGGTCACAGCTTGGGTGAGCGACAGGCTCCTCCAGGAAGGGCTGGGCGGCCCAAGCAGGCCTGCGGGGGGCTCAGCCCTGCCGCTCTGTCGGGTAGCAGAGAGGTGCTCGCCAGCACCTCTCCTCTGCCCCAGGGCCTGCCGGGGCGGGGCTGGGCTGGGCCGGCCGTGCGCGGGGCTCTTCCGCGTGTGTCGTGTGTCCCGGCCGCTGCGGGCCACGTGTCCCACCGCTGCCTCTCCCTCCGCACCTGGTCCAGAGACAGGTGGGCTGCCGGCAGGGGGAGCAGAGGAGCCGAGCTGGGGGCCTGGGAACCCTGACCGCACTCTCTCTCCACAGTGGACTGGTTCCCCATCTTCCGAGACCTGGTCAACATCGGCCTGAAGGCCTTTGCCTTCTGCGTGGCCACCTCACTGACCTTGCTGACCGTGGCCGCCGGCTGGCTCTTCTACCGGCCCCTGTGGGCGCTCGGCATCGCTGGCCTGGCCCTGGTGCCCATCATCGTTGCTCGGACTCGGGTGCCGGCCAAGAAGCTGGAGTGAGCGGGTGCAGCGCCCGCAGACACCCCCGCGCCTCAGACCCAGGCCGCCCTCCCCCAAGCTGCCTGGGTCTTGGATTCCACACGCGCCCCGCCCCAGCCGCACACACGGGCGGCGGGTTGGTGTCCGTCAGTTAGCCCTTCACGCCCCTTCTTGCTGCGGGCAGCTTTGCTGGCAGGAGGCAGCTCCTGTCTGGCAGCGTGACCTCCGCCCTCCGCTTGTCTCCTTTTCTCTCTGGGCACCGCGTGGCCGCCTGTGTCTCTTAGCTGATGTCTGTAGAGGTGGTGACGCTCAGACCAGAGACGGTGCCAGGACCCACCACTGCCACACCAGGGTCCAGGACAGGGTGGCCTGGGCACCACAGACCCGCTCTGTGTGACTCAGCTCAGTGCTCAGAGGGCCACGGGGTGTCTCGATGAGTGTGGACGTCTGTCCGGCTTCGCACGCATGTTGCAGTTTGGCAGAATCCTTTTGGTGTGCAGGACCTTCCGAAGGTCTGGTTACTTAATGTTTCTTATCGCTTCGTGTCTCTGCATGAAACTCCCTGACAAGGGGATTGTTTGGGGGGTTGTTAAGTGGGGGTTGTTTGAAATAAGACTTAAAAAACAAAACCCCTCCTGAATGATTCATATCTCAGACTGTTACACAAAAGCCCTCTGTGATCTGTCTGTTGAAGTCAGTTCAGAGCATGGAAAGTTCGGTGGGGCTGTGACTTACCTGGTTGAGGAAGTTACCCGTCCGTATTCTGGGCCCCTGGGAAGGTTTTCAAAGCTTCAGGTGCTTTGAAACCAGTGTTAGCAGAAGGCTTGTTTTCCCTCAGAGAGGAGATGGGTGTCTCTGCGTCTGAGAGAAAAGCATTTCCTTTCTTCTCTGGCATCAAAACGCACTGTTTTCTTGAAGGTGATTTTGCATTATTCAGCTATCCCAAGTGTGTTCCTTCATGGTGGCCCCCTTGCACGCGCGCACACACACAGATCGACCACAGTCGGGCATCCGAGGCTGCGTGTTGGGAAGCTCACCCGGCTCTGCTCGCCACATGCTTTGCCGTCAGCACCCGGCCCCGAGTGGCTGCTCCGGGGGCCTTATGTGCTCAGTGACCACAGCTTCATTCCTAACTCAAATCCACCCACACTTAGTTCACAGTTTCTAAGTTTCCTAACTGCTTTCACACCCTTCGAAAGATAAGTATGTCGATGTCTTAAGAGATGGTACGTCCTTTGACTATTGGAACTTGCTATGCCTTGCTGGGGAGAAGGCGATGGCACCCCACTCCAGCACTCTTGCCTGGAAAATCCCATGGATGGAGGAGCCTGGTGGGCTGCAGTCCATGGGGTCGCTAAGAGTCGGACATGACTGAGCGACTTCACTTTTCACTTTCATGCATTGGAGAAGGAAATGGCAACCCACGCCGGTGTTCTTGCCTGGAGAATCCCAGGGACGGGGGAGCCTGGTGGGCTGCTGTCTGTGGGGTCGCACAGAGTCGGACACGACTGAAGCGACTTAGCAGCAGCTGGGGTGGCTGCTTTAGTGAGTAATCTCTCTCAGTGTCCTGGGGGACTTGAGGTGTAAACTGAGCTTTTTCATGTACAAAACAGCCAGCCCCAGGGATGTTATCTGGGTTTAAGGACTGAAATCGTGTTCACTACTGCTTGTTAAATCAGTGGTTTCTTTTATCAACTCCTAAAGGTGCATCTGGAAAGCACAGCGACAACCTGATGGCCAGATACAAAATCCTTGACATTCGTGTAACTTTTTTCTAGTACAGATTTTAAATTACTGCCAATTTCAGGTGTTCTTAAAGAACAAAAGAATGGTAATAAATATTTCAAGCATTTGGAAAATCATAATGAAACTTTTATTACCTTTGTATTTTTGATAAAAATTCAAAATAAACTTCTAAATATCTTTTGATATAGAACTTGCCATATTCCCCTTTTGCATTCTTTCTGAAATTTCCATCTCATAAGAATTCAGCCAGAGTTTATTTAGAACCTGTGAATTTTGCAACTTATGTATTGCTTTTAGTAGTTAAACTTGGTTTAAGTTTTTTAAAACAGCACCTCGATATTCGCCGCACTTGAAAACCTACCTTGTTCTGCGTGGACTGAGTGGCTCCCGAGGCCCCATCTGTAGGTGGTTCTAGGAGGTGGGAGGGAGTGAGCGGGGCCTAGCGCAGAAGGCGTCCCCGCCTTGGCAGATGAGCTGTGTGGCGCCTGCTATGACGGTGGCCTGAGCCTCAGCTTCCTCACCTGTGACGCAGGGGCGTCTCTACCCCACGGGTGGTGGCGGGCACGGAACGAGAGGAAGCCCACGAGCCCGTTCTGAAGCAGCGGACGGCCACCAAGTGTCCATCTTGCCTTTTGAACTTCTTTTCCCCTTATTACAGGATTCGAGGCAGGTGAGTGCTAACTTGTCAGAACCCGAGGTTGGGCTCCATTTCCAGGATGTGTCCCCAGGAGCTGCCTGCCGTCTGCCTGAAGAACAGGTTATTCCTGCAGAAAGCGGCAGTGCTCGACTGCACTCCCAGAAAACGGCGCTCACCTGCAGGAGGGTGAGACCGAGCTCTGACTCAGAGAGTGCCGGAGCCAGTGGTTTCCATGGCAACCCCCCATGTTTATCAACAAGAGCCTTCCTGCCAGTTCCTGCCACATGAGTCACACTCCAAAGGGTTTTGTTTGTTTCCCTTGGATAAAACAGACTCTGATTTTTAATGGCTGCTGTCAAGACTGAGTAATACCTCCTCAACTAAACAGAAAAATATTCCTCTGTAACGGTAAGTTCTCAGCCTGCGGGAAAACAAACTCCGGTCTTTAATGTAGTCCTGAGCTGTGTGCCCGCTTCACGGTCCAGACTTGTGGAGCCGTGAGCCATGCCAGTCAGTCCTAAAGGAAATCAACCCTGACTGTTCATTAGAAGGACTGATGCTGAAGCTCCAAGACTCTGGCCACCTGACGTGAAGAGCCAGGTCACTGGATAAGACCCTGATGCTGGGAAAGATTGAAGGCAAAAGAAGGGGGCAATGGAGGATGAGATGGTGAGATGGCATCACCGACTCAATGGACAAGAGTTTGAGCAAGCTCTGGGAGACAGTGAAGGACAGGGGAGCCTGGCGTGCTGCAGTCCGTGGGGTCAGAGTCAGGCGACTGAGCGACCGAACTGTGCACATCGCCGTCACCCAGGTGTCCTCAGCTGATGTAAAATCTGAAAGAAAATGTGGAGCCAAGCCTTTTTAGATAAATGCTTTATTTTTTTCTCAAAATGTTATAAAAGTTATTTCTCCTAAATATCTACAGTGTTTAGGGCTTTATACATGTATCCAATAATGAGTAGAATCGAGTTAAACACTGATCCATTCTTCCCAACTTTTAAGTCACGCCCTCCTCCGGGGATCTTGACCTGAGGATCAAACACCGTCTCTTTCGTCTCTGCGCTGGCAGGCGGGTTCTCTGCCACCAGTGCCGCCTGGGAAGCCTCTTGGTGACGTGTAGTCTCGCTGTTTTTCCTCATTGTAGCTCTTTGTTCTAGTCCGCTGCTGCCCTGAAGTGTTCCTGGCAAAGCACGCAGCAGAATCGCCTGAGGGAGCCCGCGCTGACCCGCTCTGCCTGCACGAGGCGGCAGGGAGCTGCCTGGGAACCACAGGGGCCCCGAGGCCGCGCCTGAGCCGTCTGCAGCGGCTGTGCGACGCGGTCGGGACTCTGCCCGGGAGCAGGGTCTGGGGCAGAGCCGAGCCGCCCAGGAGGTGACTGCCCGCGTCACAGCTTCTCAAACGGGAACAGCTGGGCAGCCGCTTCCTTCTTCTCCCTCCTGGTCTTCCTGGGGCACTTTGGCTTCTCGGCCTCTCGGTTTTGGGGCCAGGAGGCCGCCAGGATCCTGGCCGCTTCCGCTTGAGAGCTGGTCCCCTCCTCCTCGTCTGATGAGAGCCCGCCTCCCGCATCCGTGTGGGGAGCAGCCGCCTCACTCTGGGGGCGCGGGGGGAGACAGGAGAAGCGGCGGCGTCAGGAAGCCCACGAGTCCCGGAGCGTGGCCGTGGGACGCAGGGGCCAAGGTCAAGGGACTGCCCACAGGGAGCTGAGCCCCACCCAGCAGGCGACTGCCAGAGGCACCCTGCACTTACTTCCTGGGTTTTGAACCAAAAAAGTGCCCAAATGCTTAGCCCTAACACTCAGTGTCGGATGCTCCGAGGAAGCAGCCCTGGAGGTCTCGAGTCTGGGGAGGAAGGGGCAGAAAGCTCGGGTGGGAGGAAGGAGCCCGTGGGAACACGGAGCTGGGAGAGGGGGCATCAGGGATCTGAGGAGGGAGCAGATGCAGGTTGGGGGGCGGTCAGATGCTGCCAGAGCACATTTCCACATCCGTGACCCAGCACTGACGGATCACTCCATGTGACTGTGCCCGGGGGCATCTGTGCCCCTGACAGGAGCCCTCGGGCCACAGTACTGCAGAAGGGCCTGAATGAGCACCCGGGGTGGGCAGGCCTGGGGTGGGTAGCAGCCCCAGGGGCAGTACGAGGCCAGGAGGTGCAGACACCTGTCCGCCCGAGTGGGCTCAGCACCGGGTCCAGCCCACGGTGGGCACCCTTGTGTAGACAGGGCAGGGCCCACGGCCTGACTCCAGGACACCTTTCTCAACACGGACAGAGCACAGGCCCGGGAGACACAGGTCTGTGGCACCGGGACAGAGCGGCCCGCGGTGCCCGAGCCCTCCCCCGGGCGCGCCGTCACGCGGGGACCACACTGACCTGGGCCCCGTAGCGAAGCTTCAGCCGCTCCCGGATCAGCAGCCCTTTGACAAGCAGCTTCCAGTTCCCCAGAGCCCGCTTCTCCCTCTTCTGCAGAGGCGGACAGACAACAGGAGACGCTGAGCACGGCCACTCAGGAAGATACAGGGGACACGGTGGGTCGGCAGAGTCGCTCGGCCTGCCTCACGAAGCGAGACACGGGAGAGGCACCCAGACCAAACCCCTCTCCTTAGCCGGCACCAGCTCTGAGGTGTTCTGGGAGGATGAGGGGGTGCCCTGGGCCACGGCAGACGCCTTCAGGAGGCAGGTCGCTGCCCAGCGCCCCCAGGGAGGCAGTCAGCCGGAAGGCGTGCTGG
Source organism: Capra hircus (assembly GCF_001704415.2). Lineage (NCBI taxonomy): Eukaryota > Metazoa > Chordata > Mammalia > Artiodactyla > Bovidae > Capra > Capra hircus. The sequence goes on along the minus strand of NC_030829.1, from coordinate 57,997,737 downwards.
GCCCGGCCTGCCGCTCCTCGCGGCCGTGGTGCAGGCGGCCTGGGGGGGGCAGCCCCGCCCTGTGTGCCCACGGCCCGCCCGCTCACCTCCTTCTCCTTCTTCTCTATGAGCGCCTGCTCGTTCTCCCAGGCGGTCAGGAGCACGTCTCTGTACTCCTCGCAGACCACGTAGCCGTCGGTTCTGCGGGGTCAGCACACGTGGTCCTTGAGCCCGCGCCTGCTCTGGCCTCTCTGCTCCCCGCCGCGGGGACAGCCAGCCGCCCCTAAGCACTCGGGCCCTGAAGGACTTCCTGGCCGGTGGTCCACCGTCCCGGCCAGGGCTGCGGCAGACACCACCCGGGCGGAAGGCGGGGCGGTGGACCCTCCCCTCTCCTCCTCCACCGTGGGAGTGGGCAGAGGCCACCAGCCAGGAGGCATGTTGCTCGGTCACCCTGAACGCCCCCAGAACAGTGTTTAACCCGGCACCTCAGGGTGCTGGTTTCACCGGCTTTACAGCCTCTGGACGGAAGCCCCAGAGGGAAAGTGTGAAAAGGTCAAGGACCGAGGCTGACCCTGCGAATCCAGAGGAAAACCCTGAAAGTAAGAGCCGGGGGCCTCGCCCCCATGCCAGCCTGCCGCCCCACCTTCGCGCTTCAGCGGAACGCCCCTCACGCACATGGGATGGCAGTAGCCTTTGTGGAAGTCGAAGCCGGTGACGGCCTGCGCACAGTCAATGTTCAGCTTGCGGGCGACGCGGTGCAGGTTGGGCAAGTTCAGCTGGACGCAGCCAATGGGCATCATGCTGGGCAGGAAGAGGTACACGTTCCCAAACTCGTTCCGGGGCACCTGCGGAGGGAGGCGCCCAGGTCCAGCCAGCCGCAGAGGGAGGCGGCCTGTCCCGGCCCCCGTGGACGCGGCCCTCCTTGCCTTCCCATCCACGGCCACCGGCGGCTGGTACTCCTCGGTCTGCCATCTGCCAAACAGGCCCAGGTCGTTGTAGTCATGCAGCTGTGGCTCGGCCTGGCGGGCTCTCCGGGCACGGTTGGAGTAGCCTTTCACCATCTACACCAGAGCGAGTGGCCACCGCTCACACCACCACTCCCGGCATGCTGGGCACTGAGCTCAGTGCAGCCTTTCCAGCAGACCCAGAGGTGGGGTGCGTCATTAGCAAAACCTCCGTACTAACAGGTGAGCAATCTAGGAGGTATAAGCAGTTCACCCCCCCGTCACGGCCTTAAACCATGTCCTATGTCCACCACTGAAGGGCAAAGTGGCCTCGAGATGTTTCCGTGGCTGGTAAGCGACAGGCCTGCTTTGGGCCGTGACTGGCTCCCTGCGCCTCAATCCCTTCCCACGAACCAGGGGCCCGCTACCCGGCCCAGCTCCCCAGGTCTCAACAACCCAAAGGGCTCCTCCCAGGGATCTCTCAGAAGCGCCCGTGGCTCACGACTGCCCACTGTCCTCTGCTGGCTGAACTGGGCCCTGCATCCTGTCCCAGCCTTGCGGTCTGTGCTGAATTCACATGTCTCTGGGCAGCCGACCGACCCGGTGTAGCACCGAGGCTGGAGCAGGGCCCTGGGGCTACTGTCTCACTAGCTCAGGCCTCAGACAAGCTGCGCTTTCTCAGCTCCTGCTTTCCTGTCAAATTCATGTGTGATACCAGCTCCAAGACTCAGCAGAGACCGCAGAGCTGGTGTGGGCGTGTCCACACTAGGCAAGGCTTGTGGCCTCTCTGAACATGCAGGGGACACCGACCTGACCCCAGGGCCTCAGGCACACACCAGGGGTCAGAGGGCTGCTTTCCGGCCCAGGTCTCCTGTGTGCCCACCTCTTACAAAGTCCTCGGTGCAGACGGACAGCGTGCCCGTGCTCTTCCCCCGACCCCCAGGGCGTGCAGCCGCCTTCCGTCCCGCAGCTCTCACCTTGTATGGCACTTCCCCAAGCCGCACCACACGCGCTTGTTTCAGCCACGTGTCCCTGGAGTGCAGGGTGTGAACGCAGTCCCTAAGGAGCGGACGGGAGACAGAGGGCTGCTCACACCCGCTGGAGCCCCAAGCGCCCCGCTGCCTCGCCCAGGGCACTGGGGAGGCCCCCGTCAGGCCCACGGCCTGCCGTCTTGTGGGGGACGCATCCACTCAGACCCCAACCCCAACGGCCGCACATGGTGCCTCCTTCCATGGGGAGGTCCTGGCAGCCGGGTCAGGGGGCGGAGCACCCCAGCAGTGCAGGCGAGGTGCGTACCCCCTGCCTTAGGGTTCGGTTGGCTGCTCAACACCAGACAAAGAAAGAGAGAAACAAGCGTCTAGGTGGCGGCTGGGGCCCCTGACCAGGCAGCGGACAGGGAGCTTCCACAGACCCTAACCCCTGGGGGTTCACCCACAGGAAGGCGCTCCCAGGCAGGGGCCTTGAACCACCTACTCCTGGGCATTTCCCGAAGCTTCCTCTTCTGCCTCTTTTCCCATTTACCAAGAACATCCTCTATGTTTTGGGCTGGTGGGCTACTGTTTTTAAGTCACTTATTTCCTATTTCCATTTCTTAAATTTTTTCTGGTTGTTAAGTTTTACTCATGTTATTAAAACTTGGTTCAGTTTTAATTACATATATGTTATGTTCGTTTCCCATGTTTATTTCTCCTTGCTCCTTGGCAATTTCTCTTTACTGCAGAAAAGATACACATGACGTAGAATTTACCCTGAGTCATTCTCAGGTCTGTGGCTCAGCGGCACCATTACGTAACCATCACCACCATCGTCTCCTGAACCTCTCATCTTCCTAGGCTGAAACCCTAAACCCTTTAAAATATCCAGTCATTTTGATTTTCACTATCAAATCCTTTATTCCTTCCTTTTATGTGTTTGTTTGACTTCAGTTTTGGGTTTTTTTTTTTTGCCCATATAAACCTTACCTGCCCTACTTATTTGTCCTCCTATAAAATCGGCCTGCCCCCGAACTTTTAATCCCTGTGGTTTTAACTTTCAGGCTTTAAGCTCAGTTACACACTCCCCCACGCCCCACCCCTGCCGCTGCACACGGCACGCATGCGCAGTCAAGCTCATCTCCCAGCCCTCAGAAGGCCGCGAGCCCCGCCGGGCGGCTCCGCACCTGGAGTAGACGGCCTCCCCGCGGCAGTACCCGAGGATAGCGGCCGTCTCAGGGTAGATGGCCTCGAACTTGAGGAGGTGCCTCTTAAGGGCGTAGAGAGGGTGGTTCTTATACGTGCCGATGACGGTGGGCAGAGGCTGGTCCAGGTGCTTCGCCTGAAACTGAAAAGGCCAGAGAGACAGTGCCGGGTATGCTATACACATGCTGACTCTGTGCGACCCCACGGACTGTAGCCCGCCAGGGTCCTCTGTCCATGGGATTCTCCAGGCAAGAAGACGGGAGTGGGTTGCCATTTCCTTCTCCAGGGATCTTCCTGACCCAGGGATCAAACCCACGCCTTCTATATTGCAGGCCAATTCTTTACCACTGAGCCACTGGGGAAGGCCCAGGTTTGGCAGGGGCAACCCTCAAACAACTTGCTCGGGTAGCAGATGGTGGCAGGGCTTTTGGGGCCCCAGGCTGCTGCCCTGGGCTGTGCCCTGGCGCTCTGCTCTGCAGACGCTGATGTGTCGAAAGCACTGCACAGTCTGGCGGCTTTGCAGCTCCCGGCACTGGAAAAGTCACCCCTGCCCTTCGACAGCATGGCCGGCCCGAGCAGAGCCTTCCTCGGGAGAAGGCTGCACCATAAGTGACACCATGATTCTGTGATGCGGGTTCCAGGGCCCGGCTCCCATAGAGACCAAGACAGCACCCACAGCTTCTCCATCCGCTTCGATCCACGCCTGTCCCCTCCGCGGCTTCCAGGGCCTGGCTCCTCACAGGCAACCGCACCGCTCTCACCCTCATCCCTCTCCCCGGCTCTCCTGCGCTTGCCCTCAGCGTCTCTTCAAATCCCCGACAGACGAGGAGGACCAGCACGTGGGGAGGCGGGAGCAAGCCCGTGCGGCCAGCTTCTGAGCAAGCCCATGAACTAGGTGAGTCACAGCAGGCTCAGCACGGACGCGCGACCCCGTCACCTCGGAGCCACTCCCTGAGCGAGCTCCTGGCGCGCCCCGCAACCGACAAGGCGCCTCCTCAGCCCTGCGCGCTCCTCCCGGGGCTAAGTCCGGGGTCACGGCAGGGACGCTGGTTTGCGCACCGGTGCGCGGGTGCATGCTGAGCGGGGGCTACCGTGTTTTCCTCTTTCACTCGGGACGACTTCCCTGACTTACATCAAGCTCCACATTTCTAACCGGGCAATAACTGCAAGGTCACAGGCTTTGGAGCCAGAGCAACCTGGGTTCCAATACCGAGTCAGCTCATCTCTCAGAGCCTCAATGTGTAGCTGGTGAGATCAAGGCTGCAATACCCCAGCTTGATTTTAATAACCAGAGCACCCCGGCCGCTCTGACCGTTAACTGAGGCAGCACTCCAAACCCCCCAGTGCGGGCCCGGCGCTGCCCCCGGTCCTCACCTCCTGGTCCTCCCGCTGCTCCCTGTCCACCAGCGGGCTCCGGTAGGGGCGCAGGGTCTCTGCCCACCAGGCAGCGTCCACGCGGCTCTTGCGAGTCGCCGTCAGCCAGGCGGGGTCGTACCTCTGCGTGACGTCACGCACACAGCCGGTGCCGTCGATGCCCACGATGTAGGTCACGGGCTTGGTGGCATACTGGTAGCAGGTCAGGGGCTGGCCCACCACGCCGTGCACACAGTCCACACACACCCACTTCTCCTCGCGCTCTGAGAACACCTCCAGCCACTGGTCCACGCCGGGAGCCCCCTGCCCGCTGCCTGCCTTCCCACCGGCCCCCGACGGTTTCTTGCCCCTCTCCAGCTTACTGCCCGCAGCGCTGGCCGATGCTTCTGCGAAGCCAGGGGGCGGATGGCGGCTTCCATGCTGGGACTTGGACCTGCTCTTGGACCCCGCCTTCATTCTCTGAGGGGCGGGGGCACTCCGCCGCCTGGGCAAGCTGGGCTCGGAATCCTCATCGGACGGGCGGCAGCTGTCCTCGCTGGAAGGCTCAAAGTCAGAGCCGCTGCTGGCTGCGCCGCTCCCGCTCTCCTCCTTGTAAGACACCCTGGCAGCCGCCTGCCGCCTCCGGGACTGCACTCGCCTCTGGGTCCCCCGTCTCTGTCCCCGAGCCTGGCCCGCATCCTCCCCGCTGGACGGGGACTCCCCCCGTGGCCTCCTGCCTTCGGCCGCCTTGCCCCCCTTCCCTCTGGCACGGGCCCCACCAGCGCCCCCAGAAGACGCGTCGTCTCCTCGGCTTCCTTTGCTGGGCTTTCCCGGAGCGTGGCTGGAGTCTTCTGAGGAGCCCCCAGGCGCCTCTGTGGATCTTTCCTTGGAAGGTTTCTTTCCCTTAAACAGAACAGGAAATTTCTGCTTTTTATCTTTAGCTAATGATACGATAAAGATTCTGCCATCTAACAGGCCTAAGTCCTGCTGGAGCACCGGCGTACACCAGACGTCCCCAGCTCAGTGACGGGCTGGCTGCCCTCCAGCGGGGGTGAGAAAGCGCTCACTAAATTCTACAGCACCCGAGAGGAGCCCACAGTCTGATTCTTCTCACTGTCAAGTGAGCACAGGATGTGGGACCAGACAAACCCAGGCTCAAATCCACTTCTGCACCTTAGTTTTCTGTGACGTGGATAGATCATGTCAGCGCTGAGTCTCAGTTTCCTCAGCAGTACCCATCTTACACATAAGGCACTTTGCAAGCAAAATCACATTATTAAGAATTCAGAAATTATTAAAACTTGACTTCTGGACCAAATTTCAGACAGTGCCCGCACCCACAAAGAGCACTGTTCATCCCCCTTCCTGGATGACGGCAGAGTCCAGAGGCTCCCATCCTCAGCCCACACTGCTGAAGAGGACAAGCAGCTCTTTACCGTACCATCCACAGAACAGAAACGAGAGCACCAAGGAGCCCGGCCCACAGGCCCCTCTGCACACGCAAAGCCCAGGCTGCTAGATACCCGCCCTGCACGCAGCTTCCCTGCACAGCGCCCGAGCCAGGCCCACTCAGAGGAAGCCTGCTTTGCAAAGACTGCCTTTAAAAGTAGCCTCACGAGCAGGTCTGGTTAAGTCTCAGGTAATTTCTCACTCCTCCCTGACCACCCATCCTTTCCTATGGGAGGCCCGGGAACGTCACCTTCGCTGCTGATAACTTCAGAGGAATTGGCTGCAGAGACAGTACGAGGCGGGTAGGGAGATGCAGGGCCCGGAGAAGCAGCAAAAATATCTACAATGAGAAAGAAGAACATGCTTATCCTCGGGAAGGAAGGAAGGACTGGAGTGATTCCGTGTGGTGAATGAACCCTGAAGACATGGGGGAGCCGGACACGGAAGGCCACACGGAGCTGTCCCTCGGCTACTGCGAGGACCGCCCCCAGGACCCGCTTGGGTTCCAGAGCCTGGGATGCCACCCCACAGCCGGGTACAGCAGCCGGCCCACTGTACCCTCGGGTCCCGCCTCTGCGGGCTCAACCCCTGTAGGGAGACGTCTGATCGGCAGTCAGTGAGTCTGTGAACGCACGGGTGGGAGACAATGAGCACTGAAGTATCCAAGCTGTGCAAACCCACACACAGAACACGGGCCGGTGGCCGCCAGCCCCCGGGGAGGTGGGTGGCTGTGTGGTGGGCACGGGGCTCCCTTCTGGGGCAGCAGACGGGATTTGGGAACAGGCGGTGGCTGGACAGCACTGTGAACAGAGTTGCTCACTTCTTTTTCTTAAAAAAACAAAAAACGATCGTTTTGCTTAATAAAACTGCAGGAAGAAAACATGCGCACGGATACTCAGGACACGGGCTGGGAGGATGCTGCCCAAACACCACCGTCCTCCTCTGGCTGGTGGGTAAACAGCACAGCTCCTGGCCAGATCCTCAGACGTCTTCATGCCGAACCAGAAGAGAAAGTAAAGATGCCGGTCATACGGTCTCTAAAGATACCAAACGTCTGTCTCTCCCCTGAACAGAATCCGAGGCTCGGACACAAGTGCGTGCGCGCTGACAGGAATCGTCGAGGACAAGACCACGTTTCTACCTGTTTCACTGAGACGGAGCTCTACCTGAGGGGACTTTGAGCGTGTGACGAACCCTGCGTGCACAGAAGCTCTTCGCTATGGCTCCTGGACAGAACCCTCCTCGCCGCACAGCCGTCTGCCAGGTCACTGCCCAATGTGGACGGTACGGAAACACCCTCTGCAGGATTTCTGCAGCCGACATTAGGCCTTTTTTTTTTTAATGTTTATTTTTTATGGCTGCACTGGGTCCTACTTGTGGCATCTGGGATCTAGTTCCCAGACCAGGGTTCGAACCCAGGCCCCCTTCACTGGGAGCATGCAGTCTTAGCCGCTGGACCACCAGGGAAGTCCCTCCTGGGGACTTTTGAACACCACTTTTGAACACTGTAAACAACTGTAGGGCACCTGACCACAAGCTAAGTGCTTTACTCCAGGATGCCAAGTGGAGACGGGAGAGGGCCAGCTCTCAGCGCTCAGGCTGGCCCCAGGCCTGACTCCAGTGCTTAGACTGGCCCTAAGGAAGTCATTCCGCTTCTCTGAGCTCCGGTACCTGCTTTTATCTCATGAGAACTGAGCGAGGAAGCGTCTGTACAACAGTCTGGACGGTGCATGGCACATGACTGCCACTGTCGCCGGCTCACAGACCCACAGAGCAGCGCTGCCAGGGCGGCACTCACATGGACCAGCTCCTGTCGTCTCTTGCCGAGTAAACGGCGAACCTCCGCTCCAGCGTCGTCTGCAGGCCGTCCTGGTCGTTGGTCGAGAGCTCCGCATTCACTGTGAATGTCCCGATGAACCTGGAGAGAAACCATGTACTTCTCTGTGTGAGAGGCCAGGGCAAAGAGAAGCCTTGTCCTCCTACGGCCAGAACTCACAGCGGGGAGCCTCAAGAGGGGCTCAGGAGCCCCCCTCCCCGTGTTCTTCTTCCCAGCCTGTCTGGCCAACTCCTGAAGACCCAGCTCAGACAGTCCCCTCGAGGAGGGTCTGTGGGACTGACCTGCACCCAGTCTGAGACCCAAATCGTGCCCTACGCTCTGTAGGACAGCCCGCAGGGCCCTACCATTTCACCAGGTTGGACAGGTAGGAGACGTCCACGTCTCGGGGTGGCACTCTGGTGAAGCGCGTTGGGATGATGGAGAGGCCAATGGCTTGCAGGTCTGGCTGGTTGCAGATGCTGTTTCGGTAGAAGCCGTTTGCCAGCAGACACAGCAGGTGAACCTGAGAAGAGGGAAACGGGAAGCCTGAAGACCAGAGGGAGTGTGGCTGCCAGATTCGGAGACGTTTTGAGGACAGGAAATACCTGCCATCATTTCTATATACAAAAACATAGAGCTCCTAGCACAGCCATTTCCCAAGGCTCTTTCACCCTCCTCTTCTCTCTAGATGCTCCTTCCCTCAGAGAAACAGTCAAATCTCAAAGCTGCAAAGTACAAACTTCTTTTCGCTAAGAGGTCTTGCCTGTTGGAGGTGCATCCTGAAGGATCTGCAGATGCAACGTCAGGAAGCCTGGGGTCTAAAGGACCGTCGGTGCGGCCTCTCCCCGCTCCGGCCTCCCCTGACCCGCCCCAACCCCTCTCCTAAACGAGGCCTTCCTCAGCTGCTGGGGCCTGCACTCATCTCCCCTCGTTCTGCGTCCTGAGTCTCCCTGTTCTGAGATCTCTCCTGTTCCACCTGTGAGACAGAAGGTCCTGGACGGTAGGAGACAAGCTTCGTGCAAGTCTCTGCCCACAGCGCCAGGCTCCTCGCAAGGCCTGTGTGTGTCCAGTAAGTGCCAGCTGAAGTCAGGAGCCGCCACGCCTTCAGCTGAGGCCGGACCCAGCATTACCGATCGGCCGAGCAAGGGGAGGGGAGGGGAGTGCGGGGCTGACGCCTCATGAGCCCTCCTGGGCAGACGCCACTGTCAGCCCCTCATCACCCCACCTCACTTCAGGAGAGCCGGAGGCGTGGCCGATGGAGCGCCAGTGCCCCGCACACCGGCCCCTCGTCGGAGTGGCCGCCCCATCCGCCCCGTCCGCCAGCCCATCGTCCGTCAGTCGTCCGCCCCTCCTTACCTTGTGCGTGTCCTCATGAACCTCCTTACTGAAACGTTTCATCATCCTCCGAAGATACGTCTCAAACTCCATTTTGATCTTTTCACTGCAACGGACATTGAACAATCCCAAAGTGGAGGGGAAGCCTGACCCCACTTGCCCGATGCGTTTCGGGGACAATGACTCAGGCCGCGCTACCCAGCAGACCTGCCGCTGGCCGGTCCTACGCCTCCTCGCCCGCAAACCCCGGCCCAGGTCATTCCCTCCCCTGACCCGCACCTGCCAGGCCTCCCTTCTGACCACCCCGACTGCCCCACCTCCTGGGGCCCACTGCCTTGGCGTTAAGTCAGCACACGTCGCTTGTTTGTGCAACGCTGTCCTGCCGTAAGATCCCTCTCGTCTCTGTCCCAAGCCCCTTTAAGAAAACCTCCTGAATGACTCCTTTTATCTCCCTCCTTGATCAGGTGCCTATCACGTGGGAGGCTCAAGACCAGTTAACTACCAGGAGATGGGCTGCAGAGGGACCGGAGACCCCTGGAAGGAGCCGGGGAGGCCCCCACCCACGGGGGGCATTGCCGCAGGCCCTGCAGCGATGCCGCGGGACACAAGCTGGGGCTCCCCCACTCGCAGCTGAAACGTTCCTTAGCCTCTGAGTCTCCGGGCCCTCAGCCACACGCTGTCCTGAACAGTCAATACGGTAACAGGCGCCCTGCACGGCCCTTGGCATGTCTGCACTCGCCGGGACACAAAGGTTTCGCCTTCAAGTCCTCAAGGTGAGCCCAGGGCTCTCTCGCCTAAGGCTCCTGACAACCTGGACACTCAGCCCGCGAATCCTATGTGCTTTTCAAAACCTTTCCTGGGGAGCAGCTGCCGATGGTGAGACGTGACGGAAATCTGGAAGCAAGTGCTTGATCGTACCTTCTTTCTCTGGCCTTCACCTGCTCCGGTGTCTCAATCTCTATCTCCACTGGCTTCACGGGCAGAGCAGATGCAGAGAAGGCTGCGCTTTCCCCCACGGCACCCGGCACGGGCTCACTAACTTCTAGCAACAGTAATTTTTTAGATCAATGATAACAATTATTGTTATAAGAGGCAGTGTACTGAACAACAATAAGGTTCTGCTGGGGTGGAGGAAGTGAGGCAGGTTAACCGTCGAGACCCCTGCTCTGAGTTCCTAGGAGAGGCCCTGAGCACGCACGTCTAGGTGTCTCACTAACCTGCATGAGCGCCCGGAACAACAGCCCTGGGGGAAGATCCTCAGACGCAGGGATGGGGGTGAGTCAGACACAGACCCTGGGGCCGTGGAGCCGGGGGGCGGGAGCACTGTTCTCCGAATTACTCCAGGAAAGCCCCCCGCGGCTCACTTTGTAGAGGCATGGCTTCAGACTAGCCTGTAAGCGCACACACGGCGAGGCGTGCACCTTTCTCATCTCTTCCTCCACTACGCTGCTCGTAAACACTGCTGCTGCTGCTGCGAAGGCGCGTCAGGCGTGTCCGACTCTGCGCGACCCCACAGACGGCAGCCCACCAGGCTCCGCCGTCCCTGGGATTCTCCAGGCAAGAACACTGGAGTGGGTTGCCATTTCCTTCTCCAGTGCAGGAAAGTGAAAAGTGAAAGTGCAGTCGCTCAGTTGTGTCTGACTCCCAGCAACCCCATGGACTGCAGCCCGCCAGGCTCCTCCATCCATGGGATTCTCCAGGCAAGAGTACTGGAGTGGGTCGCGGGCCAAAATTAACTTTGCTGAACTGAACGTAATAGTGAACTTCATTAGCTAAGCTCCTTTCAAAGCGGCTCTGGACCTAGAAGCAATGACCACACCCGGTGTTGAGACCCTGGTTTCTGTGTGCCAGCTCCTCTAAAATGATGGGGCCGATTCCAGCTCTGCCACAGGGAGACCCTGGAACACCCACATGCTCACTGCGCCAAAGAGCAAAACCATTCTCAGAAACTACCGAGGCCACATCAGCCAGCACAGCACATCTGCTTAAAGGGGCTCCTGCTCGCCAAATGTGGGGGCAGTCCGAAGGTCAAAAGGCTAAAGAGGATAGTTGCTGACAGAGTTAAATTTTTACGTCCATGGTGATGGCCGAAAGAAATGACCAAATAAACACGGGCCTTAAGAGGGAGACCTCTGCTTTACAGATCAGTCAGCTAATAATTACACATGAATGGACAATCAAAATAGTGCCACTTTGTAATGCTCACTAGAATGATCTCTGACTCGGTCAAGATCACACCGACACCATTAAGTAGAAGGGACTGGGGCACAGGGTCTTCACAGAGACTCAGAAGGACAACGAGCCTTTCCACTGGCACAGCCAGGCAGGGCCACAGACACGGTCGGGCTTAGCATCGCCAGCAGGACCACCCGACGCCAGGCGCCTCTTACTGGATGCGCTAGGAAGCACAGAGCTCAGTGATAATATGGAGCGTTATCACTGGCAGTATTCCTGCCAAAGAATGTTTACTCTAAAGGCAACCAAGTCTTTGGACTCACAGTTCACAGGACATGCAGGAGGGCATTCAAACAAGCTAACCACCATTATAAACCAGAACATGAGACATTCTACAGAACAAGAGGCCAGGACTCTGCCAAAATTTAAAAAAATAAGAGTGCTACGAATTGGAGCAAACTCCAGGAGATACTCGAGGACAGGAGACGCTGGCGAGCTGCTGTCCATGGGGCCACAAAGAGCCAGACGTGGCTTAATGACTGGAAAACAATGGAGAGCAAAACAGTGAGGCGGGGGGCGGGCCGCTTCCCTGCTGGCCCAGTGGTTAGAGCTCCTCGCTCCCATGCAGGGGGCACAGGCTCAGTCCCTGGGCAGGGGACTCAAATCCTGAGCCCTGTGCAGTAGGTGGTGGGTGGAGTCTCTGCTCGAGATTAGAGAGACCCAATACCTTGATTAGATCCTGCACTTGGGGGCGGTGGGGGGTTGGGGGGGAGACAAGAAAAAAAGGCAGCTATAATGGACCATGTCACAGTAATCAGGGCCTTAATTACGTGATGACAGCATTTCATCAGGGAGGACAATGCCCTACTCTCAGGAGATAAACGCTGAAGTATTTACGCGTGAAGAGTCAGGATGTCTGTGACTGACTTCCGCGTAGTCCCACCAGCGGAGTTATGGAAAGAGAGACGGCCCCTACGGCACAACAGTCAAGTCAAGGCGTCCAGGCGGACAGAGCCTGGACTCCAGGCTCCATTTCTTTGTAGGTTTGAACACTTTCAAAAGGAAAAGCTGGGAAAAGCCCTGCCAGGCAGCAGGGCTCAAGGACGGTGACCCTGGCCGCTGTTTACTCCGAGTACAGGATGTGCCAGGCCCGTCACGCTCTCCCACAGCCGCCCGGCTCACAGGGAATGTGCAGTGTTTACCGACCATTCTGGAAAACAAGCTCAGCTCGCACCGCTGGACACACTCACGCCACACGGCTACACGAGGGGCAGAGCTGGACCCGAGGCTCGTGTGAGCACACGTGTCTCTCTCACTGAGTGCCTCCAGAGAAGAGGAGGCACAACCCTTGGGGGCGACCTGGCCGTGAACTGTCCCTTACATCAAAAGCAAGTTCCTGCTGCAACCTTATCTTCGCCTTCCTTGTTTTCCAAGAAAAGGACAGGGCTGCCGTGACATGACCTGGAACAGAGCCAAGCAGGCAAACAGGACGACCGTTCTGGGGGCAGAGGGGCCACCTTACCTTCCACCTCTTCCCAGTCCTCCTCGCTGTCTTCCTCATCGTCCCCCTTGCAGCTGCCTTTGTCCGCAGCGGCCTCTCGCTCCGGGGGCTGGCCCTTCCTGCGGGCGCTCGGCAAGCCCCTGTGCAGAGACCACAGAGGAAGGTGAAGAAAGCTCGCACGTCCTGGTGCCACGGGCAAGCTAAGCTCCCCTCTCAAGGCTCCTTCTGGTTACTGTGAATCTGCTGCCGTTAGTTGAAGATGGTTTGGGAGCTCTGAGCCTCACGCCCTGCATGGTCCTGGGCCTCAGGTTCCCACCAGGATGGGCTCTGATCAGGGGTCTAATACTAGACGTGTCTTCGGAAACAGGAGGAGCGTGAACCCGCACCCTGAGGCTGTGCAAAGGGAGACAGCTGTCTGCAAACAGATGGGGAAGGCAGATGAGACCACGAAGAGAATGCAGGTCCCAGAAGGAGAAGCCACGATGCCTGTGGGCACATGTGCAGCCAGATGCCAGCAAGAAAGAGGGAAGGGTTCGCACTTGCTGCCCCTCGCGGCCTCTGAGAGGTAAGATGAAAGGCGACTGAGGCTGGTAGAATTTAACTCCTAGGTGCGTGGGGGTGCGTCATGAGGAACACGGGCGGCTGGAGCACAGGCACAGAACCCTGCAGATGCGCCGCTGGCCACACACTGGCTCAGGACTCAGTGCTTGCTCACACGCAATGTGTTAGCATTTCTGCAAATTCACACGTAGAACATCTTTAGAGCCCCGAGTTACTTTTAGCTCTTGTTAAGATTTGACACGTGGTGTCCAGTGAGAATATTACCCAAGATTTTAGCACAAACACTTAAATTAACAAGCTTCAGACTTCAGTTCTAAAAAGACAAGACACTCCCTTTTTAGCCTGCCACTTCCTTTCAAAAGCACAGAAACAAAAATATCCCCTTAAGAGTGAACGTGGGAGAAATGTCATTTCCCAGCCTAGAGGCAAAAAGGGGAGCCGGGCTTTCCCTGGCAGCGTCCTGGCTGATCTGTACGTGGACTTCTCTGCAGAAAGAATCCAGCAGGTGGGAGCGGGAAGCGGGAAGCTCAGTGGCGCTGCAAGGAAGAGTCTTAGGGAAGAGGAGGCGAATGACGGTGGTGAGTCCACGCGCCCGCCGTGCTCCCTCCCACAGCTGCCCTGTCCTGGGCTACCTCCCAGCCAGCACTGGGGGATGTCGGGAGAGCTGACACTGAGAGAGGCCTCATCTCTGACGTAAAGCGGCAACTGCGGCCTCTCTGTTGGTCCTCTTCCCTACACCCCCAGACCCCCTCCCGCAACATTCCCCGGAGGCAGATGATGAAGTGATCACGAGGTTTACAGGCATGGTTCACCAAATTGTCAATATGCTCAGGCACTGTGAGAGGCCCTGCCCTAGATGCCATGGAGCATACAGAGGTGAGCCGGCGTGGTTCCAGCTGTCTGAGAGCTCACAGGGGTGTGTGGCTTGGACACAACTAAGTGTAACAGCCGTCTGTGCACTCACAGGAGGGTATGATGGAGACACAAGTAAGTGTAACGGCCGACTGAGAGCTCACGGGGTGTGTGGCTTGGACACAAGCAAGTATAACACAAGGAAGTGAGTTACACTCTTCAGACATGCGGCAAGAAGCCAGAGGAGGAGAGGGGGCCGACGGGCGGGTGAGTTCTGTTCTGCATCGTCAAGGTGGCAGGACGCTTCCAGGCTGCAGGCAGATGGTGAGCACGTGTCGAGTGAAGGGGGGCGTCCAGCTGGGCAGGAGCAGCGCGAACGCGAGGGGAGCAGGAGAGGACGCGGCTGGGACGCCGGGGAAACGCCTCATGTACCTAACGTCTGTGGGGTAGAAACAGCACGGGGCCAGGAGCTGAAGCCCTGCGCCTCATCCTGGCTTCTGCCACCATCTAGCTGTGTAGCCACGAGTAACTCACTCTCTGCAAGCGGTGGTCCTCATCTGCAGAGGCTGGGCGGTGACCTACAGTCACCACGACTCTTCCAGTCTTACAGTGGCCCGAGCGCTATCTGCTGCTGCTGCTGCTGCTAAGCCGCTTCAGTCGTGTCCGACTCTGTGCGACCCCAGATACGGCAGCCCACCAGGCTCCCCCGTCCCTGGAATTCTCCAGGCAAGAACACTGGAGTGGGTTGCCATTTCCTTCTCCAGCGCAGGAAAGTGAAAAGTGAAACTGAAGACGCTCAGTTGTGTCTGACTCCCAGCAACCCCATGGACTGCAGCCTATCAGGCTCCTCTGGCCATGGGATTTTCCAGGCAAGAGTACTGGAGTGGGGTGCCATTGCCTTCTCCACGAGCGCTACCTAGATCTGTTTAAAGATCCCACTTCTTCCACAGACCCCAGAGACGAGCAACAGGAGCAGGTTTCCTTAGTGACACTTCCCTGATGGACCCGGTCAAGACGTTTTCCGCCGTCTCACCTGAAATCTTCCCCTTCGCTGAGGGCTTCATCCTTTACAGCCTGGGGCTCTTCAGATTTCACTGAAACCTTGGCCGCCTTCCTTGTCACTGGACCGTCTGCTGAGCTCCCAGCATCACCGCAGCCTCTCTTCCTCTTTCCTCGGGCAACTTTTGTGGGAGGGCTCTTCTTCCGTGGTTTCTCATCTTTGACGACGTCTGGATGACCACACGGAACACGAGAGAAGGGACACAGGAAAAGCGGAGACATTGCAGGTTCGTGGGCAGGGTCACAGAAGTCCTCCCCGGTAACCTCTCTCCAGACGCCCATCAACATCCCATGTTTGGTCAAAAACCAGCGTTCAGCCCCTTCCACCTCCAGCTGGTCTGCACAATACACACTTCCTTCATCAGTTACTCTGTTCTACCTCCTAAGGCTATAGAGACACCAGCACACGACCCATAAAACCTAAACTGCAAACCTTTAATTTTACCTAATGTCCAGCAAGGAAAACGCATCAATCCATTAACTAACACCATGCTTGTTACTACCTGCTGAGACTAATTATTTTAGGGATAATCCACCCCTACTAAGTGAAAAGCTTCAAGTTTATAAACATGTCTGCGTGCGAAGGACAAGGAAGCCTGGCATGCTGCAGTCCATGGGGTCGCAAAGAGTCAGACACGACTGAGCAACTGAACAACAATGATTTCCCCTAATCTAAGCTTCTGCTGTCTTTTGAAACCAAACGCTGCTCGAAACACACACTTTACGAAATCTATCCAGTCTAACCCAAATGCCACTCATACGAGCTTGTGTGTATGCTAAGTTATTTCAGTCATGTCCAACTCTGTGCAACCCCATGGACTATAGCTTGCCAGGCTCCTCTGTCCTTGGCATTTTCCAAGCAAGGATACTGGAGTAGGTCGCCATGCCCTCCTCCAGGGGAGCTTCCTGAACCAGAAGTTGGGCCTGTGTCTCTTATGCCTCCTGCATTGGCAGGCGGGCTCTTTACAACCAGCGCCCCCGGGAAGCCCCTCAGCAAGCTTCAGGTTGGAATAAGTTAGCAGTAATTGAAAAACAACTTTATTTTAATAACTAACCATTATTAATAATTAATAAACAAAATAATAAAATTTTGTTAAAAGGAAATATAAAAAATCCATACACTATTCATTTTAGTTCAACTAGGGTATTTAAAAGCATGGTCTCTTAACATATAACTATATTACATATGTTATAATATATTAATACAACAGGGGAAAATATTTTTCTATTATAAATATAGCCAGGCAAATTATCTTAAATCTGAAATAAATCATCTTTTTTCCTCTGCACAATCTGCTTCAGTTAATATTGCAAAACAAAAATACTCTAACCTTTTTTGAGGTTCAGAAGGAGCTGTGGTAGTAACCTAAAGTATCAAATTAATTCATCCCTTTCATTTATGGTTTGAACTGCTGACACCCTGGATATGTATTTTTAGTCCCCAAGAATACAATTTTGCATGGAAGAAAGAGACTCTTCCTTTTGAGCTAAAAAACAACAACAACAACTAAATTTTAATAGATTTCACCTTTTAGCAGCGTTTGTTTCAATGCTGGCTAAAATCACGGATTGGGTTCTGTTTCTTCAGATTTCTTATTTCAAGGCCAAAAGTTTACTTACGACCTGACAATTTGGTAGGGCATACTGAAAACCAGGATTTCTAGATCCTACAATGGTTTTTAGCCCTCTGTTAATAAGATGCTCAATACTTGACTAGTCTAAACATGCAGGTGGGCAGTTGCTTCAAAAGTCCTGTTTCTTCCTCTCTAAACTTACTTGGTTGGTTGAAAGGCAGAGGTGTGCATTTCTGTGCTTTGAACAGAGAAATAGAGAAGTTAAAAGTGAGAACAAGGGAAACGAACTGTGACTCTAAAAAACGTTTATAGTATCATTATTCAAAGTATCCAAAATTTTAAAAGCCTGAATGCCCATCCAGTAAATGGACATTGATTAAATTGTTAATTACGGTGCAGCCGCACAGTGACATATGATGTCGTCATCTCTTAAGACAAAGGAAGAAGACGTGTGATAAAACGCCGAGAATGCAAAGCAGGCAGCATAGTTTCCACTACACAAGGAGACGCAGCCTGGAAGGAAACATAGTGTTATCTGGCGGTGGTGGTTTCTGGATGGGAGATGCATGGTAACATTTTTCCCCTAAATTCTTTGTGTGTGCCCCAGGGCAACAAAGAGGCTATCATCTAGATATTCCAAGCAAACGGAAGCTAAAATATAGCTCAGACAGCAATAATCGTATCAGGCAAGATAGACCATAAAACAAAGTCTATTATAATAGACAAAGACATTATATAATGATAAAGGGGTCAATACAAGAAAATGATAACACTGATAAACATATATGCATCTAACACAGGAGCATCGGAATATATGCAGAAAATATTAACAAAAACAAGGGGACAAGCTGACAGTAATACAATAACTGTAGGCGACTTCAACACCCGAGTTACGTCAATGGACAGATCATTCAGAAAGAAAAATCAATAAGGTAACGGTGACCTTAAATGACACACTGGACCACATGAACTTAATAGATAACTTCAAGACACTGTGTCCAAAACAGCAGAATACACAGTCTTTTCAAGTGGGCATGGAACATTTTCCAGGATCGATCGACCGCATGCTAGCCACAAAACGAGTCCCAACAAATTCGAGACTGAAAAGGTATTAAGTGTCTTTTCCAATGACAACAGCGGGAAACCAGAAATCAATTACAGGGGAAAAACGAAACACAGACACTCGGAGACTAAACAGGACCCTACAGAAAGCAGACAGCCAGTGACGGCTCACGACGCCGCAGAGAGAACCAGAAAATACCGTGGGACAGCGAAGATGAAAACACAACTTTACAAAATCCACAGGGCACAGCGAAAGCAGTTTCAAGAGGGAAGCTTAGAGCAATACAGGCCCACCTCCAGAAACAGGAAAAGTCTCAAACAACCTAAGCTACCATCTAAAGGAATCAGAAGCATCAGTCATAACAAAGAAATCTTGCCATTCGCAACAACAGGGAGGATATTATGCTTGGTGAAGTAGAGAAAGACAAACACCACGTTTCCCCTTATACACAGAATCTAAAAGACAAATGAACAAATTAAATAAAAACAGACTCACAGATACAGAGAACAAACCAGTGGCCACCAGTGGGGAAAGGGGTAGGCGGACAGGCAAGACAGGGGAAGAGGATGAAGAGGCACCAAGTCAGTAAGTTACACGGATGTAACGTACAGCACGGGGATGTGGTCAATACCTTGTAATAACTTTATACGGAGTATTAAGTGTGAAAGTGCTAGTCGCTCAGTCACGTCCGATTTGTGACCCCGTGGACTGTAGCCCGTCAGGCTTCTCTGTCCATAGAATTCTCCAGGCAAGAATACTGGAGTGGGTGGCCACTGCCTTCTCCAGGGGATCTTCCTGACCCAGGGACTGAACCCAGGTCTCCTGCATTGCAGGCAGACTCTTTACTGTTTGAGCCGCCAGGAGAGCCCTTATCTGGAATATAATCCAATACCCAATATCCAATCCTTGTGGTCCATCTGAACTAATGCTATAGTAAGTCAACCAGAATTTAAAAAGAGGCCATTTTCCAAGACTCTCCAGGATCTAGAGCTGTCTGCTACAGTCACCCCTCCGTTCTGGATGCCCTGGTTCCAAATCTGTGGATTTAACTAACCTCGGATTGAACTTTGCTTGAATCCACAGATGTGCAACCTGTGGAAGGCTGACTGTACTACACTGTTATATAACCTGGGTCTTTCAGCAGGGCAGGAATTAACCACTGGGCTTGCTCGGCCAGCTACCAATTTAACAACCACCAAAAAACCCCACCTGCTTAGAACTGCCGGCAGCGCCTCACAGCACCAAGAATAAAACACAAACTCCTTAGTCTGGTCTCCAGCCTAAGGTTCCCAGTTATTTCTCTCACCTCAATTCTAAAACATTCCTAAGAGTTTTAAACTTACTGATTCCTCTGCCCACATCCTACAAAATGCCCCTCGTTACAGTCAGTAGTTGGCTGGAAGCACCAGGTCCTCGGACGGGACTTCGAGGCCACCGATTCTGACTCTGCTGCGTCTTCCCTGTGCCCGTGCCAGTTCTGTGACAGAGACCTACTCTGCCTTCTTCCTGGCTCCTGTCACCGTGGGAATTTGTTTTTTAACTTGTTTGTCCGACCTCCCCTTCCCCAAAGATTACAAGCATCGTGAGAGCAGAACCTTGCCTGTCTTATTGACTGCTACCCTTCCAGTGCCGATAACTGGGCCTGAACATAGCCAGGCGCTCAGTAAGTATCTGCTGAAGGAGCTAATGATGAAGGAGCAAATCCACGAAGCAATGTTGAGATCCAACGGGTAGAAACTAGAGGGGCCCTAATAGAAACAAAGATATAACGGGAAGCCAAATAGTTGGCTGTTGAAAGCAGTCAAGCGTCTCCATTATTTGCATGCACGGTGGTGCTGTTACACGCTATACTGACGAGTCACCAAATCAACGTCAGCCGCAGCCGAAACCACAGCCAAACTGTTCCTCCACCAACCACAGCAAAGACGACAGCTCTTCCCGGAAGCTGCCTTGGAAACGTACTGCAGCTCCACTGGCTCCCAGAGTGCAAATGAGGCTTGAGTGCAGTTAGCCCATCTGGTCACCTCACCCAGACCAGGCCCGGAGCCTTACGTGCCATCTCACTGAAAACTCACACCCACCCTGCAGAATCACAGAATTACTCAATCTAGTGTCACAGGGGGCCTCACTAGTGATCTGGTCCGATCGTCTACTCCGTTATATGAGGGACCCCGAAAGCTCCTTCTACCACATGCTTCGTGCAGTTATTTATACTGTTTATTGAGCACTTATTATATGCAGGGAAGTGGAGAGGACAAGATGAGCTACAGCGAAAAGTAAGACATGTTTTCATAAGCTCATCTGGTTAAGACAGGCCAAAAAGGAAGCAAATAAATTACCAAGATCCTCTGTGATGAGGTGTGCCTGGGAAAGACCACCTTAGGCAAGACACTCAAGGAGTGCCTGGGTTGAGACCTGCAGGAAGAAGAAGGCAGCCGTGCCAAAAGCTACGACGAGCATTCAAGGGAGAAGGAACATCAGGGGCAAAGGCTCAGGTGAGAAATAACGCGGGGTGCCTGAGGAACCGAAAGGAGGCCACAAAGGGGGTTATCTGGGAAAGGAGAGAGCAGCGCGAAACCATGCAGCGTCTTGAAGGCCATGTGAGGGATCTAGATTTTATGCCAAGAGCAATGGCGGCCAGAGGGTCTGAAGTAGGAGCGTGGCAAGACCTCATTTATTTTTTTCTTAAGATCCCTTGCTGCCGCATGGAGAACTCTTGCGAGTAGATGAAAGAAGTACAGACAGGTAAACAGACGACCGCAGTCGTTCAGCTGAAAAGTGAAGGTGGCGTGGGCAGGGGGTGTGGCCAGGAAGATGAAGAGAAGCGGAGAGATTTGAGACGGGGTTCCGAGGGGGAACTGACAGAACTCGCTGAAGGACTGGCGGGGTTTGTTCTAGCAAGTGACGAAGGGATCAGTGAGATGGGGATAACTGGGGAAGGGGCAGGTTCAGTCTGCCCGGGACAAATATAAGAAACTTATTCGATATGCACGTGGAGAAGCGGCTGGGATCCGAAATCTGGGGCTCTAGGGTGGGATTTAGCTGAAGGTACCGTTAAGGAAGCCTGGCGTGCTGCAGGCCACGGGGTCGCAAAGTGTCGGGCACGACGTAGCGACGGAACAACTACTATTCAGGAGATCAGCACACTCCCGCACGCTTAAGTACGGGTCCGCTGGTCTCGTGGGGGCACAAAACAAGTGCCTTTTGCCTATTCGCCCTCAGCATCTGCCAGGAGACCGGACTTGACCCTGCGGGCGGCAGGGCGCAGGAAGAGACCGCGCAGGGGAGCTCGCGGTCCGGCCAGGATCGGCGGAACCGCTCAGTGCGCATCCGGCACGGAGGGCAAAGGCGCAGCGACGTCGGGGTGGCCCGGGGCGGGCGCACGCCGCCTGCCTCCTGCGGTCACCGGGACGCGGTCTCCTCCGCGCAGGTGGGCGCAGGATTGCCTACCCGCACCCGCGGGAGGCCGGCCTCGCCCTCCCCGCGCCCGGCCCGCCTCCTGCCCTCCTCCAGCCTCTCCCCGCCAAGCCCGGCTCGGCCTCGCTCTCACCCGCCTCCTCCTCCTTGCGCCGGGCTTTGGTTTCGCCCTTGGCCGTCTGTCCGCGGGGGCCCCGGCCAGCCGCGCGTTTCCGAGCCATCTCTGCCCGGGCAAGACTCGCCTGGCACGGGACGCACTGCGCCGGCGCTGGACGCTGCCCGCGAGCTGGCTCCGCCCCGAGGCGGGGCGAGAACGGCCCCGCCCCCTCGCGTAGGCCACACCCCCACCCCGCGCCCCCGATGAAGCTCCGCCCCAGCCCCGAAGTACCAATGCTAGTTGGCGGAAGCGAGAAGCCGCAAGACCGAGTTCTTTCTACTTCCGGTGCCTTTCGTTCTCGCGTTTCCCGAGACCCGAGGCGGGGGTGGGGTTCTCGTGCTCTCGCGAGAGGCGGGAAAGAGCGCAGGGTTTGAAAGATGGCGGACGACGTGGACCAGGTGAGTGTCTTCTGAAGCGCCAGCTCCGAAACAGCTTACTTATTCCCGGGCCTGGTTCTGCCCGGCTTTGCCTGCCAGGGCTGCTCTTTCCAGTCTCACAGGAAGGTGGCCAGTTGTGCCGCCTCTTTCTGGGTCTTCACGGCCTCAAATCTGCCTTTTGGCTAACCGCGCCCCCTCCGAATATTACGCCAGGCCTTGACATCTTTTACTGTTCCAAACCCGCTGAAAACTAATTATTCCTCACTCTCGTCACTTCCTTTCTCTTGAGTATATTTCTGTTTGCCACATACTGTTTAAAATACATCAAGTTTAATACATGAGCCCTTTTTTATTCCTCGCAACAGTCATGAAGGGAGAATGGTGGTAAGTCGTGTCCGAATCCTGCGACCCGTGGACTGCAGCCCGCCAGGCTCTTGTCCATGGGTTTTCTCAGGCAAGAATACTGGAGTGGGTTTCCATTTCCTCCTCCGAGGGATTCTTCCCGACCCGGGGATCGAATCCGCGTCTCCTGAATTGCCAAGCGGATTCTTTACCAGTCATTTGTAAACAGGGAAACTGAGAATTAGAGATGGCACGATTTTTAATCCCAGTTTATAAGTGTCAGAATCACGAGTTGAGCCCACATTCCCAGAGTCACAGGCAGCGCTTTCACCGGTTATCCTATACTGGATGCTGAATACTGATATATTCATCTTACTGGCCAAATGGCTCCCTGAACTCAGCCTGCCCTGCACTGAATTCATGATCCGCCTTCAAACATTGATCTCTACTTAGCATTCTCTCGTATGTGGAAGTCATTAAGTGTATGGTCTTCAGGCTACGAAATGATACTTGAATTAAAGGAGAAGTCCCTGAGAGAGTGACTCCCTCCACCCTGAAATGGGGTCAGACACTGGGGATTTTGAGGGAACAGAGTCATGATTATTTTGTCCTGAGTCCTCTCCGTCTTCTTCATACATTTCAGCCCCCGTTTATCCAGCACTTAGTGTCAGGCGCTGTTCTGCACCTTCATACACTGTCCCTTAAGCCTCCCGACAGCAGTGTTAGGCAGGCACTGTTGGTGCCCACGTTTTACAGATTAGGAGGCTGAGGCACAGGGGTTGCGTGGCTCGCCCGCTGCCACGCGGCGCGGGGGGCTCCGTTCCTTCACCCTAGTCCTGTAGCATCACTCAGCCTGTTTCTTTCATCAGCAACAAACCACCAACACTGTGGAAGAGCCCTTGGATCTCATCCGGCTCAGCCTGGACGAGCGCATCTACGTGAAGATGAGAAACGACAGAGAGCTTCGAGGCCGGCTGCACGTGAGTCGCTGTCTCCTCGGGGTGGTTTCCCTCCCCCTCCTCTGAAAGGTGCAAACCCTCTGCTCTGGAAGAGAGTGTTGACTGTTGACCAGAAGGGGGTGGAAAGTCACCCATATTTCTAAAGGCCAAATGCGATGGTATTTTATTCATATTTTTAACATTTTTTTCCTCTTAATGGAAATGGTGTATTTATTAAAGAACACTTTCATTTCTTTTATTTTTTCCTTTCTGTTTTTTTGTGAATAACATTTACTTGTTCTCCATTCTCATTAAAGTGTTCGGTAAACTACTGACATATATACCTATATAAACTTGTGATTTGTTGTGAAAAAGTTTAGATGGCACAGACATACCTAGAGTAAAAGTAGAGCGCTATTGCTTCTACTGGTAGCCGTTACTTCTGTTGGGTCTATGGTCTTTCAGGTCTTTTCTCTATGTTTATGTACATGAATATGTGTCTGTGTGCACATATTTGCACTGTATACACTACTTCTAAAAAAATAAATGACACCTTTCTATACCTTTTGGGAGAACCGTTCTTTTCCACTTAATCTTTCCTGGAAGTTATTGGTCATGAGTACATGTTAAAGCTTCTTTATTATTATTTTTTAATGACTTTGCAGAATGCTTTACGTGGTCGTAGTGATACCAACGGAGAAGGCAATGGCACCCCACTCCAGTGTTCTTGCTGGAGCCCGTGGAGGAATCCGCCAGGCGGACCGACTGGCGGAGGACCCCGCCCTCGCTGCTAGTGATGCTGCATGCGTCTCTGCGTATGTCTGCACATGGATGTTCCTATAGGATTGCTCCTTTGAGGTTCATTATTCATAAAGAGAGTATGTTAAAGGTTTTGTCTCTTCTTGTTAACTTATTTCTTTGCTGAGTGTGTTCTTTTCATTATTGCCATTCTACCCTAAGTGATGAACATAGCAGCCAGGACAGCTGTTTCTCTATCCCAGAGCGACCACTAAACACCAGCAGGTCCGCTGGCTGTATTCTAAGTGCTTTGCCTGTAATATCTCATTTATCTCTATAACAACTCTGTGAGTGCAGATACTCATTATCCCCATTTTGCACTTGAAGAAGCTCAGGCTCAGAAGGGTCAAGTTGCTTGATTAAGGTGACAGAGCCAGTGGAAAGCAGGGCCAGACTAGAGGCCTAAGCCGCCTGACTGCCAGTCTCTTCAGGACCATGATTCTACCTAATGGGAAACCTAAAGGCAAAGAACCTCCTGTGCTTGGAAAGAAGGTGGAGGCCTAAATCTTAAATTGCAGAAAGGAAGATGAGCCCCAGGACATGGAATAGTGGCAACTTTGCAGAGAAAAATAGAACTGAGCTTTTTTACCTGGGCCAGTGGTGCATAGACAGGCCCTCCTGGACAGACACGTTGCCTTAACTCTTGGAGGCCTCTTCAGTTCTCTGTGTGGACTCACTTCCCTCTGCGCTGAATGACCCCTCCACCCCTGCAACCATCTGGGGATCCTTGCTCTTGTTTGTGTGCTTTGCCTGGCGTTTCCCTGTGTTGCTAATTGGCTGCTTTTATTTTGATGTGAGCTGGTGAACCATTTAACACTTGACTAGAAGTAACTCAGGTGGGTTCTAAACAGGACCCTCTGCCCCTGGCTCTGGAGGTTCGCCATTCGGTCAAATGCATGAGCTTTGGAGGTTAGATCTGAGGACATCCCTGAATATCTGAGTTGCACTATTTGTTGGTTGTGCTGAGCAGTTAATTCTGGCAAGGCTCTGCAATGTGCAGGGTGCTGCTCTGCTCGAGTCTACTTTGTGGTGTTTTGTCTGGGGCAGGGAGGTTTGAGTGACAGTGTCTTGTGCCTTCAGGAAGCTAGTGCTGTCATCTTAGCAGTTAAAGAATTTGCTTTCCTTTCCTGTGAAGTGAAGTGAAGTCGCTCAGTCGTGTCCAACTCTTTGCGACCCCATGGACGGTAACTGACCAGGCTCCGCGGTCCGTGGGATTTTCGAGGCAAGAATACTGGAGCGGGCTGCCATTTCCTTCTCCGGGGGATCTTCCCAACCCAGGGATCGAACCCCAGTCTCGGCATTGCAGATGCTTTACCGTCTGAGCCACTAGGGAGTGCCTCCTTCACTACATGTAACTTCAGATTATTTTGAGTAAATTCGTCTTTGACCATAAACAGTTTTATATTTGTGTTACGTCAATTAAGTAATCATGGGAGATGATCTGCAAAGAAACAGTGTATTAGTACAGCAGGGTTATTTTTTATTTGCATGTAAATTTTGTGGTGTAAGTATTGATGTTATATGTTACTTGTAATTGAGCTATTTGCATATTATAAGCCCTGTTTATTTTTTCCTAATTTGCTTATTAAATTTCTTGGTCCCCCACCTTCCCACTTCAGGCTTATGATCAACATTTAAATATGATATTGGGAGATGTGGAAGAAACTGTGACAACTATAGAAATTGATGAAGAAACATATGAAGAAATATATAAAGTAAGTCATGCAGTTCTAGTCGTCACTTTCAAAATGTCAATTCTCAGAATACAACAACTTATTTATGGAAAGCCTTTCATGTTTTGATACCTATGCATGGGGCTCAGTAGAATGTAACAATTAAAAGCAAAGGCTTTGGAGTTGGACAGACCTGGGTTTCCAGTGTTGGTTTGGCCACTTCCTACCTGGCATATGTTGGGTAGGAAGTACCTTTGCAGATGTAACTTCCTCACTGGTGGGCAGGAATACTGGTCATTTCTGCTTAGCTTGCCAGGATACACTGAGATAGGGCTGTGTAAGAGGCCGCCGTGTGCTGTGTGTAACGGTAATACAGGACAGTGTTTTGTTTGATGTGAATTTATCTATCAGTACTTGTTGGAAACTAAAACTGAGAAATTTAAAAAATATTAACTCATTCAAAACAATAAATGTACTGCACGTTGACATACGTAACATGAATAGACTGTATTTTCTGAAACAAGACATTTAGTGAGGAGTGTCTCTTATGTTGTGCAAATGCTTGACTTAATAGGCAACATTAATTACATCTTCGCTTCTGCATTTAATCTGTTGTGCTACGTTATGGTTGAACATCACACAGATAGGTTAACTGGAATTGAGAGAGTATTTTTGTGGATACCTGCCTGTGATGCTGCCTCCTAACTGAACAAGCAGTGGTTTCTTAAAGATCAGTTGTAGTGCGGACTCCGAGACTGCGTCGGTGAGCTCTCCGTACTCTTGGTGTGTGTGAGGCCGTTGGTCCCTTGCGCTTGGAGTGGACCTTGTATGCATGCACGGTTTTGTTGCACCAGACTCTGGTCATTTGAGAAATACTGGCTCACCGAATCATGCAGGTCTTCCGTGTATCGGCGCACTTTATTCTTCAGTCTTTTAGGGACTGAGAAGCCAGTCTCTGACCCTCCTCTAGCAGAGTGCTTTGCTGTGGAGGCTCAGGCCACAGGGCCGCCTATCGCCTGGATTCATGTCTTGACTGTTGCTTGCCAGCTCTATAATTTTATCAGTTACCCAGCTTGGCTGTGACTGAGTTTCCGTGCCTGTAAAATAGGGATGGTAGTACCGACTCATTTCATGCTACCGTTGAGGGTTCATTGAGAGACTCCACGACTAGCCTTCAGACGGTGATGGGCACGTAGTAAGTGCTCCGATGCTAGCCTTTGTTGGCTTTTGTGCTTCTGCTTCACCCCGGCTCTCCTCTTTTCAGGCACTCTTGACTCCTTGGCTAGTTTTCTTTTTCCTTCTGAACGTGGATTTTTCTTTGTTTCACTGTGCATTTTTCCCTCTCGCATGCTAATTGTAGTCACCGTTTGTTACAAGCCATCAGTCTGTAATGACAGTGCAGCATAAAAGCTTGAGCGCTGGGCGAACAGATGTTTGTTCACATCCTGGCTGCTGCTGGTTAGTTTTGTAACCTTGGGCAAATTCTAGAAATTTTCTAAGCCTCGAGGACCTCCTCAGTAAAATGCCAGTGCACTGGATTTGGTGCTTGCACATCTGGCGGCAGGTGATGGTTGCTGGCCATTATGATTGTGGATAAATCTGTGTCTTTTCTGAGCATCACTCTTCTCTAATATTCTTACTGCATAAATACGCACTTTGGATGTTATCTCAAACTCAGTACATCTAAAACTAGACTCCTGGTGTTCTTCAAAATGAGGTCATTCTCAATTCCTTGTTTCTGGTCATGACTTTCTTAGTTATCTGGACCCTTTATCTCAGAATTTTAACAAGTCAGCCCAAACCTTAGTGTCTTAAAAGCACACCCACTTACCAGCTCACAGTTTCTGGGGGTCAGGTGTCCAAACTCAGCTGGGTCTTCTGTGTTAGGGTCTCTCACGAGGCTGCACAGGGTTTGGGGTCTCATCTGGAGACTACAGTTGGGAAGGTTCCGCTGCTAAGCTTACTTTGATGGTTGTTGGGAGGATTAATTTCCTCAAGGGTTTTGAAATATGGGCAGACCCAGAGCTTGTTAGAAATGCAGGTTCACAGGCTCCACCCTGGCCTATGGAGTGAGGATCTCTCGGCATGGAGCCAGAAAACAGCCTTAAAAGCTGTTAAACAGGTGATCTTATGCATAGTAAAACTTGAGAACGCTGAGATATACAAAGAGTTAGATACATTCATGGCTGACAGGTATACTCAATTTAACATACTAAATTTATAGGTATTATTTGAATTTACTGTTCAGGGTTCTCTTTTTATGTTCCAATACCTAAGAAGCTCATAAAACCTAGTTTTTACATGTTAAAAAAACATTCTGGAAACCTAGCTATTACCAGTACGTTCTGCCTGGCACAGAAACAGTTCTCTGTCAGAGCTACATGTGGTCAGTTGTACAGATTCCTGTAAGCGAAGAAGGATGGATTGTCGCCGTCCCTCCGGCCTGCACTGTAGCAGAGCCAGGGACAGGATATCCACGGCCATAAACGCTCCCTTTCAGAAAAGGGAAGGACCCCGAGCAGTCACTGGTCCTTCTGGGACAGATCCCCTGGGAGCTGTGAATAGTAAGAGAAACCTTGCTTAGGTCAAGTATGACCTGTGCCATATTTGGGACACACTTATACTAAAAAAACCTTATTCTTTCTTTGTATAGAGCTCTTCATTGGTTACCTGTATTTTTATTGTTAAATATGGGGGCTGCAGAGTGTTGACAGAAACACTCGAGTATGCTGGGATATTCAGTTTGTCAAAAGGGTTTTGTTAGCCAGTCACTGGATCCTTTGTGAGAGCCATTTCTTTAAAACTTATGACCTCTCGTGTTTCCCGTCTGTTTACTTCCGACCAGTTCTTTGGGCCAGTAACCTCAAAATCCTTCTCTAGATGAAACTTGCATATGCCTTCGTTTCTTTCGTTACCCCCTCCAACAGGGTTCCTCTTGTACAAAGTAATGTTGGCTACGCTGGGTCACTTGCTAATATGAACTTGAATGGGAAGGCCACACCCTTAATCTCATCTTCCCCTCAGGGCTGAGTTTGTTTAACTGAGAACTTTGAGAGGGCTGCTTTGTGCCTCAGAGCTGTTTTTCTTGTTTTTGTCCACAGTTTGGAGTCTAAAGACAGTTGGCTTTCTGACCTTATGAATGCTGTTTCTTATCATCGCTGCTTGAAAACCTGTTAGTTATCGCCTAAGCTCATCTCTTCCTTACACTGCCCTGCCCAGCGCATCAGAGTAACAGCAACACTACCGATGTTTGGCTTTTTCGAACCTTTTCCCCAGAACCTAGGTTTGGGCCGTCTTCATGCTACTCTTTAGCCACTTTCTAGGCGACGGTTTTGGGACTTCCCTGGTGACTCAGACGGTAAAGCGTCTGCCTACAGTGCGGGAGACCTGGGTTCGATCCCTGGGTCGTGAAGATCCTCTGGAGAAGGAAATAGCAACCCACGCCAGTACTCTTGCCTGGAAAATCCCATGGACAGAGGAGCGTAGTAGGCTACAGTCCATGGGGTCGCAGAGTCGGACACGACTGAGCGACTTGGCTTCACTTCACTTCAGGCAACAGTTTTACTGAGGCCTGAGACGATTCCAGACCTTCCTTGTCTGTGTCCTTACTGCCTAAGGCTCGTCCCCTGGCTCACACAGGAGCTAGCCATACGTGAGTGGATTAGTGCCACAGTGAAGCAGATGGGAGGGCTTTATTGGTGCCCACACAGTCTCTAGCGAGGTTTCAGCTCAGTGTACCAGCTCTCCCCCTCGTGCTCAGTCAGGGATCCCGGCTTACTGGCTCTGCCGTCCCCAGGGTTCTCCGTAGTCTGAGTCCATGTGGTGGGGGAGACCCCAGAGGGGCCTTTGTGGGAGGCTTAGGGTCAGCCGTCACTCCTGCTCACGCCTCGTTGGTTAGAATCCCGTCCGTGGCGCCACGTGGTAGGCAGGGAGTGTGAGGAGTGTCTGGCCGTGTGCCGGGGGTGGGGGGCGGGGAGCGGCTGCGTGGATGGCTGCAGCCCCTCCCCTGGCTGTGTGCCAGGAAAAAAGGCACTCAGGAGATGGTTCCTTGTGTCGCAAAGGTGAGTGACCAGGGTTTTAAAGCCATTTGTTTGTGTTATGATGAATCTGGGTTTTTCTTTTCAAATTTCTATATCAAAAAATGAATACTACTACTACAAATTTGTATAAGTGGGTTCTGTGTTTTATTTTTTTCCCTCTTCCAGTCAACAAAACGGAATATTCCGATGCTCTTTGTGCGGGGAGACGGCGTTGTGCTGGTTGCCCCGCCGTTGAGAGTTGGCTGAAGCGAGAACTCGCCGCCTGTGGGAGACGGGCTGTGCTGTGCAGTCGCCCCTTTGAGTGTGGGAGATGGTCGAAGGGGAGACCGATGTGCATCTTGATGCTGACAGTAACCGAGAGTTCCTCCACTCCTGCAATAAGTTGATTTGTAGATAACTCACAAATAACCCTTCCAATAAATGTGATCGCCACGATACAGAGCTTTTCCAGGAATTGATTTGCTTCACTGTTTTTTTTTGGACAATTTCTGGGTTTCTTCCTTTAAATTAAATGTGTCGTTTCCTTTCTTGGTTTTTAACGTGGTCTCCTGTCTTGTGAATTCTTTGAAATAAGCACGTCTTCCATCCCCTTGCCCACTTGTCTTGCGTCTGCTGTGTTTGCAGCATGAAGTTGAGTCCTGGGAACTGCAGCTTTGGGTTTGCGTCCCTCCCTGGACCCTTCTGGGAAGGCACTTGTTGAGGCGCAGTGACTGCAAGGCAGGGAGGGCCATGCTGATGGTGGCCTACGTGTACGGGATACCGTGAGCACGCAGGGGCCCGCGCCCAAGCCAGAAGCACCTGGCTGGGCGGGTATGGTGCTGGTGATGGGGTCTCAGCGGAAACACTGGCGCTGCAGGGGCCGGTGAAGCCCAGTGCGCTTCCGTCTGTCTGGCCTGGTTTCCTAAGATCGGGCCTCATCGTCCAGCACGCTGTGCTAACAGGCAGTGTTTTAAGCCATGTGCAGGAAAGGTGATTTCGTTAGACGTTTTATGAAGTGGTTTCATTTTCTTTATTATGCCTGTTCCTACAAGTTAACGGAGACGAGGAAAGCAAGTGCGGGCAAACCGACAGAGGCTTCATCTGCGTCAGAGCCGGGAGGGAGCTCTTCTGCCGCCCGCACACTTGTCCTGGCTTCAGGGAGTTCCAGGAGCGGACCTGCTTACAGCAGCCTCTTCACCGTTGAAGAAGTAGGACTATGTTTCTGATGGTGGCCAGTGGTTGATCCTTGGGATTATTCTTCCGGAACAGAACACTTGTTTTGGAGCCGCTGTTGTTGGTCTGCGTGATAATCGCCATCTCCTGTCAGAGTGCACCAGGCAGAGGCACTTGGTGCCCGTCTGCTGTGCCATCCATGTGGCAGCTCTCCTGCAGGATGTTACGAGAAGCTGAAGCTCCGTGAGCTCTCAGTTCTGGCCTGTGGGTCCCAGGCAGTTCCCGGGGGAGCGTGCGGGCAGCCCTGGCTCCTGATGTCCACCACAGGCTGGTGTGATGACCACTCCGATTCTCTCCCTGTGGCATCCGAGATCTGTGCTTAATTCTTGAATATTTCTCCTAGAATTGATAAGTTACATAGAACTATTTTTGGCTGTGAGGACTATTGTCTACACAACTATGTTTCTAAAAACCATGAACCTTACCATCTGACCCAGTTGCCATTGTGTGCACATAAAACCCAGCTGCTCTATACAAACGTCTGCTTAGTCCTGGCTGCTAAGATAACGGGATAGGGACTTCCTGGTGGTCCAGTGGCTGGAACTCTGCGATCTCAATGCAGGGTGTGTGAGTTCGAGCCCTGATCAGGGAGCTAGGTCCCACATCCCACAACTAAAGATCCTGCACGCCACAGCGAAGATTGAACATCTGAGTATTCAACCAAGACTTGGCACAGCCAAGTAAATATTAGAAAAAGTGTACCTGCAGGATAATCCTCTGCATGTCCCCAGACGGGGGTTTTGTGAGCCCTTACGGAGCTCAGGCTGCCTGCCTGGAGGGTTGGAGCTGGGGCCCAACCCACAGTAGGGGCCATTCAAGCAGCGTCCTGCCACAGTCCCCCCTCCAGCCTGCTTCTCCAGGCCGCCAGGGGTGCTGCCCTCTGAGAAGGTGCAGTCAGAGGGCCCCGGAGCCACGCCTTGGATTTCCAGGGCTGCACGACACCCTGAGCTCCAGCCAGCTGGACGGCCTGATGTCACCGGAGCTGGGGACTGGTAGTTTCTGCGATGTGGTATCACATCACTCAAGGGGGAACCTCTCAGGCAGATGCCGTAGTTGGATCCCTGTGTTGGTGGCTTATGGCCCCGACTTGTGGTTTCCCACAAACAAAGATGGACAGACAAAACGTGCAGCTGCATACTCAGCATTGAGATGACACGTGCCCCAGCTGAGACCTGAGTGACTTGAGCTTCCCGGGTAAGACTGAAAGCATCAGCTGCAAATAGGCACTCTTCATACATTTTAAATAGTGGTTTTTAAAGATCTGCCCAAACTAGGCTGGTTCACACATGCTTCTGTGACAGATGCAGGCACATTGTGGAGCTATTGCAGGTTTGGTTCCAGACCCCACAGTAAAGCGAGCATCACTGATCACAGATCACCATAACAGTGGAAAAGTTGGGAATGGTGCAGGAATTATTGAAACGTGACAGAGACATGAGTGAGCAAACGCTGTTGGAAAAAACGCTCCAGGAAAGTTAATGCGGGGTTGCGCAAACATTCAATTTGTTAAAAAAAGAGCAATAAAGTGAAACACAACGAGGAATGCCTGCAGTACATCCCTACGTTTCAGCCTGCAGGCAGAGGGGAGGAATGTTCCACTGGGCGAGCGGCTGCCAGCTGAGAGCAGTGCTCACCTGCACTGGATGGAAAGTCACTGAAAATTAAAATTCCGGGAGTCGCCCTGGCAGGCCCCGGAGGCTCAATGACGTTTGTGTCCCTCGGCTCTGGTGAGCTTCGTGGGTCCCGTTCTCGGGTAGGCCCTGCCCACTAGCAGGTCCGGGATTACAGCCTACCTGCTTGCCAGCTGCCGTGCTTTCGTTCTCGACTGGCTCACGTGCTGGTCCCTGCCTAGCCCTCGTGGCGAGGAGAGCCCAATAGACGTTAGGGTCAGAAGAGCAATGGCCCCTGAATCGCTCGCTCAACTATTACGTGAGCTCACCGTTACAAGTGTTTTGCAAAGAGCAGGGGAAAGAGCATATGTAGAGGGCTTCCCTGGCGCTCAGCGGCGAAGAATCCGCCTGCAGCGCAGGAGCCGTGGGAGACTCGGGTTCAGTCCCTGGGGCGGGAAGATCCCCTGGAGGAGGGCGTGGAGACCCACTCCGGTATTCTGCTTAGAGAATGCCATGGGCAGGGGAGCCTGGGGGCCGCAGGCCAGAAGGTCAGAGTCGGACCCAGCCGCAGTGACTCGGCACGCGTGCACCGTACGTAGAGGCCTTTATGCTATTGCAGCCGGGGAGAGGGAGTCAGAGGACTTGCACCGTTCAGCGCAGAGATCTGAGGGGAAGCCCAGCGGGGCGGCTGGACCAAACTTAAGGTTCCTGAGGGGAAACCAAAGGGCCCTCAGAGTTTCTAGAAATGACTTATCAGGTTTACAGGTGCTACACAGATAGAGAGCCTGAGGCCCCTGAGAATGTAAGGATGACAAATATGACCTTCATCAGGCAAAGTGCCCCAGAGGTTACAAAATTATAGAAGTTAGATGGCGTATGTGAAATGGACCCTTCTCAATTAGTAGACGTTGTTTTTAAAGTGTTCAACAACAGGGAACAAGGGCTGAAGCAAGGAGATGAGAGGCAGAATGCAGCTCTCCTGGCAGCAGCGCTGAAAGCGAGGAACCTGGAGGACGGCCTCCCAGGGGACTCCGCGGCAGAGAATCTCCCCGCCACGGTAGGAGATGTGGCTTCGGTCCCAAAGTCGGGAAGATGCCCTGGAGAAGGAGGTGGCAGCCCACTCCAGTGTTCTTGCCTGGAAAATCCCGTGGATGGAGGAGCCTGGCGGGCCACAGTCCGTGGGGTGCCAAGGAGTCGGACACGACTGAATGACTAACCACACTGATGGGTTGGGCCTGAGCCACGTGCCCATCATGGAACTAAGGGTCAGATCATCCACCTAGGGATAATCTGGTCTGAGTGAGGAGAGGGGTACTTCTCTCAAAGGAACCAGGGGAAAGTGGGTGGGAGCTGGAGACAGAGTGCCTGTTGTGTAAGAATAACTTGCCATCTCCCCTGACTTACACAAAAACAAACCCTTTGACTATTAATGGATTATTAGTGGCAAAGTTTTTGGAACACACTTCATAGCAGAGATGTTATGATTTGAAGTCACTGTTCTGGAATCTAGTAAGAGGCCCTTGAGTACCCTGGGGGGCGGGGTGGGCGGGGGAGTCAGTGTGGATGGAGCTCAGACGTGTTTCATGACTGGGCGTGACAGTAGCTGGAGCCCTCTTCGGGGGCTGAGCTGGGGGGCCTGCAACATGAGTGTATGGGGCCTAAAGTAAGTACTGGGGGCCTTGGAGCTCTGAGGAAGGCGAGTTATTTGCACGATGTGAGTGAGAACGAATCCCACCCAACAAGTGGCTTCTTGTTAGCAGGTACCATCGTCTCAACCCCTGGGCCCAGGGCCTGGCCAAGAGCATGTCCCCAGGAAATACTGAATGACTGAGCAATTAAACTGTAAGAAAGCAATGACAACCCTACCGTTGGAAAGAGTAAATGGTACTTTTTTTTTCCGCCTTATTGAAGCGAAATTGATACAATTGTGAGGTATTTCTCGTGGGCATTGTAATGATTTGACGTTTGTATACGTCAAGATGGGGAGGGGATTCCCACCTTCTGGTTATGAATGCATCCATCACCTCCTGTCCATCTGTGTGTGCGCGTGTGGTGAGAGCTTTCTGCTTTCTCAGCCAATTTCAGTGTGGTCAGCTTAGCCACCGCGGTTTACACTCAGTCGTCAGGTTTT
The DNA here is from genome assembly GCF_001704415.2 of Capra hircus. NCBI lineage: Eukaryota > Metazoa > Chordata > Mammalia > Artiodactyla > Bovidae > Capra > Capra hircus. The sequence goes on along the minus strand of NC_030829.1, from coordinate 57,963,204 downwards.
ACTCAGGCCTGAAAGTCTGTACTCCTTTTCTACCGTCTGTGTTTCCCCCATCCTCCAAACCTAGAAACCATTTTTCTAAGAGTTTGACCTTTTCTTTTGTTTCAGGTTTCACACATGGTGCATGCAGTGTTTGGCTTCTTCCACGCAGCATAATGCCCTCAGGGTCTGTCTGTGTTGTTGCAAATGGCAGAATTTCTTCTTTCCTCGGGGCTGAATAACAGGGCATCACATATATACAGGCATATATCTCTACTTTATCCATTCAGAGCAAACGGTTCTTTCACAGGTGAACTTTCATACTGCTTTCCAGACACTCGTGATGTCCTGCCCACAAGTGGACACTTGCCCTTCTGGCCATCTTGTCCCATTACCATTTACCTGAGCACCACAGTAGACACCTCACTAGTTAGTAGATAGCCAGCAGTAGATCCCTCACTCAGTTCAGTTCAGTCGCTCAGTCGTGTCCGACTCTTTGCGACCCCATGAATCGCAGCGCACCAGGCCTCCCTGTCCATCACCAACTCCCGGAGTTCACTCAGACTCACGTCCATCGAGTCGGTGATGCCATCCAGCCATCTCATCCTCTGTCGTCCCCTTCTCCTGCCCCCAATCCCTCCCAGCATCAGAGTCTTTTCCAGTGAGTCAACTCTTTGCATGAGGTGCCCAAAGTACTGGAGTTTCAGCTTCAGCATCATTCCCTCCAAAGAAATCCCAGAGCTGATCTTTAGAATGGACTGGTTGGGTCTCCTTGCAGTCCAAGGGACTCTCAAGAGTCTTCTCCAACACCACAGTTCAAAAGCATCAATTCTTCGGCGCTCAGCTTTCTTCACAGTCCAACTCTCGCATCCATACATGACCACAGGAAAAACCATAGCCTTGACTGGAGATACCTCACTAGTTACCAATTTACACAGAAAACTAACACCAAGAAATTAAAGCACCCTAGTGTTTTAAATTCATTTTAGATCCATTGCCCAATTTTCGTACCTGGAACACGTAGATTCTTGTTTTCTTGACTGCTTTTAGAAGCCTCCTGGATGTGGCAGTAGCAGGCCCCACTGTAGCTTCTGACATTGATTGTTGTTGAGCCCCCAAGTCGTGTCCGATTCTTTTGTGACCCCATGGACTGTAGACCGCCAGGCTCCTCTGTCCATGGGATTTCCCAAGCGAGAATACTGGAGTGGGTTGCCATTTCCTTCTCCAGGGGATCTTCCCACCCTGGGGAGTGAGCCTATGGCTCCTGCGCTGATAGGCAGACTCTGTACTGCTGAGCCGCCAGGGAGGCCCCACATCAGATAAGCCCGCTTCACATCCCAGCTGTGTCAGGGACCTGCTGGGCCAGTTACTCACAGCCTAACGTCAGCCTGTAAGGGCTGGGAAGCGTTTCCGTAAGAAGCCCGGACAGATCCCAGAACGTCACTGACACATCTCGGACCTTGGGTTTGGATGTCATGAAGGGGACGCAGTCCTGGGAGGCCCATTCAGTTTGCTCAGGTCACTCACTGTATTCCAACTATCCCCACTTTTTTTTTCTCCCCAGATAGGTTTCAGAAGGACCATGAATGTGAGAAAATTTAACTCAATTAAAATTTATTCTCAAACGAGCTCTCAGTGCCAGGCTTGGTCAGTGGGGCACTGACCACAAACTGCCCAGCGCCGGTGCTGTGCAGGACGCGGCGGGCGAGGTGCGGGGCTGAGCCGATGGTGGCGGAAGCGGGTCCGGTCTGAGCTGTCCTCTGAGCAGCAGCAAGGGGCGTGAGTCCAGGGCCCTGGGAGCCCCGCCGAGCTCCGAGGCGGGAGCCGTTTTCGCCCGGTCAGGGGTCTGCAGGGAGGCCAGTGACTGGAGAAGGAGCGAGGCCGCACACGGGCCCTGGCGTTAGTGACGTGGAGTCTGCACGGCCCCTCCTGGTCGCACGCCGACTTTTTCCTCCCTGCCTCCTTTCCTCTCCCGTTTCTCGGGTGCTCAGCACGTGTCTGTCGGTGGCTCCCCACGCATCGTGGCTCAGCGTGGTTTCGGTGCTCCGTAAGCCCGGCTCTCCCGCCGTGGCCTGGTGAGGGCAGGGTAGCGGCCAACGTGCAAAACCGGCGCGTGCGCGGCCCCAGTCCGTGACTGCGCGGAGATCCGGGGCACTGTGGGCATCTCACACCCGCGGGTGAGGCAGGCCTCGGGGCTGTGCCCCCGGCGCTGCCACCGCAGAGCGCCCACCCGCCTCAGAGGGCGGGGGTCTCCCCTGGGGGCGGGTCGGCTGCGAGGAGCAGCGTCTGCAACCAGCTCTCGCGTCCGCGTCGGGCGAGTTCCGGCGAAAGGGCCTCCGCGTCCCGCTTCCGGCCTCAGCGCCTCGCCTGCAGCGAGGGCCGAGGAGGGCCGCACCCGGGCTCGCGCTCCGCCCGGCTTCCGGCCCCGGGCTCGCCTCACGGCCGCCTCCGCTGGCGGCAGCAGGTGGCGCTGCGCTCCGTGCTTTTCTGCCGCCCATTTATTTCCTTAAACCCGGACAGCGTGTGGAGCTCCAGCCTAACAGTATCTGTCGCTACCAGGAGCAAAGAAGGAAAGAAAATCGCGAGCTGTTCAGGCCCCAGGGAGCAAGTCGTCGGGTAAAACGCCCTGCGTGCCCACATACTGCTGAGTTAAAACGAGACCCATCGCCGGCCCGGCCACATCCCAGACAAGATGCCTCGGGTCAGCACTGTCCTGTGCGCGCCTGTAGTCGGCGGGCGGTGGAGCGCCCTCGTCGGGATTTGAGTCAGGAGGCTGCCACCGTTGAGGGGATGTTTTCACCTCGCGGCCTTCAGCTGTGCGCTGTCCTTTCAGCTTAAGCTCTGTGTGTTGCCGGAAGGCCTGCGGTCATTCTGTTACTGATTAGCAGAGCCTCGGCTTGGAGTTCTTGAAAAAACTCCTGGTGATGGTATTTGCAAGCCAGCAGTGTGTGCTCCACGAAGAGGAGAGATTTGGAGCCCAGAGGCCTTATGTGTGTTTGCCAGCAAGACTGCTTAGTGGCCCAGCCTCTGAGCCTCAGTTTGCTCCTCCCTGACCTGAGGGTGGTAGCTGCGCTCAGGAGGCTGAGCCTTCAGTGACTTTCGCGCAGGATCTGGCTTAGGGCCGGCGAGCAGTGGAGTTCAGAGTATCTCTTGTTTTCCTAATTAAACCAGTGGTTCCATGCCATGTGCTCCCTGACTCCTGACTGTCAGGCCTCTGTATTCGTCCAGAGTACAAAAGACCACTTGTGAACACTCCTCTGTCTTGTAATAAGGATCAGAGCTCTTCTTTATGAGGTCATAGTTTCTACCTGGCTGACTCTACTATAACAGTATTTAAAAAGTAATCATCACATTGATATCTGCCTTGGTTTTTCCTTTAAGACTTTACCAGGCTGAGGACTGCTAGCAAGTAGGTTGGATAAAAGTGAATCATGATGCGGATTTGGAAGTCAGATGAAGGGCAGGGGGCTTCCCCTGTGCAGAGTTTCGACCCCCCTCCCTCCTTGCTTCAAGGCGGAGTTTCTCTCATACAATTTTAGGATCCAGGGGAAACGAGTGGAACTAGCTCTTTGAACAAGGTCACCCAAGAGCATCACGAGGTGATGACGTCACTGTCAGCTCTTGCCCAGGAAAAACCTAGGGCTCAAATAACAAGGAGAGGACAGGTCATCTCCATGGCAGGTTGGCAGAGCTGGTTGCAGGCCACCGTCAAACATCAGGCCCGGAATGTTGTTAAAATGACCCGGGGCCACGCCTGCCTCTGCTCCGTCTGCCCTGGGTGGCCTTGCTGCCCTTGCTTCCTCAGGACAATTGACTGTCACCAACGGGTGGCTTTTTTGGTTGTTCTGTTTCCTAGAAGAAAGGTTACCAAGTGCCAGAATCAAAATAGAATGTGGATGGTGTCCCAGGAATCCTGTGCAATCCAAGCACACTCATATCGTCCCCTCCGGCCTGGAGGGGACGGAGCAGATAAGCGAAATCGCAAAGTTATTATCGCTCTGTTGGAAGTGACATCACGGAAGGCCTCTGGTCAGCCTCTCTCTCCCAGCTGGTCATGTTTCCGCCAGGGTGTGTGTCAAAGTGAATCCTAGTTTCAGCGCCCTAGAGGGACACTGATGCAAAATCCCTTACCTAAGGAATCCTTTTGTTAAAATGAGCGGTTATGCCCAACTTTATCCATTTCCCAATTCATCATTTAGGCTTTTCTTTTTCTCCTTGGCTTAAATTTTTTATTATTATTAATGGTATAATAGCGTTTTGCAAATGGTAGTGAAATACCCATGATAGCTTGCCTGAAGAACAAAAAACAAAAATTAAATTGAAGAATTCAGAGCTTTGTAGACTTGTCTTTCGCACATGTGGTGGAAGTTATCTCTTTTTTAATTGTAGAAACCCAGTGTAAAGTTTCCTGACTGTAACCACTTCTAAGTGCACGGTCAGCAGTGTTAGGTATGCTCACGGTGTGCCACACACATTGCGTTTCTTAAAGCGAAGCACTCCTGGACGTCCTTCTCAGCAATTAGAGACATCCCCTACCTGTAGCGTTTTTCTCCCCTGGCATAATAATTTATTACTGTGCCTAAACTTACTTTCCCAGGATATCAAAGCCTCAAAAACTAGCTCTAAGCAAAGTCCATAGGCAGTACTTCAAGTGTGGGAGCACTAAGAGAAGGCTGTGGGGCTCCATCCTCGACTCACCGCTGTCCAGACGCGCTTGGGTAGAAAGCCTCTGGACCTGCATAAGGAGAGCTGCCTCACTGCCATGGCTGGTGAGGCTCATGGTCAAGGCATTCAGGTCACAGCATCCTTGCCTAAAGCCTCCCTTGGCTTCCCATCTCACCAGAGTAACCTTGCGCGCCCAACCTGTCTCCTCCCCTCCCCGTCCCACCCTGGCCCACCTCTCTGATCTCATTTCCTTCTGGCCTCCTCACTGGCCCTCGAAAATGGCAAGCTCACTCCCTTTCAAAGGCCTTTTTATTTACTCCTACCTCTTTCTAGAATAATCTTCTCAACTTGTGCTGAGCAATAGGAACCCTTATGAAACTCACAGCATTCTCAATGCCCAAGCTACATTCTGTACCAATTAAATCATCATCTCTGGGGTGTAAAAAATAAAAATTCTGCAAGAATTCCAATATAACCACGTTCCAACAGCAGTGTCCTGATTCAGTGGTTCTAAATCAGAAATAGTAGCATCACCTGGGAAGCCCAACCCTAAACTTACTGAATTGGAAACTTTAAAAGTAGACCCTGGGAATATGTATTTTAACAAAGCCTCCAGGCCCCGGTGCCTGCCGAAGCTTGAGAACCATTGTCCCACGTGCCAGTGCTCGAGAGGTGGCCTGTGGGCCAGCAGCGTCAGCATCCCTTGGAGGCTTGTTCAGTTCAGAAAAGCAAAATCTGACACCAGCTGGTGAACCCAACCCGCTGAGCCAGAAGCTGCTCTTAGCATCCCAGCGTCTCCTGCACGTTCCCGTTTGAGAAGCTGTCTAGCTCTATGCCCCAGGAGACCCAAAGAGCAGTAACTCCCTGGGAACAGGAGCCCCCAGCACCTAGAGCTCAAGTTCTGAACTGAACACCCGAAGGCTTGGAGGAAAGGCTGCTTCTGGCAGTAGTGGGTTGTAACCTGGGGTATAAAATCAAAGCTGATGAATTCGTTGTACTGTAAGGAAATGACAGGGTGAGATGGTTGGATGGCATCATGACTCAATGGACGTGAGTTTGACAAACGCCAAGAGTTAGTGAAGGACAGGGAGGCTTGGCATGCTGCAGTTCGTGGGGTTGCAGAGTCAGATAGGACTGAGTGACTGAACAACAAAGGAAATACATGATTGTATAAATATGAAAGAGAAGGGAAACTCCTCCTTGTAGTAGAATGCCAGCTAATAAGCATGGAAGGGAAGATGGAGCAAGAAAACCACCCACAAATGCTAAAGCTGATGGTGAAAATTTGAGGAACAGGATGTTTCTCTTCCAAAAGTGCCTCCCCGCACATGATTTATTAATTGCAAAGTGGACAATAATAACTTTTTAGTGGAGAAACCTGGCCGCGACCCCCTTCATCTGGCAATCTTAGCATCGTCCACCCTGGGACAGCCCGACACCACCCACCTCCTGCTGCGAGGGGCCGAGGAGGGTGCAGTGTCCCTCCCGTGGTGTTCTTTCCTCAGGAAGCATCAGGAAATCCAAATAAAGCAACAGGTCACAGAGTAACCAGCCTGCATGCTTAAAAAATGCCAAGGTCAAGACCGACAAAGGATGGCCAGGGAACTGTTCCAGACTGAAGGAAACTAAAGACCCGTCAGGAACCCATGCAGTATGAGATCCCAGACCTGGAAAAATATATGTCGTTTTAAAAGAAGCAACTGACAAAATTTAAATATGGACTGTGGTTGTGTAAGCGAATGTTTTTATCTTAGAAATTATAGGGTAATGGGGCAGGATGTTTGCAGTATTTACTCTCAAATGGTCTGAAAAAAAAGTGTGTGCGTGAGTGAGTGTGCATATGTATGTAATGTGTGCTAGATATGCAGAGAAGAGGGCAAAAGAGTAACAGCTGGTGAATTAGAAGACAGGAGTTCCTTGTACTGTTCCAGAACTTTTCTGTGTGTTTAAAGCTATATCAGAATAAGAGTCATGTCCCCTCCCCTCAGGAAAAGACCCGAGAGAACAAACGACATAGAGCGAGGACGCAGCAGTGACTGGAGCGCCTGGACTTCTGAGTCCAGCCTGCCGGCCTCCGGGTTGTTCAGGCCTCCTCCATGGATCGCTCTGGCCAGTGCAGCCCAGCCACCACTCTGCCAGTCAGACCCTCCCTCCCTGTGGTCTCACCCGCACTCCTCCCCTCATAGCAGTGCGCTGGCATGTAGAGTTATCCTTGTTCATACACCTGTCTACTCGCTTACTGTCTCTTTCCCCTCGGATGTGAGCTGCGTCAGCACAGAGACTGTATCTGTCCTGATATACCCCCAGCACAGAGCCTAACAGCTCAGAGGCACCTCCTGTATGAGTCAAGTGAGTGAACAGACATCGGACCTCAGTCCCCTCGACCTGAGGATGAGTGAGGCGCTGCTCTACGACCCAACAGCAGACCCTTGCCCGGCCCTGAGGCTGGCAGGAGTCTGACAACGTGTGAGCTGCTGTTTAAAGAGCACCTCAACTCTCCCAGGCTTTTAGCTCCATGCCGTGCTAAGTCACATCAGTCGTGTCCGACTCTCTGCGACCCCATGGACTGTAGCCCGCCAGGCTCCTCTGTCAGTGGGATTTTCCAGGCAAGAATACTGGAGCAGGTTGCCATGCCCTCCTCCAGGGGATCTTCCCAACCCAGGGATCAAACCCATGTCTCTTACATCTCCTGCCTTGGCTGACAGGTTCTTTTCCACTAGCGCCACCTGGGAAGCCCTTTTATTTACAATCTCTCGTTTAATCGTCACAGTGACCCTTTTCCGTTCACCTGTTTAGCAGACAACATATCGAGTGCCTGTTCCTCACTGGGCACTAAGCAAACACTGATTATGACAGGCGCAGCCCTTACCCCCAGGGAGCTAGCCGGATTAGCCAGAGCTGGCTGAGAAGGCCAGGACTCAGAGAGGTTGCCCAGCTTGCTGAAGCCCACAGCAGGCTCAGGGTGGAGCTGGGAAGGTAACCAGCGTCTCACCCCAAAGCCCTTGCTGCTCTGCAGTGCTGAGACTTGGCCGCCCCCCAGGAGCTCCTGCTGCTGCCAGCTGGCCCACTCCTCGGACTCCCTCAGGGCGCCCCCAGCCCCCCGTCTCCCGTGACCTCGACTCTCACCCTCACGGTGCCCCTTTCCTCGGAAAGACATAGAACGTGCTGTATCTCAGCCATTCTGATTGTGTTTCTGATTACTCCTCGGCTTCTTGGTGCCGTTTGCTTCAGATAAGCTAGAGCCTGTTCTGCCTCACTGGGCAAAGGTTAAGTTCAGTGTAACCTAAGAAATAATCTAAGCAGGAGATAGAATCAAACAGCCTTACCAGAAAAAAATAACTGAAAAAAAGGCAAAAACCAAGAAACAAAATAAAAACCCACTTCAGAAATGTTTAATGAAGAGACCAAGCATGAGGAATTAAAACAATGTAAGAGAGTGGGGAAACTTCCTAAAAGATGTTTGATTTTTCTTCAACCCATTGATCTTTCCCCTCCTTGAAAGCGTTCTCCACCAATTAATCACTCAACTTATTACCCGGCCCTGTTTCCCTGTTTATAATTTTGAGCCTCAGGAATCCCTGTGAAAAGACCACAATAAATCTCACTGGTCAGCAAGACAAACATTTATCTTAAAGGATCAATTACTGCGCCGGGAGGTCTCGGATTCCTGGGGCTTGGTGCATGCCTCCACCCTTGATTTGTTGGGTGGCCTTCGCCTCTCTGTAACTGGGTTTCTGAAGCTGCACAAAGAAAACTGCTGCCCCCCTGAGTTGTGTTCTGAAGTTTCCCTGGGTCCCCTGTTGGAAAGTAGAAGAGGGTATTTGGCCAAGGACATGATTTATCTATGCCCATGAACGCCTCTCCTCCTCCTCCTGGAAGCCAGCTAATTATGTTCAGAGCTGGAATGCATTTTCTGTGGGCACCTAAAGTAGATTCCTTGCAGGAATGTCTGGCGAGTGGGTGCCTAGAAGAGACACATTAACGGAGGCTTGTCATTCTAGAGAAGAATGTCCGATCTTTTCAGTGGCGACAAAGTTCAGAGTTAGGGAGGGGGATGGACAGGAAAACAGTGTTATTCTTTGGAACCACAATTTTACAGATAATTTACCCACGAGAAGCTTTTTGTTGCCATGGGGTGACACTGTTATCTTTTTCAAGCATGCCAGGCAGCTAGCTGGCAACCAGGTGAGTGATGAGACGATCACCTCTGTGTTTAGTGAGCTCTCCATCACTGGAGGTAACTAAGGGTAGGTCCAAAGGAGCCCTCCGCAGAGGGTGGAGCAGAGAAAGCTCAAGCACCAGAAGAGAGTTTCAGCTCAATGCCATTCATCCCCTCCAACCCTGAGATTTGGGAGTTCTAGTCCCTTTCCGTGTCCTGTGCTCTTCTGAACGGACAGTCTGAGCTCCGCAGCTGCATGTGGGACAAAGGGTGGTTCGGGTAAGATCATAGGAAAATTTGAGATTCAAATCTCACAAAGAAAGATGACTTTATATCTGCTACAAAGCATGAGCCAGAATTAGAATTCCAGAAGGAGAGGGTGCGTAGGGCATTGTGTGTTTGAGGACATACCTTTCAGTAGAAAGTGTTTCCTGGACCATGTACTGTCCAGCCTAAAAGGAATTCGAGGCAGCCTCTGGGATACCTCTGGATGTAGCTTGCAGCCATAGAAGCCTCATCTCTGATTACAGACAGAAGGCACCCCAGCCTCCGAGACCCAGAGACGGTGAGCACGATGGTGGAGATTGGGGATGGTGTCAGCTTTTAATCAGGCACTTATTTCAGAGTCAATAACAGCCACAATGACAATGGGAGCTGCCAGTTCTCCTCTGATCTGTGCAGGTGTGATGTGTGATCTGCCCCACTCACCTCTACAGTGCTTCAAGGTAGGTGCCATATGCCTATTTCATAGACGAAGAAACACAGGCTCCAGAGAGCGGAAGTGACTTGTCTTGCAAACGGTGATGCCAGTGTTCACACTCAAGTCTGTCCGACTCAGCATTCATGTTCTCTCCACTGGGTCAACAGTCTTGATTGAAGAGTAGGGATTATTAACCCCAATTTTGCAGATAGAAAAACTGAGCTCTGAAAGTGGAAGTATCAGGGAAAGCTGAGTTTTGACTAATTCCCAATCTCTGCCAGACGTCCTGTGTGAGAAGAACCTTGTAGAGCCTCAGAGGCGGGCGGCGCACGCAGGGCGATTGGGATGATCCCTTCAGTCTGCAGAGGAGAACCCGGCTCGGGGTGGGGTGGAGGTGAGCAACTCGAGGGCATGAGGCAGGATGGTGGCTGGCCAGGCAGGGCGTGTGGGTGAATGCCTTCCGGTGGAGTGGGATGGGCCTGCGCTGACCACGTCCCAGGTGCCTTTGGGTTAGCAGGGATGCCTGGCTCTGAGGCTGCGGGAGGTCTGTCTGTGACCTTGAAGAGCATCCATGGGGCGGGGGCCCCAGGGGCTGAACTTCTGGCAGGAAAGCTGCCTCCCTGTGTGAGGACGTGGACCGGCAGACTAAGCCCCAGGTCAAAGTGTCACCAGCCCGGTACCTGTCCCTGTCGCAAACCTGGGGAAAGGGAGGGAACATGAGTGGGGCTTTCTCTGAGGAGGCGGGTCTTTATTCCCAGGTGCCGCAGCTCATTCTGCACCTTCTTGAGAGGCTCTGGGGGTAATGTGAGGATTCCCTGCATCCACCTGAGCTCCCTTCTTCCCCTCTGGCTGCAAGGGCCACGATCCTGACGGCCCTCTTTAGAAGCCATTCAGGTGCCAGGCCCTAGGCTTGCTACTCCACGTGCAAAATCTGACATAGAGCTTTCCCAGCAATCCTGTGGCCCTGCCCTAGTGAGCTAAGGCTCAGAGACAGTGAGTGACTTGGCCAAGCTCACACAGCTGATGTCACAGGGCCAGGATGGCAGCTCTGTCAGGATAGGGATTTCCGACTCTTGACTCACTGCTGTATCCCTGGTGCGTGGCACAGAGTGGCCACCCGATGCGTATCCCTGAGACCGTGTCTGACTCCAGGGCACGCCACACCTCGCTGCCTCTCGAAAGCACCGTGATGCGAGAATTCAGTTTTGAGTGAAAGTAGATTTAAAGGACGTCATTCAGGAATGAATCCATGCAGCCCTTTCCTTTCTGTATTTTTTATGCTCTGTAAAATATGACAGTGAAGAAAGCTCCCTGGATAGAATGTAAGTTGTGCTGTGTGTCTTTATGATTAGTAATCAGGGCTGCTGAAGAGTTAATTTCCTCCCCAAGAAGGTTCGGCAAGATGCTTGCGGGTTCAGTTTGCTTCCTTGCTTCCCTGCAGACCGCATGCGCGCTAACAGGCAGTTGCTTTTCCTCTCTGAAATGGTTCAAGGTCCTTTGATTTTACAGCTCAGAGTCTCTAGGTCACTTTCTTCAAGCCACAAATTTGTGACTTTATATATCCCCAGACTCTGGTAGTGCCGAAAGGGTAGCCTGTATATTCTCAAATTTCCAAAGAGGAAACTTGTAGCAAGGTCGGCTTACAATATCACTCCCTCTGTTGACTGGCATGGTCCAGGTTCACTGAATGCTTTGTTTACTGGATCATAACCCTCAATCACTCTTGGGCTCTCTCATTTTCAGCAACTGGAATTCTATAAATCACAACTGAGCGCCACCTAAACTTTGCTGACTATTAATTATTTCTCTCCTTTCATGCTTCAGCATGCATTTAGCATATCACAGAGCCCGATGCCGAAACAGTGAATGTTGAGTGAAAACCTCTCAGAGTTGAAAGGGATCCTGCACATCCCCTAATCTAATTTTTCCCAAATTCTGTTTCACAAAGCAGTTTCCCCATAAGATAGTGTAGTCAGAAACATTTCCTCTGTCAAGTAAGGTTGGCAGATGCTGTGTCCTCTGCCCTCCTGTCTGAGAGTCACTATGTGTAGGAGCAGCTGAAGCTCCCAAGAAGTCCAGCAGCACATTGCTGGACACGTTGCTGTTTGACTTTGTCCCGCCTGGCATCCCCAGAATTACTGGACCGGGCCGGGGGGAGGCTAGGGGGATTTTTTTTTAACCTCTGAAAACTGTGTACTAGAAAACCCCTTGGGAAATGTCAGAGTCTAGTTAGACTACACACATACACACACACACCTGCCAACCTTACAGATGTGGGAAGTGAGGTTCAGAAGGGGAAGGAAGTGGCCTGAAGCTGTGCACGGTTGATGGCAGAGCTGGGCCTGGAACCCACATGTCTTAACTCCCAGGTTCATAGCTCATATCACCTATAATGCCCAGGTAAGATTGGTGAAACAGAGATAGCCAGGTAATAAAGTATGGATTGGCCCAGCTTTTATTGTACTTGAATAAGCAAGTTTTTAAAATTTTGTTGAAGTATAGTTGACTTACAATATTGTGTTAGTTTCAGGCATACAGCAATGAGATTGAGCTGTGTTATACATACACACATATTCGGGTTTCCCAGGCAGCCCTAGTGGTAAAGAATCTACTTGCTAGCGCAGGAGACGTAAGAGACGCGGGTTCCATCCCTGGGTCAGGAAGATCCCCTGGAGGTGGGCATGGCACCCCACTCCAGTACTCTTGCCTGAAGAATCCCATGGACAGAGGAGCCTGGGGGGCTGCAGTCCACGGGGCTGCAGAGAGTCGGACACGACTGAAGTGACTGAGCGCGCACACACACACACGGGTTCGTTCTTTTCCAGATTCTCCCCTCATGCAGGCTATCCCAGAGTGTGAGTAGAGGCCCTGTGCTGTGCAGCAGGCCCTTGCTCGTCGTCTCTCTCCCGAGTCCCCAATTCCCAGTCTACCCCTCGCCCCTGCCTCTCCCCTTTGGTAACCACAGGTTTTTGATATCTGTAAGTGTATTTCTATTTTGTAAATAAGCTCATTTGTATAATTTTTTAAACGTTAGATTACACACATGAGTAACACTATGCATCTGTCTTTCTCTGACTTACTTCCCTCAGTACGATAATCTCTCGGTCCATCCATGTTGCTGGAGATGGCATCGCTTCCTTCTTTTTATGGCTGAGTAATATTCCATTGTGTATATACATATTTATATATATACACACCACATCTTTATCCATTCCACTCTCAATGGACATTTCACTTGCTTCTGGGTCTCAGCTAGTGCTGCTCTGAGCACTGGGGGGCATGTGTCTTTTTGAATCATGGTTTTCTCTGAATACATGCCCAGATAAACTGGCTTTTTGAAGCTTATCATATTGAAAAAGATAGCTGTGGAACAAGGAAACTTTGTGTCCACCCCAGGTGACTTTCTCCCTTCTGGAGTACGGGTCCTCACATGGCTTCTTTACCTCTTATCCAGCAGTAGATTATTTCTCATAAAGCAAACTGGAGTAGTGGGAAGATGGAGCGGGGCCAGCAACCAGGCCATCGCGTGGCAGAGCCCGATTGTCATTGTTAGTAACAAGCGTCACAGCCACCTACTGACTGGGGACAGGACGCTTCAGTGTGAACTGAGCTCGGGAGCCACACACCCTAGGTATGAGTCTTGGCCCCATCATGAAATAACTGTGTGATCTTGGGCAGGAAATTTAATCTCCCAGACCCCTGTTCCCCATGCGAAAACGCGGATAATAATAGCACCTGGATTTTCCTGGCGCTGCGGCCTCAGAGGATTTTGTGTCACGGTTCCTTCTCTGGGAACATTGAGTAACAAACACAGTAGTTCCTGTCTTAGAAGAAGGAGGTTTTCCAAAAGACACACAGAGGCTCACGAGGCAGCTGTGTCATAAAGCTGGAGGCGCTGAGCAGGGAGCCCAGGAAGGGCCTGTAGGTAGGCGTGCAGCCGTCACAGGGAGGCAGGGGTAGTGATCCAGGCAAGGACGAGAGGAGAGATGCTCCATCCACACAGGACATAAAGGCATATTTTCTAGCAACAACTGAGGCAAAGAACAGCTTTGGAAGACAAACAGACCATCTTAACCAGGATGTTTTCATTGACAGTTGACATAAACAGCTCCAGCTGGCGTAGGAAACGGGAGCAGGAGCGCTGACCAGACACGGCTGGTCCAGGGGCCAGAGCCGTGTCAGCAGGAGCCTGTCTCGCTCCATCCTTTGGCTCTGCGTCGCTTCTGCTTACTCAGCTCTCAGCCCGGCCTGCCCTTCATGCTGGCTGGACGGCCACAGCAGCCCCAAGGGGACATTCCATGGCCTAGCCGTCCTGCCTCCTTCTCAAATTTTCACACAGAGTCCCAGGATTCATTATGCTGGGCCTGGCACAGGGCACATGCCCCTTTCGGTCGCTGGGTCTCATTGCCCGAGTCACTTGTTTCCTCCTGGAAGTGAAGCAGATGTGGGGCTGGGACCCTCACCTTCTCCCTTTATTTCCTCCCATTTCTTTCAGTTTCCTGACCCTGTCTGTGTCTTCAGTTGACTGACTGCTTCCCAGGCTTCATGACCACACCTCATCTGGCCCCAGAAGGAGGTGGCCACCCTCCTAGAGGAGTCTTCTGGATTGAGTTGGGCCTTTCTGTTGGCTAGAAGTAGATTTGGGGGATGCCAAGATCATGGCATCTGGTCCCATCACTTCATGCGAAATAGACGGGGAAACAGTGGAAACAGTATCAGGTTTTTGGGGGCTCCAAAATCACTGCAGATGGTGACTTCAGCCATGAAATTAAATTTGTTTTAATTTAATTAAATTTCCTTCCTTACTCCTTGGAAGGAAAGTTATGACCAACCTAGATAGCATATTCAAAAGCAGAGACATTACTTTGCCAACTAAGGTCTGTCTAGTCAAGGCTATGGTTTTTCCAGTGGTCATGTATGGATTTGAAAGTTGGACTGTGAAGAAAGCTGAGCACCGATGAATTGATGCATTTGAACTGTGGTGTTGGAGAAGACTCTTGGGAGTCCCTTGGACAGCAAGGAGATCCAACGAGTCCATTCTAAAGGAGATCAGCCCTGGGATTTCTTTGGAAGAAATGATGCTAAAGCTGAAACTCCAGTACTTTGGCCACCTCATGAGAAGAGTTGACTCATTGGAAAAGACTCTGATGCTGGGAGGGATTGGGGGCAGGAGGAGAAGGGGACGACAGAGGATGAGATGGCTGGATGGCATCACGGATTCGATGGACGTGAGTCTGAGTGAACTCCGGGAGTTGGTGATGGACAAGGAGGCCTGGCGTGCTGCGATACATGGGGTCGTAAAGAGTTGGATACGACTGAGTGACTGAGCTGAACTGAACCGAACTGAATTCAGATAAACAGAGGCAGTGTGGTGTGTGACGCTAGCACAGCAGAGGAGTTTTCCTCCTAAGTGCCAACCGTGATTTAGAGTAGCTGCCTCGCAGAGGATGGTAAAGCTGAGCGCAGACTCAGAGGGAAAGGAAGCCGTGACTGATTAACAGTGTCTGCCAGGAGCACTGGGGTGGGTGCGGGTGGCAGACCTGCCGAGTGTTCCCCAAGCCTCGTTAAAGAAACAGCGCGGATCACGGGGTGTAACAGCCCTGTTCGCGGTTGCCGCCTCCTCTCGGTCTTGTGATCGCAGGGCAGTGACTCAGCCTTACAGGCGACAGTTCCCCGACTTGCACAGTGAGGACGTTCACCCTCAAGAGCATCTGAAAGGATCCATGGAGAGTGTGCACAGGCGCTAACCGTGTTACACCATGAATGGAGCTTTGTTTTTTGATAGAAATAGAAAGATACCTCGTTTTTCCAGGGGTCCCCTCCCCAAAGCGCCAACATTGCGTTGACTAGGATACCTCAGGTAGAAAGATTTTCACGGGTTAGAACTTTTCTTTTGATAAATGTACTGTTGGCTCCTCACCCTCATCCCATCAGACCTTCACAGCACATTGAATCCAGAGCCAGCTTCCGGCAGGGCGGCCAGTGCCTGCTTCTCATCACCTCTGCTGCCCGCGGTGCCACAGCCAGCACCATCTGAGCACTCACAGAGGGTCTGCCTGATCTCCGTAAGATCCCACATCACCAAAGAGAGTGCAAGTGTTCGTCTCGCAGTCGTGTCCGACTCCTTGCGACCCCGTGGACTGCAGCCCGCCAGGCTCCTCTGTCCATGGGATTCTCCAGGCAAGAATACTGGAGTGGATTGCCATTTCCTTATCCAGGGGATCTTTCTGACTCAGGGGTCGAACCCATCTCCAGCATTGCCGGCAGATTCTTTGCCCCTGAGCCACTGGGGCAGTCCCACCTCACTGAGGGACCCCCTTAATGACAAAGGGTGTGTGACAGCGGGCGCATGATCCAGGACCCACTGATCTCCATAGGAAGGCATCACCAGAAGCTGCCGTGGGCCCTCTAGAATGTTGGGAGAGCCTCCTAGAAGCAGAGTTAAGATGCCAGCCTAGGGGGGATAGACTACAAGATTGGAGTGCAACCTAACCAAAGTGCTCTTCTATCACTACGCAATGTCTTTATCTCTCCTTATAATTTATGTCTTAAAGTTTATTTTGTCTGCTTCAGTATCTGGCTTAGTCACATGCAAGAGCCGTGTCTGACTCTTGCAACCCCGTGGGCTTCTCCGTCCATGGGATTCTCCAGGCCAGAATGCTGGAGTGGGTTGCCATTCCCTTCCCCAGGGGATCTTCCTGACCCAGGAATCGAACCTGAGTCTCCTGCATTCCAGGCAGATTCTTTACCAACTGAGCTACGAGGGAAGCCCATATCAGGATAGCCACGCCAATTCTTTAAGTTAGCATTTACATGGAATATCTTTTTCCATCCTTTCACTTTCAACCCATTTGTGTCTTTGGATCCAAAGTAGGTCTCTGGAGACAGCATATCAATATTGTTATTGTCACAAATTACATCTTTATACACTGTGTGCCCGTTAATATATTTAAAATTGTTGTTTTATGTAGCTGTGCTTTAAATAATACAGGAAAAAAAGAGGAGCTACAGACCACAAATGCTTTAAAATTGGCTTTTACATTTACTGATGAGATTACTTTTACTGTTGTTCTTTCCTCTGCAGATTCAAGTCACTGTTTGTTGTTCTTTCACTTAGCCTGACGGGTCTCCTTTAACATTTCTTGTAGGGTAAGTCTACAGGCAATGAACTCTGTCTGTTTATCTGAAAGTCTTAGTTTCTCTTTCATTTTTGAAGGATACTTCCCGTGGGTATAGAAATCTTGGTTGACCATTTTATTCTTTCAGCACTTTGAATACATCTTCCCACTACCTCCTGGCCTTCATGATTCCTGAAGTGAAATTAGCAATTAATCTTATTTAGAATTTTGTACATGTTGACTCATCTCTTGCTGCTGCCTTTAGGATTCTGCCCTTGGCTTTCAACAGTTTGGTTACAGTGCATCTCAGTGAGGATCTTGAGATTCATTGAGATTCTTGGATGTTTATGAAACATAAATTGGATGTATGTGAAACATGTATTCGTATGTTTCATCAAATCTGCAGCATTTGGGGCCATTATTATTTCAGATATTCTTTCCGCTCCTTTCTCTCTCTGCTCTCCTTCTGGGATTTAAATACATATCTTTGTATGCTTAATGCTGTACTATAAGTCTCCTAGGCTCTCTTCATTTTTATTTTTTTTCTCTGCTGCTCAGACTACGTAATCTCAATCAATCGCCCTATATCTTTAAGTTTGCTGAATCTTGCTTCTGCCTGCTCCAACATGCTGTTTACCTCTCTAATAAAAATTTCATTGTAGTTATTGTACTTTTCAACTTCAGAATTTCTCTCTAGTTTCTCATATAGCTTCTGTCTCTGAATTGATAGCTTCTATTTATTGACAACATTATTCTCAATGCTTCCTTTATTTTGTCTGAACACATTTTTAAATAGTTGACTTACAGTCTTCTCTAAACTGAGTTCAGTGTCTTGGCTTCCTCATGGAACATCTCTATTCATTTCTTTGTTCCTGTGTACGGAGCATACTTTCTTGTGTCTCTGCATGGCACCTAATTTTTTGTTGAAAACTGGACATTTTTAACGATCGGTTGACTCATCTATGGCTGCACTGGGTCCTGGTTGTGTGTGAGGGCCTTCTCTGCTTGCAGTGAGCAGGGGCTGGGCCCTACCTGTGACACACAGG
This sequence comes from Capra hircus, assembly GCF_001704415.2. NCBI lineage: Eukaryota > Metazoa > Chordata > Mammalia > Artiodactyla > Bovidae > Capra > Capra hircus. The sequence goes on along the minus strand of NC_030829.1, from coordinate 57,945,540 downwards.
CTCCTTGCAGTGGCTTCTCTGCTTGCAGTGAGCAGGGGCTGGGCCCTAGCTGTGACGCGCAGGCTTCTTGCAGTGGCTTCTCTGGTTGCAGAGTGTGGGCTCTGTGGCGTGCAGGCTTCAGCAGTTGTGGCACACGGGCTTAGCTGTCCCGTGGCATGTGGTATCTTCCTGGACCGGGAATCAAACCCACGTCCCCTGCATTAGCAGGTGGATTCACCACCACTGAGCCACCAGGGAAGTCCCGGAAACCGGACATTTTTACTACAAAATTGCTATACCGGGGCAGGCCTGGAAGCCGTATTCTCCTCCCTCTCTAGCGTTTCCTGTTGCTGCTGTTGTTGCTGTTTGTATGCTTGGCTCTCTTCTCTGAGTTAAGTTTGTAAAGGCTATATTCCTTGTATACAGCCACTGAAGTCTCTGTTCTGTGAGACAATGGTCAGCTAATAATTTGACAAATCTCAATAGCCTTACATGACAAAAAATATACGTTTGTATTCTTTGCTTATAACAACAACAAAATCTCCCAGTTTATGCAAATAGACTTCATGTATGTGTTGGGCCATACCTTCAGATCTCAGCCAGGTATTTCACAATTATGCCTTAATCTTTGCCTCCTGCTTGTGGAGAGCTTCAAGGTCAGCCAGAGGTGAGGGTGAAAGAGGAGAATGAAAAAGCTGAGTTAAAACTCAACATTCAGATAGCTAAGATCATGGCATCTGGTCCCATTCCTTCACGGCAAATAGATGGGGGAAAAGTGGAAACAGTGACAGATTTTATTCTTGGGCTGCAAAATCACTACAGACAGTGACTACACCCATGAAAATAAAAGATGCTTGCTCCTTGGAAGAAAAGCTATGACAAACCTTGACAGCATAGTAAAAAGCAGAGACATCACTTTTCCAACAAAGGTCAGTATAGTGAGAACTATGGTTTTCTCAGTAGTCATGTATGGATGTGGGAGTTGGACCATAAAGAAGGCTGAGCACTGAAGAATTGATGTTTTTGAAATGTGGTGCTGAAGAAGATGCTTGAGAGTCCCTTGGACAGCAAGGAGATCCAACCAGTCAATCCTAAAGGAAATCAACCCTGAATATTCATTGGAAGGACTGATGCTGAAGCTCCAATAATTTGGCCACCTGATGTGAAGAGCCAGATCATTGGAAAAGAGCTTGATGCTGGGAAAGATTGAGGGCAGGAGGAGAAGGGTGACAGAGGATGAGATGGTTGGATGGCATTATCGACTCAATGACCATGAGTTTGAGCAAACTCCGGAAGATAGAGAAAGACAGGGAAGCCTGCTGCGCTACAGTCTGTGAGGTCTCAAAGAGGTGGACCTGACTTGTGACTGAGCAGCAGCAACAGGCCTTTCCTGAGCTTACGTCCATTCCTGGGCACGCCGGTGACCTTCTCGATTCCCAGCTTTTAAAGCCCTTCCCTAAAATGTCTCCGTCTGTAGCCTTTCCTTCTAAGCTTTTTTATTTGTCTATAGTTTGTCCCAAGTATTATCCTTTGCCTAAAGTGGCAGTTAATACATTTACCTTTACATGGTTTTGACAAATGCCCTGTGGATAACAGTTGCCTCAGTTCTTGGAGAGCTTAGTGGTAGCTGGAATAAAGAATTGGTCCTTTAGGGAGCCACAAGACAGGTCAAAGCGAACAACCACAATTCTTTGGGAATTAGATTTATTCTGTTCCATTATATGCTAGACACTATACCAGGAATGTAGGTGGTTGTTTTCAAGGCCGCTGCTGAGTCGGGGTAAGTCAGAACACCACGAGGCTCTGTTATCGAGACTCTGGCGGGTTTTTCCTTGATTAAGCATTCTCCTGGTTGCTGTGAATTTTTCATTAGTTTCTCAGGTCCCAATACATTTGGTTCTCTTGCCAATTTATTTGCTCCTTTTGTGAATTAATGAAATTTTATAGTTCCCTACTCCACCATTTTCACTCTGGGGTGCTGTCTTTTAAGATGCAGTGTGCAAAAAAAAAAAAAAAAAATTCAGTGTGCACTTTGAAGCAGTGGCCATTATATGAGAACCAAGTATTAGGAAAAGAGGCCCTGTCTGTCCCCATTTCTTCAAGGAAGCTTCATGTCTTGCTTCTGACTGTATTCCTTTCTTTTCAAGCATAAAATAGTGAGTGCTTAGATGGACACAATGGTTTGCTCATTGAGTGGCTGCCCATTGTACCTGGAATGAAAAATAAAACCCAGCGCCTTCTCTAACAGTCTGCAGGACCCTGCAAAACCTGACCGCAGCCTCCCTCCAGCCTCCCAGAGGCCCCGTCCTCCCAGTCTCCCGCCAGTCTTGCAGCTCAGTGGTGAGATACCGCAGAGCCTTTGCGCATGTGCTTCCACTGCGGCGGTCTTCCCATCGTTTGTTGCATGGCGGATTCTTCCTTACGTTTTAGCTTTAAAGCCACTTCCTGAGAAAGGCTTTCTCCAAGACTTCTAATATAATCATTTTCCTCCATTATTCTCTTTCAGAGTACACTTTGTCCATTTTGTGCTTACAGTAAGTTGTCTTGGTACCTTTGTTGTATATTATACATATGATTAATATCTCTCTCTTGATAACCGCACAGCAATGTTGCGATGGGCCCTGACTGTCTCCAGAGCAGATGGGTGGCAGTGGGGAGGCTCTGAGGGTTGGGTGGGAGTGAGGAGGCCTTGCTAGGAGCACTCCGAGCTGGAGCCTGGCTTCTCTCCTGGCCATGGGGATGTGGGATCCGGGGGCGGGGGGGAACCGTATTTCTAGTGACGTTGAGAGCTGCCTCCTGTCTTGACCCTGTACCCTAGTGCTGACCCGAGATAGCAAGAGTCTATCCTGTCTCCAGGTGGTGAGGACCTCCTCTCCTCCTGACCTCAGAGCCAGGCCTCTGTACCTGTCTCTTCACTGAGACCATCCACCAGGGCCAGCAGGGGCGCCAGTGGTCCCTCCTCTTCCTTTCCTGACCACTCCACAGGGCCTTGAGGCCCTCTCCTTGAGGCGCTCTCTCCCCCAGCTCCTCTGCTCCAGCCACACTCACTCCCTTGGTCGTTTCATCGTCTCTCCTTTTAGAAGGTTTTGTTATGTCTCGTAGATGGTTTTAAAGGCCTCCTGCAGGCCAGCAACCCCCAAATCAACACTGTCAGCTTGGGCCTCCTCTGCACGCTGTGTTCAAGCTCGCTCCTGCCTCAGGCCCTTTGCAGGGTTTCTGTCCTGCCTGCGCAGCTCCCCACAGTGCCCCCGAAGCTTGCTCCTTTATTTCTTCAGATTTCTGCTCAAACGTCAGCCTCTCTGCAGAACCTCCCTTGGCCACCCTGTGTCAACAACAACCCACGTCCTCCGAACTTTCTGTGCCTTTAATCTGCTTTATTTTTTTTTTTTCAAAGCACCTATCATCATCCGAAATTCTATTTTCTCTACATTCTCTGTTCTTATGTGCTTCTTACCCGCCACCCCCGTGAGTTCTGTGAGAGTGGGCCCGTCTGGTTCACCTCCACAGCCCCTCTGCCCGAAGCAGGGCTGCTGCAGGAATGGGTGGGTGCACTCAGCACGCAGTTATAGATGGACCAGTGGGCATGGATAGGTCTTCCTTCCCTATGGGTCTCACGGGTACACATTTGAGCAACTCATCTAGTCATCAGAGTTGTGACCTGGGAATTCTTTGTTTTCATTTTCACCATTTATCATGAAAATACTCTAACATAGTTACTCTAAGTATGGGACTATACGAACCTTCTTATAGTTAATATTGCAGCTTATTTGGAGACAACTGTGAAGTCTGTGTATGCTACTGCTGCTAAGTCACTTCAGTCGTGTCCAACTCTGTGCAACCCCATAGACAGCAGCCCATCAGGCTCCCCCGTCCCTGGGATTCTCCAGGCAAGAACACTGGAGTGGGTTGCCATTTCCTTCTCCAATGCATGAAAGTGAAAAGTGAAAGTGAAGTCACTCAGTCATGTCCGACTCTTAGCGTTCCCACGGACTGCAGCCCACCAGGCTCCTCCGTCCATGGAAGTTTCCAGGCAAGAGTACTGGAGTGGGGTGTCAGTGCCTTTTCCGATCATGATTATATATACCAATAAAATTTTTACACGTGTTACCACCTCAGAAACAGATGACATTTTTTTCTCTAGAGTTGCACTTTAAATTTACAGTAGCCTTCACAATACTGTCACGCATATCGCCTTTGGCTGAATGAACGTCAGTGAATTGGATGGGATTTTTAAAAAAACAAACATCAGAGGAGTTAAGCGGTTTTCCGTCTGACCCGTGCGGTGCCACTGACATAGAAACGACCGTCTCTTAGCAGTTCTCAGTGTACTTCTCATGTCATTTTATTTTTATCTGTACACAAGAAAATCTGAAAACGAGTGCAGTTATTATTTTTTAAATGTGGAACCTGCGTCTGTCTGTTCATTGTCTTCAGCTGCGCCGGGTCTCCGCTGTGGACTGGGCTCCTCCCTCGTTGCTGAGCGTCCAGGCCGCGCCCCGGTGCGGCGCCCAGGCTCTCGTTCCGGTGGCTTCTCTTATGCGGAGCATGGGCCCCAGAGCGCAAGCGCCAGTGTTTGTCGCTCGAGGGCCTGGTTGCTCCAAGGCGCGTGGGATCTTCCCGGACTGGTGGTCAAAGCCCTGTCCCCTGCACGGGCAGGTGGGTCCTTTTACCGCTGGACCACCAGGGAAGTCCTGCGTGGAATTTTTTAAACACAGACACTTGATGGGAATGAAAAGTCCTGCTTCGAGTGGGGTTCTAAAGAAGCAGCTCGCTCCTGACTTCCTGCTGACCTGCAGAAAAGCAAGGCATTCACACCCTCAAACCTCCTGCTCCTCCTTGGAAGCCTGACGCTGCTTGCAGAGGGCAGCGGGGCTCTTCTTCTGTGGACCCAAGTCTCTGACCTGACCTCTCTGCAGAACCCTGGACAAGACCTGTCCTCACGCTGGGTCTCCTTCCTCCCTCCGTGAAGCCTCCCTGGGCGTCCGGCTCTGGCCTTCTGTGGTCTGTTTCCATCAGGGGAGATGGTGTGGCGCTGGTGTCTGACCTCACTGGGAAAGCACGCCAGATAAGCAGGCCGGCTGTCTCCACAGCCTTCATCTGCACCTCTGCTCCTCCACATGAGCCACGCCAGAGCTCCCGGCACAGCGGCCCCCATTGATAAAGTGTCCTGAAACTTCTCAATGAGCCCACACACTGTAACCGCAGTGATAACAGGCTATATCTGGCTCGCTCGGAACCCTGCCCGTGTTCCACACAGGGCCGTGGCCGCGGTTATCTGCTGAGCATGAATGGCCTGAGGCAGAACAAGCACAGGGGCCTGTGCGGCGAGAAGGGGAAGTGATGGACTTCTGTGGCAGGCTCCAGCGCTGGTCTCAGCAGGTGAGAGGCCGAGTGGATGTTGACAGCCGCCTCGGAGCTCACACCCGGCGTCAGCACCCTGCAGGAAACAGATGGCTTCAGGGCCGCTCTCAAGCCTTTCGACAGCTCGTGTTCTCTGAGAGTGCTGTCAGAGAGCGACAAGGACAGGCCCAGGAAGTCAGCGTTCGCTGGCCGTGGGGTGCTCTGGCGGAGGAGGGCAATGGAGGGGAGGCACTTGTGGAGGACGTGCAGGCGCCCGGGGTGGGGAGGCCGCATCTGTCCCGTCAGCGCTGCCCGCCACCTCCCCCCTGCTCCGGGGGCTCGGGGCCCGGCTTACCCACCAGCAGCGAGGGGTGAGCAAGCGAGGCCAAGCCCGAGAAGGAGAGCCAGGACCCCAGAGTCAGGACGGGCCAGATCTGGAGACCGTCAGAAAGGGGGAGCTGCTCGGGGCAGGAGGTAAGAATTCACGATAGGGCAGGAGAGGTCAAGTGAAAGCAAGTGGGAACCAGATAGGCGTGGTGGTCAGAGACGGGAAGCAGTCGCTCATGAGCCTGCCGGGTGACGCCCCGTACAGCGGCCCGGCTTTAAAACGCCCCAGAGCGGGCGCTCTGCTGACACTGCCTCGTGAGCATCAGTTCAGAGGAGCAGACTCTTCAGGGTCGTCCCCAGCACACGCCTGACACGGAAGCGCCTTTGTCGTCTTCTCACCTCGAGCACCTGTGTCATGCAGCGTCCGTGAGCCAGTCGGTGCTACTTTCAGCCACGTCGGTGTTACTCTCCAGGCCAATCGGAGAAGAAGCACTAAAGCGGCAGCTTTCTAGTCTCTCCCCCCCGTGCAGCCAAGCCATAAGCTATGCCCAGCCCGCGAGGGCCGCCCACACGGCCTCGGCTCTGCGCTCCAGTGTCGTTGAGTGCAGCAGCAGAGGACGCGGTGAGGTCAGCACGGTGAGGTCAGCACGGTGAGGTCAGCATGGTGCCGTCTACCCAGTGAGGTCAACACGGTGCCGTCTACATGGTGCGGTCAACACAGTGAGGTCAGCACGGTGCCATCTAAACGGTGAGGTCAGCACGGTGCCGTCTACACAGTGAGGTCAACACAGTGAGGTCAGCACGGTGCCGTCTACACAGTGAGGTCAGCACAGTGAGGTCAGCACGGTGAGGTCAGCACAGTGCCGTCTACACAGTGAGGTCAGCACAGTGAGGTCAGCACGGTGAGGTCAGCACAGTGCCGTCTACACAGTGAGGTCAACACAGTGCCGTCTACACGGTGCGGTCAGCACTGTGAGGTCTACACTGTGAGGTCAACACAGTGCAATCGACGCAGTGTCGTCTACACAGTGAGGTCAACACAGTGCCATCTACATGGTGCCGTCAACACAGTGCCGTCTACATGGTGCCGTCAACACAGTGCCGTCTACATGGTCCAGTCAACACGGTGAGGTCTACATGGTGTGGTCAACACGGTCAGGTCCACACGGTGCGGTCCACACGGTGCGGTCCACACAGCGTGGCTACACTGTGTCCTCTGCTCTGTGCCCTCTGCACTGTGCCCTCTGCCCAGCCACACAGGTGCTCACAGCGCCAGGCTGCCGCTCTGCATCCCAATTCCCCCGACAGGCCAGAACGAGCCCTGAAAGCAGTGTGCCCCACACCCCACCCGCCTCCACTGCCAGCCCCACCGGGCTTTGGTGTCAGTCTGAAGAGATCACATTCTCTCTTTCTGCCCAGAGTGCGTCACTGCGAGAGCCCGATCTGGGCCGGGTGACTGGAGGAAACTGGATGGGTTCCCGGCCTCTCATGAATCAGGTGTTCACAGCCTCATCCTTTCGTTCAGAATGAATTCCTGGAACATAACCTGCTTTCTGATCAGGCAGAAACACCTCCACCGACACATGGTGTCCTTTGGGATCACGTCCGTGGACCCTCAGGGCAGCCTGTCTTCAGAAGGAGAGTCGGGCGGGGAGAGGCAGGCAGCTGTCCGCTTGGGCAGGGCCTCTGGCAGCAGAGGAGCTTGGACTTTGAACAATGGGAGTCACTAGAGGGTTTCAGGCAGTGGCAGGGAGTGATCAGATAGTCACTGTGAAAGTCAGCTCTGTCATCAGAGGGCTGTGGGATCCTGGGAATGGGAGGGTGGGGGAAGCGGCCTGGGAGGCTACTGGGTTGCCTGTCCATCCACTCATTTCTTCTTTCTCCGCAGAGCACTGCCCTCCAACCCTGTGTGCAGACCCGCTGGACCTCAGGTTCCCTCCCCTCCCCCAGCTTATGGGAGAAGGACCCCGGGAAGGTGAACGAAGGGAGTCACTGCCCGGATGGCCCAGTGGTCCAGGGCCTGAGCTCAGCCACAGCCTGAGCTCCGTCTGTGGTCAGGGAACATCCTGCAAGCCATGAAGTGCAGCCAAAAAATTTAATAAACAGATAAATAAAACTAATTAATTAATTTAAAACAGAGAAGAGGTTCATTCAGATGGTGGCGCCTGCTATGCAGAAAATAAGACAAGGTGTTCTGACAAAGAGCTAGCAGGGGGCTTCCGTGCTGGCTCAGTGGCAAAGAATCTGCCTGGGCATGCAGGAGACACGGGTTCGATCCCCGGTCCGGGGAGATCGCGCGTGCCACCGAGCAGCTCAGCCCACGGGGCACAACCACTGAGCCTGTGCTGCGGAGCCCGGGAGCCTCGGCCGCTGAGGCCCTGCTCCGAGACGAGAGAAGCCCGCGCAGTGAGGAGCCAGGCGCTGCGGCCAGAGAAAAGCCCCCAGAGCAGCGAAGACCCAGGGCGGCCGACAGTGAACACACTGTACATTTTAAAGAGCGAGCAGGGAGGGAGCTGACGGTCACTTCGGAGGGCTGAAAGAATGGTCTTTGTGAGACCTCAGTAACGGGAATGGTGAGTCATGTAACAGTGAGAAGTTGGCCCCTGAGTGCCCTAGGCAGAGGGAGCGGCCAGCGCAAAGGCCTTGAGGCCGGAAGGTGCTTCTTGGGGCACTGGGGGACCCACCTGCCCGGCAGCTCCTTGCTGCCCACATCAGGAGCTGGGTTTGACTCTGCGGGGATGCAGAACCATCACAGGATTTTGAACAGAGGCACCGATGAGCCGCCGACCACAGCCTGAGGTCGAGCTTGCTGCCTCTTTTTTGAAAATAAAGTTTTATTGCAACCCAGTCTCGCCCGTTCATTTCCGTGGCATCTGTGGCCGCTTGCAGGCTGCATCAGCAGAGCCGCACGGTGGTTGGGACAGGGGCCGCCTGGCCCCCGAGCCTTTGGGTGTTTCTCATACTTCCTCTCTGGCCCTTTAAGGGTAACATTCCTTCTGCTGGTGCAGTTGATGCAGGCGGAGGCTGTTCTGGCCCCGGGCGGGTGGTGTCTTGGGGGAGAGCTACAAGCTGCTGCAGGGCCGAGGACAGTGAGGCCTTCCCCCAGCCCCTGCGGGTGCACGCGGCTCTAGCATGGAGACCGTGTGTGCGGGGCGAGCTGCCTGGCGCAAGGCAGCCAGTCGAGCCGGCCCTGCCTCGCCGGGGGAGCTCGGCCGCTCGGGGGCCCTCCGCCCAAACCGCAGCTGCCTGTCTCTTGTCTGCGGCACCTCGTCACCGATCTGGGGCTTCGAGCTGCGTGCAGGCCAAGCAGCTGCTTCCCATTACCTGCTCGTCCCCTTTCAGCAGCCCGTGGCGACTGCCGAGTGTGCCCACCCCACTCCCAACAGACAGAAGAGACACTGTGGGAACGGATCTCATTTCCAGACTTCAGGGCAGATTGGTTTTGTTCGGTTTCTGGAGAAAAACATCAGCTAAGGAAAACAGTTGAATATCGTGTTAGAAACCTAAACAGCAGGGGTTGTTCATACCATGGGATCTTATTTTCATTCCTTTGGTTGTAACTGATAAATATTCACAGAATAATTGAGTTAGTAGTTTTTTCAGAAGAAAAATCTTTTGTGTACAGAAAGTGATGCTGCGGGCAGGGACGAGACGAGAACACTTGAGGTGATGGGTCAGCTGTCCCCAGGCAGCTGTCTGTTGTGGGGGCTGGGGGGGGTCAGAATGTACTTCAGATTTATCTGAACAAGCATTTATCGAGGCGGTGCTAGTGGTAAAGAACCCACCTGCCCATGCAGGAGATATAGGAGACGTGGGTTCGATCCCTGGGTCAGGAAGGTCCCCTGGAGGGGGGCAGGGCAACCCGCTCCAGTGTTCTTGCCCGGAGAATCCCCACGGACAGAGGAGCCTGGTGGTCTGTGGTCCATGGGGTCGCAGAGAGTCAGATATGACTGAGGTGCCTGGGCACACAGGCCCACTGTGTGCTGGGGAACCTGAGGTCCCTGCTGTCAAAGGCGCCGTGACGACGTGGCAGGCTGGCGGGGGTCGCACGGGGGCAGGAGCCCGAGCGTGCCCACAGCGCCCTCCTCCATGGTTCTATTTCCCGTTTTCATCAAGATTTGACAAGTAAAGTCAGCTCTGGGTTATGAAACCAGATCCGCTTGCCCTCAGAGCCTTCTGCCACCCCTCGGACTGGCAAGGCTGAACCAGTCAGTGAAGGCTGCAGCAAGGCTTTGTTTCAGCTCAAGAACAACAGGGGCTACTCGGGGGCGTAAGAGCTGCCTGTCGCGGGCAGTGCAAACAGGCGCTTACAGAGCCTTAGAGGAAACGTCAGTAACCAGTCTCTCTCTGTGCCTCGGCTCCGCTTCCCTCGGGCGTGGCTTCCCTGGCAGGTGGGTCCCTCCCCGTGGGGGCCAAGGTGCCCCCAAGGCTCCAGGCTAGCGCCCTGTCTGCCTGGTAACCTCAACAGCGAGAGGGCCCACTGGCAGCAGCCCAGGATCAGCTCTGACCAGCCGGGCATGGCCGAGCCAGTCCCTGGGCGTGGGTGTGGACTTGCACTGAGTCAGCTGCCCCGGCCCGGAGGACTGGGGACGGCCGGCCCTGGTCCCCCTCTCCTGAGCGCCCCCAGTGCCGCTCCTCCCGTTGACACAAAGGCGCAGGCTCCTGGAGGTGTGTGGACGGAAGGTCACGGTGGCCAGCAGAGCGGGAGGAGGGTGGAACCAGGGCTCAGCCTCCCGGGTCGGTCACGCACGTGAGCGCACACGCTCCCCCCTCCCCCTGGTTTGAGCCCCATCGGTAAACTGGGGGCTCACAGCCTCTCCCTTGCTGGCCACAAGTGGGATGAAACTGGTGCGTTCACAGTGCCTGGCCCAGGAAACGAAGCCCCCCTTTCTCCGAATCCCAGGGAGGGATTTATGTGAGAGGGGGTTGGGGAAAGCCAGGGCTAGTCTCAGGACCAGGATGCAGGACGAGGAAGGTGTAGGGGGGTGGCCAGTGATTCAGCCAGGCTGACAGCCACAATGCCACATCCGGCTGCACAACGGACACGGGGTCTCCACAGGCTCTGGGATGGGGCTGCTCAGATGGCTGCTCGTAAAGGCCCAGCCAATCCTGTTTCCCTCTCTAGCTTCTCAAGCTCCAGCCAGATCACCAGCAAGCACCGTTCCCAGAACCAACTGGCTGAGCTGCTTGCAGAAATGCCTCCAGGAAAGGACAGTCAGCTCTGGGCCCTGGGCTTTGGTAAGGGTCTGCATTAGACGCAGCTGACTGGGTGGAAACGCACTCAGGGTCTTCTCTGCAGTGCCATCAGAAGGAAGGCCTGGCTGCCTGCAGGTGAGCCCAGCTGTGCCCACCACCGGCCACCTGACCAGAGGCAGGACGGCCTTTTCGCATCTGCGGAGCGGGGCGCCGGTGGTGAATACGGCGTCTGCCTCAAAGGTCGGCGGTAAGGATCACGCGGGTCCTTTTTATCTCCGTCCGGTGTCGGTCAGCAGCTGGTCACTCAGCAATTTCACCCAGTGCAGGCTGAAGGTCTTGTTACCGAGCAGGTTGCCACGACGGGCACGTGCCTTCTGCGGCCATCATGACAGTCCTGTGGGGAGGGCACCGCTGCCCCTGTGCGGTGGGCAGGCAGGGAGCTGGGAGCCTGTGGCCCCTGAGACAGGAGGGCGCTGCAGATGCGGCCCGCGCCTGAGACCCCGCCTGACCGCTCTTCTTGGCTCACGCGTGGCTGGCCTCCACGGCAGGATTGAAGACGTGGTCCTTTGTTCTAATCGGAGTCCTTATCTGAGGATCCAGGTGATCAATTTCTCTTAGAAGTCCGTGCCAGGGGGGTAAAAAAAAAAAGAAAAATCCGTCTCTGCTAATAAACTGGTACAAGTCCTTTCATCAGAGAAAGCCAGGGGGTCGGAGCAAACACCTGGGCTGGATTTCCAGAGATGGTGACTTTTTCTTATTCTCTTTATCGTATCTACCACTGTTGTGTGAGTCGCTCAGTCGTGTCCGACTCTTTGCGACCCCATGGACCATAGCCCTCCAGGCTTCTCTGTCCATAGGACTCTCCAGGCAAGAATAATGGAGTGGGTGGCCATTTCTTTCTCCAGGGGAATCTTCCCAACCCAGGGATAGAACCCAGGCCTCCGGCATTGCAGGCAGATTCTTTACCACCTGAGCCACCATGGAGCTGGTGGAAGATTAATTATGAGCAAGCCGTTGCGTTGGGGGCACCGCATGAACGATCCTGGCTACTCAAAGTGTGGTCATTAGACCAGCAGCAACGGCATCAGCTGGGAGCCTGCTGGAAATACAGCGGCTCGGCTCCTCCCGAGACCTGCTAAGTCCAAACCTGCATTTTAACAAGATGGCCATGGGTCTCGTAGGTACAGTGACTGGGGCATCCTGCACCATGGCACAGTCCCCGCCCCATCCGGGAGGTACAGATAACAGTCCGCAGAGTGAGCTGAAGCCCCTGACTCAAGTCACATCACTGGGATTCTGCCTAACCCAGAGTTTGCATCTTCGCTGCTGCCCAGCCCTTCAAAAGTCGGAGGAAACACTGTGAGCAAAGCTGCAAAGGTGGGCAGGACTGAGAACCTTGGGATGGCCAGATGGTTGAGGGTGTTTCTGGGCCAACTCAACACTCTGGGCAGCTTTCCCAGAGGTTCAAGGAACTCAGAGCTGGCAGGACTCCTAGGTGCTCACGGCCAGGTGACAGTTGGCAGCCCTGGAACCAAACCCTAGTGTAGAGGGGAAGAAGCTTAGCAGTCAAATCAAAACCCACTGCCGAGCAGCCTCAGGCCTGTTGATATAACCTCGCTGAGCCTCGGTTTCCTCACTTACAAATGGGGTCGAGTGTATCTGCTGTATTCTTTAGTTTCATATTTTGAATAATTTCAAACTAACCAAAAGTTGCAAGAATAATTCACAGAATTCCCATATCCCTGTCACCCAGGCCCATCGATGGTCATGTTACGCCCCGTCTCCTTACCTTTTCTTCCTTCCTTCATTTCTCTGTCTTTCTCCCTCCCTTCCTTTCTATAGAGCACGTATTATATATTTAACATATATCACTTTATGTTTTATATGTTATTATTTACAAATTGCCATGTACAGCTTTGTGTCTTCTTAACTGTTTGAGAGTAAATCACAGACCTGATGCTCTTTACCCGTAAATACTTCACTGTTTCTCAGAATAAGAACATTCGTTTACATAACTACAGTACAATCAACATCGAGACGATAACGTTATCTAATCTGCAAATGTTCAAATATCACCAGTTGTCCCAATAATATTTGTTTAGCAATTTTTTTTTTTTTTGGCCCAGAATCTAATCTGGGATCGTGTACTCTATTTAGTTTTCATGTCTCTTTACTTTCCTTTGATCCTGAGAACAGTTTCTCAGCCTTTATTTGTCTTTCTTTTGTAAAAACCAGTTTTGTGAGCGACTGAACTGAACTGAACTGATTCATCTTTGGCCGCGCTTCTCTCTGCGGTGGCTTCTTTTGTTGCGGAGCGCAGGCTCTCAGTTGTGGGGACAGGCTCGGTTGCTCCGCGGTTCGTGGGCTCTCCCGAGACCAGGGATCGAGCCCACGCCTTCTGCGTTGGCAGGCAGAGGATTCTCTACCACGGAGCCGCCAGGGAAGCCCCTATTTGTCTTTCCTGAGAGGAGTCCGGGCCAATATTTCACAAATCGTCCCCCAGTTTGTCTGGTGTTTCCTCCTGACTGACTCAGATAATGCCTTCTAACAAAAATTCCTCTGCAGTGGAGTTGTGTCTTTCTCCAGAGACCTCATCAAGATGTGAATTTGCCCCATTATTGGTGATGTTCACTTTTATCTCTTGGCTAGAATGGCGTCCAGGTTTCTCCATGTAAAGTTACTATTTTCCCCCTTTGTAATCTGTAAATAATTTGTACGGTGAGACTGCTCTCCCATCATGCAAATATCCTCTGCCTCATCAAATGTCCCCCTACGAGGTTTAGCGTGCTTTGATGAAGATTCTTGCTCAAATCGATCGTTCCTGCCATGGTTGCAAAGGGTATCTCCTCACTCCAGTCATCCACTCTACATATATTAGTTGGCGTTCTGTTGAAAGGATGTGGTTTCTTCTTGTGGGCCCTTTTCACTTAGAAGGTAGTAATACCTATTTCAACATCTCAGTGTAGGGCCGGCACTGACCACCTAGAGACTCCACCGGTAAAGGGCACAGCCGTCAGCAAGACTACATTACTTCGGAGGCCAGCTGCACTAGGTCACCAGTGAACTAGGGGTTCACTAGGTCACCATTCTGACCAACTGTTGCTAAGTCGCTTCAGTCATGTCCAACTCTGCGAGACCCCATAGACGGTCTCCCACCAAGCTCCCCCGTCCCTGGGATTCTCCAGGCGAGAACACTGGAGTGGGTTGCCATTTCCTTCTGACCAACTAACTCGCTGCAAACTGGGGAGGCTCTCACAGTCCCCTTGGCTTGATAACTTGCTCGGATGACCCCTGTCCCTCAGGAGCGTGTCCTTGTGATCACAGTCGGGTATAGAGCGTCTCAAGCAGGACCAGCCCCACGGAGTGACATCTGGGAGCATCTTCTCCCGACAGGTCTCCAGGGGCGTCTGCTTGCTGCCAGGTCCCATGCCGAGTGGGGAGAGACCCGTGGCCTGCCCGTGAGAGGCAGGGCAGACCCCCCAGGCTGAGCGATCGGCCTTGCGGAGATGCCGCGTCTCGAACCATGTGGTGGGTCCCCAGCAGGATCCGAACCCCCGGGCACAGGGTTGTGGAGAGGGAGGCTACCCTGCTGGGCTGTGCCCCTAAGTGTGCACCTCATTCTCTGGGTCGTGCGGGAGCAGAGCCTGGGGCGGGGAATGAGCAGAGGCTTCTGCACGTGGTGGGGGTGGGTCACAGGGAGAGGCTGGAGACTGCAGGAGCAGGAGGCTTTCAGAGAAGAGGCAGGAGGCGGAGGTAGCCGCTGAGGTGGGAGCTGTCGGCGTGGGGAGCAGGCGCGGATCGGTGGGAGCAGAGAGGCTGCGGGGGAGCGGGCGTCAGGGACCCCCATGAGGGCTCTGAGCACCCGCTCCCACTGCGGGTCCCACCAGTGAGAAGCCCGGTCGTCGGCATCAGTCTTAGAGGCCAGGGTGCCTCCTCTTCCTGCCCTACCTGGTTGACAGTCTCCCCAAGACAGGGGAAGCCTAAAGAAATTCATACAAAGTCACGTCGTAATTAAACTGCTGAAAACCAAAAACAAAGAAAAATTCTGAAACTAGGTCAGATGCAGTGTGGCTGATTTACAGAGTTAATAATAACTCCGCTGTGCACACACCCTTCATTAACATGCTGTTTTTGCCAGGTTTCGGGTATCAGAATCATGCTGGTTGCATAAAAGGAATTTGGAAGCTTTCCTTATTACTCTACCCGTTGAAATGCTTTAAATAACATTGGTGTTATCATATCTCTATGGTTTGGGTTGGACCTGGTGATTTTTTCATTTCTTTTTCCCCCTCCCTTTTTAATAGCATCTTTATTAAGCTGTTCCTCTGAAACCATCAGCACAAGCAACATGACAGACAGCCCCGTGCCCC